>NW_023270447.1:18466917-18661277 GCF_011800145.1 Mirounga leonina
TATATATATATATATATATATATGCCACATATATATGATATATATATATATGCCACATCTTCTTTATCCATTCATCTGTTGATGGAAATCTGGGCTCTTTCCATATTTTGGCAATTTTTAACATTGCTGCTCTAAACAGTGGGGTACCTGTGCCCTTTTGAATCACTCTGTTTGTATCCTTTGGATAAATACCTAGTAGTGCAATTGCTGCGTCATAGGGTAGCACTATTTTTAACTCTTTTAAGAACCTCCATACTGTTTTCCAGAGTGGCTGCCCCAGGTTGCCTTCTCACCAACAGTGTAAGAGGATTCCCCTTTCTCCGCATCCTCGCCAACATCTGTTGTTTCCTGAGTTGTTAATTTTAGCTATTCTGACCAGTGTGAAGTGGTGTTCTCAAGGTGGTTTGGATTTGTATTTCCCTAATGCTGAGTGGTGTTTTTTCATGTGTCTGTTGGCTATTTGTATGTCTTCTTTGGAGAAATACCTGTTTGAGTCTTCTGCCCATTTCTTGACTAAATTTTTTGGTTTTTGGGTGTTGAATTTGATAAGTTCCTTATAGACTTTGGATACTAGCCCTTTATCTGATAAGACAATTCTCCCATTCCATAGGTTGCTTTTTAGTTTTGTTGACTGTTTCCCTTCTTGTGCAGAAGCTTTTTATCTTTTTTTTTTTTTAAGATTTTATTTATTTATTTGACAGAGAGAGAGAGAGCACAAGTAGGCAGAGAGGCAGCCCCAGAAGGAGAGGGAGAAGCAGGCTCCCCATTGATCAGGGTGCCTGATGCAGGGCTTCAGTCCAGAACCCTGGGATCATGAACCAAGCCAATGGCAGATGTTTAACCAACTGAGCCACCCAGGCACCCCCAGAAGCTTTTTATCTTGATGAAGTCCCAATAGTTCATTTTTGCTTTTGTTTCCCTTGCCTTTGGAGACCTGTTTAGCAAGAAGTGGCTGCGACCGAGGTTGAAGAGGTTGCTGCCTGTGTTCTCCTCTAGGAGTTTGATGGATTCCTATCTGTCATTTAGGTCTTTCATCCATTTTGAGTCTATTTTTGTGTATGGTGCAAGAAAGTGGTCCAGTTTATTCTTCTGTATGTGGCTGTCGATTTTCCCAACACCATTTGTTGAAGAGACTGTTTTTTTTCTACTGGATACTCTTTCCTTCTTTGCTGAAGATTAGTTGACCATAGAGTTGAGGGTCCATTTCTGGGCTCTCTATTCTGTTCCATTGATCTATGTGTCTGTTTTTGTGCCAGTACCATACTGTCTTGATGATTACAGCTTTGTAATAGAGCTTGAAGTCTGGAACTGTGATGCCTCCAGGTTTGGCTTCCTTTTTCAACATCCCTTTGGCTACATCAGGGTCTTTTGTGATTCCATACAAATTTTAGGACTGTTTGTTTCAGCTCTGTGAAAAATGCTGAGGGTATTTTGATAGGGATTGCATTGAATGTGTAGATTGCTTTGGATAGCATAGACATTTTGTTTGTTTGTTTTGTTTTAAAGATTTATTTGAGAGAGAGAGCACTCACGAGAGAGCACGAGTTGGGGCAGAGGGGGAAGGGATGCTGAGCAGGGAGCCTGATGCGGGGCTCAATCCCAGGACCCTAGATCATGACCTGAGCCAAAGGCAGCTGCTTAACTGACTGAGCCACCCAAGTGCCTGAGGAGCATAGACATTTTAACAATACTTGTCCTTCCAATCCATGAGCATGGAATATTTTTCCATTTCTTTGTGTCTTCCACAATTTCTTCCATAAGTGTTCTATAGTTTTCAGAGTACAGATCCTTTACTTCTTTGGTTAGGTTTATCCTATGTATCTTATGGTGTAGTTGTAAATGGGATCGATTCTTTGATCTCTTTCTTCTGCTTCATTGTTAGTGTATAGAAATGCAACTGACTTCTGTGCATTGATTTTATATCCTGCGACTTTACTGAATTCCTGTATCAGTTATAGCAATTTTGTGGTGGAAACTTTTGGGTTTTCAACATAGAGTAAAGATCACTCTTGATGGAAAAGTATATTGACTCTATTTCTGTCAAATTTACATAGGGCTAATATCCAAACAATTTTAAGAGATTCTGTAAACATTATGAAATATTTTTTTTTTTTTTTAGAATTTACAACATTTCAAAAATAAAATGTAATTGTTCTTTGCTTCGGGGAACTTGTAGAACATGGCCAAGTTGATAAATATTTTAAAATTGTGAACAATATAGTGAAGCTGGATAATGTAACTTGTAATCAAACTGTTATCAGGACAAGCATATAAAAATAACATGAGAGTTTTTATTTTTTTAAATGAAGTGTACTCCAGTACTTTTTCATCTTTTGGTCATTAAGTTATCACTAGAGACCATTAGAAACATGAAGGAACTGAATTATTCCTGCAGGTCATGTGTGGAGTAAATACAATACTTCAGTTTCTTACTGAAGAGACAGGAAAAGTGAAGACCCTCATTAACTGATTATTGCCAGAGTTTCAAAGATTTGGGGGAAACTCAGGAGATAGAAGATTCTGCCTGGGGGAAAGGGGTGAGAAATTAGAAGAGATGGCATATTTTCCATTGCAAAAGAGACCAGAAGAGTTGCTTTATAGGCTAAGGGAAGTGAAGTTCTGTTGGACTTCTCTGTTGCTTTGCAGCATTGGAATCTGGGACAGGAGAAAGAATAAAGTAGGGAGCACATGGGGTCAACAGATAGGCAGGTAGGCAAAAGAAGCTTGGCTTTTTGGTTGAATTATTTAGAATGAGGTAAACGTTGGTGAAGAAAAGGTAAAGCCTAGTGCTTGTAAGAAGCAAGTGGAAGGAAAATTATGTGACAAAGTCTTGGTGATGATTGGCTCTAATCATAATGACAACATACTGGTGACAACAATACTAGTCATTTTTTCTGAGTCCTACAGAGTGCCTTAAAGTAACCACAAAGTGCCAGGCACTCCGCAAGGTGCTTTTCCATGCATTACCTTGAATCCTCACAACTGTCCATGGTAATGTAACCTGAGGTTTTCTGGCTCTTGTTCTTACCTACTAATGTTCTTTAAAGCTCCCTCCTTCTCCTGAAATATTTCTGGGAGTTCTCGAATGGGGCCTTACATGCATTCCCAGACGAGCTCAGCCAGGGACCATCTTTGCTGGCTTCCCCCGTGTCTGCCATGCACGTGCTGTTGCAGATTGCTGATCGCTCGTCCTGCTGCCTCTGGGCTTTGGTGAGAGCTGTGCCATCGTCCTCCACGGCTGCTTCTAATAAGTAGCACTGACTGTGCTGGGTGTCACTATCAATCCCATTGGCTACCACTGCCAACTGCCTGAGTCTTGAGGGTTTCTAAGTTACATGATGTTCTGTGGGAAACTGATAGAGAATGCATCTGCCGCACACTGATAAAGGGGTTTCCAATGTATTGTCACATTTTAAATGAGAATAGTTCTCTGTTTTTGACTTCCTGTCTCTGCTTCCTTCCTGCCACAGTAGGTTCCATTTGGCAAATTGGGAAACTGAGTCTCAAAGAGAGAAGTAACTTGAGTAAGTGACTTGCTAGAATCGCAGCTTGGTAGTTGTGGTGACTTGCTGGTGGAACGGAGGGTTTTTCCGGTTTGCTTAAAGCCTGGGCTTTCTCAACATACTATGCTGCTCCACCATCTCTGGTTTTTCTAGGGCAGCTAATGGTCCTGAGTGTCCCTTCTTTGGAACTTGTAACTCTCTTTTCTCTTTGCCTCTAAGACTGTATATATTGCAAATTCTCCTCCAAATTCGTTCTATGTTTCCTTCTGCAGGTCCTTCTCTCACCGTTAATTGTTCAGTACTCATGCTCTTTCCTTGTCCTTACACTCTCCTTTAGATGATCTAGTTTTGCCTATTACCTCTAAACAAACTTTTTCAACAGCATTAACTTAACAAATATTTGTTCAGCTCTTATTATAAGCAGACATCATGCTAAGCAATGGAAATGCAAATCTGTCAAGGAATTTATCATCTAGAGTGGAATACATGTTAATCGTTACCTATAGCACAATACAATAGGTACTGTGAAGGGGGGGAGACATAGGGTATGATGGGGGCAATAGAGATTATAGATGTTAAAAATTACAGAGAAGGGGCAAAGTAGTGAACCTGGAAACTAAGGGAAAGTTAGAGAGGGAGCCCTTCTACTGAATCTTGAAGGAAAAGTTGGTGTTAGATAGGTAAAGGATGGGTTGAGGTAAAAGCAGAATGTTCTAAAGCGAGGGAGGGAGCAATATTTACAAGATCACACAGTCCTGAAGCTACAGTTCCTATTGCAGGAACTGTAAGTGGTTCAATATATTAAGTGTATGTGAAAAGAAATAATAGGGAATGATATGAGGGTATCCACACGTCACAAACAAAAATGGTTGCAGAGCCTACGCAGATGAGGTCAGTGAGTGAAGCAGGTGGATAAAATTCAATATGGAGAGTGGAGACTGTAACAAACCAGAGCATGGACAGTGTCCAAATGGGCAGCTATTCCTTACTGTAGCCCGATGTTGCTGCTGTGAATACAGACCTATATGTTGCCAGATATTTTTTATTTTTTGAGAGAAGCCTTAACATATAGATTTTGATGTGAATTTTCCCAAATGTATTAAAATACTATGTAGCCAAACAAAATACATTTGCCTGCAACATCTGGGCCAAATTGTGATAAGCTTTGTATGTTAAGATAAAGAGATTGAACTTCCTCCTAAACACATTTAGTAGGAAATTACTGAACGTTTTAAAGTGGGAATTGACATAATAGGACTTGTGTTTTACAAAGATTATCAGTTCATTGATAGAAGTATGGTAGATGGATTGGAAAGGGGCAAGACTGGAAGATGGATGACTTTCTAGATGTCTATGGTAGGAACCCAAATGTAGCAATGAAAACTGAAGCAGTGGAGGTAAAGGGAAGACACAAGGAAGGTTTGGGATCTGCAGGGCTTGGTGACTGATTAAATATGAAAGACAAAGAGAGAGGAGGAGTCAGGATAATTTCCTTGCCCAATGGGCCAATAATTTTCTAGAAGCCCAGAAATCTTTCTTTTGTAAAAAATTCTATAGCTCAGATAGGGAACAGGAAAATGTTCCAGAATCAAGGCTTTTGTGATAAAATGAAACCAAGGAAGGTGTTTATGAATGTGTTTTATGGACCCCACCAAGATATTCATGGTGCTGGGCCTGCACTATCTCTTCTGCGGGACAGCTGGTTATAACTGTGGATTGGGTTATTTTCCACTACACTTTTCCTTTCAGAATTCCTCTCTTTTGTATAGCAATCAGTTTAGTTCACATGCTCAGGCCCTGGTTATTACAATAGTCATCTGGTTGGTCTTCCTGACTCTTGGTCTTTTTCCAGGTTAAACTCCTCTTCCTGGCTCTCAAGGTCCTGCACAATCTGGTACTAACCCTCTGTTTGAATTTCCTAACTAGGGCCTGATTTGCACACTCTGCCCTCTGCAGGCTGGTCTCTTCAAAGCTCATGGATGCTTTCAAGCCTTGTCTCTTTCTGGAATGCCCTACCTTCTCAACTCTTGCAATCAGGGAAGGCTCAAGTCCTTTATCTATTTTGGCCTCATTGCATCTCATCTTTCTAAATTCCTAAAGCAAGGTGCCTGGGTGGCTCAGTCGTTAAGCATCTGCCTTCGGCTCAGGTCATGATCTCAGGGTCCTGGGATCAAGCCCCACGTCAGGCTCCCTGCTTCGCCCTCTCCCTCTGCCTGCCACTCCCCCTGCTTGTGTGCTTTCTCTCTCACTGTCAAATAAACAAAATCTTTAAAAATAATAATAACAAATTCCTAAAGCAGTTTGGATTCTCTGCTGGATGAGCCACTGGAGGAGTCCTTGAAGCCTTCAAATGCCTGCTATACACAGAGAATGACTAATTCTTTCCTGTGTAAGCTACAATGATTCTAGCAGGATGCTTTCTGTGAGCCCAAATCGGTGTCCTAGCCATGGTGGCCTGCACTGCACTGTAACTGTATTTGGGCTGGGTCATCTCTGAGGTGACTTGTCACAAACCTGACCCCAAAGGCATGTTTCATAGGGTGGTTATTCCTTTTTCTGGGGGGAAGGACAAGATTTTAGATAATTTCTTTAGATTTTCTTCCTTCCTCCCTCTCTTCCTCCCTCCCTCTCTCCCTTCCTCCCTTCCTTCTTTTCTTTTAGAGAAAGAGAGAGAGAGTGTGTGGGGGCAAGGGGTGGGGAGGGCGAGGGAGGGGCAGAGGAAGAGAGAAGGCCTTAAGCATGCTCCACGCCCAGCACGGGGCTCGATCTCACAACCCTGAGATCATGACCTGAGCCAAAATCAAGAGTCAGATGCTTACCCGACTGAGCCACCCAGGCACCCCAACAAAGGCATTTATATTTCGGTTACTATTATGAGAAATACCATATTCTTAATTCTCTGTGTAGCCACTATGTTTAATAGTATAGGAAGAACACCAGATCCAGGTGCTCTAAATGGCTGGTGAAGCAGCTCCCTTTGCTACCCTAGACTTCAGCATATTTTTGTAAATAATCCCCATCACTAAAGGAAGTCTGTGCATGTCTTATACTAAGTCAAGAAGTTTTGTATTTTTTTTCAACTAATGTTTCATGGGCTTTAGGCATCTTCCCAAGAAGACCTCAGAGATATTTCAAATGGAAAGCACATGGGTATCTCCAGGCAAGATCAACTGGCTACCTTTCAAGAGGCCCCACAGGATGGATTATCTTGGTGAATTTACCACAGCCTATGATCTGGCTCTCAGCCCTGTAGATTTAGAAACTGGATTTTATCAACACTTACAACATAGATCTATTTGTCATTAGTGACTCACATTAATCAGCCCACAAAGACTGATGGAAAAAGCCAGAACATCTATATATTAGTAACTGTCTGAACACTGGAATACTTGCTTAGAATATGAAATCTGAGTAAGGATTAGAGGAAGGAGAGTTTCATGTGTCATCCATCTGTGAGAGGGAAATGGATGGAGTTGGCGTTAATGTCGGGAACTGCACATAATCTGCAGCTGGGATTATTGCTGGGCCAGCTTGGCAGTCAGCTACCATTCACTGGAGGTGCCGAGGGGTGTTTTGTCACAGAGGTAGTCTCTTCAGCTCAGTGTCTGCTTAGAGATGATCCATAAAGGAGATATAGCTATCCCAAGGATTAGGATGCTTGCATCTGTAGTCAGGGGTGCTCTCTTCATTGGATAAGGACAATGATAAATCATATCTAAAAAGTTGATTGATTGGATGTGAGGTATGAGGGAAAAGTAGGAATCAAAGATGACCCTGAGGTTTATGACTTGAGTAAATGGATGAATAATGGAGCCATATACTGAGGGAAAGAACAGTAGATCCCGAGTTCACTCTTGGACGTACTGGAGGATTTGGGAATGCCTCTGAGACATTCAATTTGAAATGTCCTGTAGGCAGTGACCTATTCAGATCTGTTATCAGAAATGTGATCTGTGCCAGAGGTATAAATGTGGGATTTGTCAGTGTATAGATAACTGAAGTCATGGTAATTGATGATATTTTTGCAGGGAAAAGTAGAGAGAACAAAGAGTGGAGGGCCTAGGACAGAATTCTGAGGAACACCAACATTTAATTGTTGGGTAGAGGATGAGAAGCTCACATAAGAGACTAAGAAAGAATTGCCAAAAAAAGCTGAAAGAAAGTCAGGAGTGTGCTTACATGGAAACCAAAACCAGAAACTATTTAAAGAAAATCATGTAGGTGCTTTGAATGGTGATGTAATTTCCAAGTATAAAATGGCTCAGCATTGCTTAGTGAAGTGTTTTGGATTTAGCAAGATTCCACCTGGTGCAGACATGGTCACCGGCAGCAGCAAGTCCTATTAGGGACTTGGAGGGGTCCTGGAAAAATCCTCTGCATCATGCCGCATCTATCCCCCATGAGTGGGTGGGAGGGAACATTCGTTTGGACTAAATTGTTGCATGTTTTGCTGTATAAATAAGGGGATGGGGAACTTAATTGGATTAACAACAACAAAAGAACCAAAAGCGACATTGGAATTTAACAATATAAAGTTTTCCAGTGACGTTAACAAAGCAGTTTCAGCGTAGTGATAGCGTTGGTATGAGAGGGGGCTGAGGAATCAAAGGCTCAGTCCCAGAAAAGAGATTGAGAGAGAGAGAGAGAGAGAGAGAGAGAGAGAGAGTGTGTGTGTGTGTGTGTGTGTGAAATGCAAATCTATGTAACTTAACATGAAGGGAAAACTGGATCACAGGATTGCAAAATACCTTTTAAAAAGCTATTGTGTTCTTAGACTCTTAATTAAAGAGAACAAACTGGTATTTACCAGAGAGGGGAAGGTAGGTGGGGGATGGGTGAAATAGGGGATGGGGATTAAGGCACCCGCTTGTTGTGATGAGAGCACCGGGCGTTGCATGGAAGTGTTGAATCACTAAACTGTACACCTGAAACTAATGTTACACCATATGTTAACTAATTGGAATTTAAATAAAAACTTAAAAAAAAAGCTATTGTATTCTCAGCTTTAGAGATTGCACTTTAGCATGCTAGTTTGGTCTTTCTTTCCAAGAACCATCAGTGATGTCTTTTAAAAAATGTTTGGAAATGCTAGACTGTTTCTGGGAATATTTGATGCCCAAGGAATATGACCTGAAACATTGACACAAGAGGAATGTTGGTGTCAGTGCTTAAAAGTGAGTAGCTACATATGGCCTGTCTAGATTAAATTAAGATCAAAGTTCACAACTGAGAAATATTAAACACGCACTTAGGATGACATCTAACAACCTCAGTCTGTGGGATGGAACTTTATTTTTTTTATCTTTTTAAAAAGATTTTATTTATTTATTTGACAGCGAGAGACACAGCGAGAGAGGGAACACAAGCAGGGGGGGTGGGAGAGGGAGAAGCTGGCTTCCCGCCAAGCAGGGAGCCTGATTGCGGGGCTCGATCCCAGGACTCCAGGATCATGACCTGAGCTGAAGGCAGACACTTAACGACTGGGGCACCCAGGCGCCCCTGTGGGGTGGAACTTTAATAAAATTAAAGGACCACGTGCTGCACTCAGCCACATACCCAACTCCCACTGCTATCTAGAAGCATCATTTTTGGCTTAAACCAGCAAACAGAAATATAAAAGCATGCTGTTCCTTTGCATTCCATTTGGGAACAAGTTAACTTTGAAAAACTCCCAGAGGTGTCAGATTCATGCAGGACCAGGTAAAGAGGAAAATCCAGATGCTTCCATGAGCAGTAGGGTAGTCGATATTTTCTCCTCTTGGGGTGCAGAGGGTCCCTTTATTTTTCCTTAAACAGTCATCCTCACACACAATTTAAAGCAGCTCTCCAGACTTCACATTCTCTTTCATCTTTTCTTTCCATAATTAAGGACGGCTGTTTTTAACCCATTTCCCAAAGGACAAAGGGTCTGGTAAACCAGGATGTAGTAGCTACCGCCGTGCCTGAACCCTAAAAATGCAATAGCTACTAACTTGTTATCCTGTTGTATGGTTTCCATTTGTCTCTGGGCAAGCAGGCAAATACTAATCTGTACTGAAGACCTGAAGGTATGCCAAAGGAAAGGCCTGCCTCAATGCTTTGCTTTTCTGAAAAAGCGGAGGACCCCACCATAATGGTGTAGATTTGAAGAGCAGAGGCTTTGTCATCAGACAGATCTGGTTTTAAATCCTGGTCCTGTCATTTGTCAGCTGTGTAATCTTGAGAACTTTGCTTTGCTTCTCAATTCCTGTTTTTTAATCTGCATAATGGGGACAAATAGGGTTATTGTGAGAATTCAGTGAGATAATTTATATAAAATCCCCAACATAATATCCGACATAGAGTAAGGACCCTCAGTCTATTAGTAGGCTATTAGTATTAGTAGATATATTAAAAGAGCTCAAAAATTTATCATAAATTAAAAATAATTGGCAATATGATTTCTAATATTATAAGTGAAAAGTTATTGGAATATAGCTTTCATGAATGAGCCTCATATATAATAAAAATTTTCTAGAATTTAAAGAATCTTTCAAGAGGCCTTGATTATGATTTTTAAAAAGCAAGGATTAAGTGGCCCTTTAATAAGATAGGCTTTTACCACTACAAAATGAACCCAAGAAACCTTCATCCAAAAATTATCACAGCATCTGTTTTAGAAACTCAGGCTGAGACACCATGCCAACCCTGCCCCAACCCCGCTTTGCAAACGTGGTGGTTATCAAATTGAATAAAATAAAGATCAATATGCTATGATAAAAGGCATTTTAAAAATCCAGAACAGAAGCAGTAAATAGCATTTAAATTTTTATGGTAATGTAAATGTTGAAAATTCTTAAGATCAAAATTTTTAAAATACGATTTTCATTTTTAAAGAAGAGAAAAGAGGAGAAAGATAGTTATGGAATGAAGAAAATAGAATGAATTTAGTTAACACTATTAGATATATTTTATCTTCTTTAATTCCTTTTAAAATTAATTGACCTATATCTAACTCCATTTAATGTAGCTGCCATTGGGGTCCCTGGGTGGCTCAGTCGGTTTAGCAGCTGACTCTTGATTTCAGCTCTGGCCCTGATCTCAGGGTCCTGGGATCAAAACCCCGGTGGGACTCTGAGCTCAGTGGGGTCTGCTTGTGATTTTCTCTTTCCCTCTCCCTCTGCCCTCCCCCCATTCTCTCTCTCCCTCTCTCAAATAAATAAATAATAAATATTTTTAAAAAATAATGTGGCTGCCATTGACTAGAAATGCACAATTCTCTCATTTTCTATTTTCATTCATTTATTCATTCATTTAACAAATATTTATTGATAGCCACATTAAAGCTTGGTTTATGTGTTGAGCTAAAACAGTGTTTAATAGTAAAACATCTCCTTAACAATAGAGTATCTTCATACATTAGCAAAAAATATTAGTACTTAAATCATTTTTTAGTGTTTGTGATTCATTATGACCTCTAAAAGGCAGATCTTAGAGAATGAAGGTCAAGGTATTTTATATCTGTGACACAAAATAATGTGAGAACAGACTCTAAAGAATTTAACTTGAAGTGGTTGCTCTTATTGCATACAAAACAGGCTTTGTCTCATTTTACTTGGCTAAGGGTGAAAAAGAGGATAAGCAACAGTATTGTCCAGAGGCCAAAAGATCCTAGGGGCAAAAAATTACAGATGGCTTCACAATACAGCTCAAGTTCCTGGCATTTAGTAAAGGACGGATTTAGGAATACAGTAAATTTTTGTTTATCTTGGAATTCAAACAACCAGCATATGCAAATAGCTGGGATATTTTCCCTTCTTACTCTACACTCTATTTTTATGAAAAAAAAAAAAAAAAGACAAATAGGAAATATGTTGTCGCCAGAATTTTGGTTTAAAAATCAAAACAAAAAAAAGAAAAATATCAAAACCAGTATATGCCATAGGGTCAGTGCCAATTCAGTGTAATTTCTCACATCTCCCATACAGCTATACACTGAAAACTGTTCAGGGTCAAATAAATCAAATTACACCAGACTAACATTTACTGTGCATTTATTTACACAGGCGACAAGTACATATTGAGCCCCATGTGCCAGGTATACAATAGACTCACAACACAATTTGGTGCAAAGCATTTAGGGAATGTGCATGGATTAGAACCTTCATGTAAAGAAATAATGAGAGAAAAGGTTGAGAAAGTAGTTTGGAACCTAACTCTGAAAGACCTTTGACTATCAGGCTAAATAATCATGGAGGAATTTTTGAGGCAAGGAATGATATGATCAAAGAATGTTCTAGGAATACTGTACTCATTTGGAAGGAGTAACAGGCTTGTGTTCTCCCTCTCCCCTTACATGGGACCATTGCTGAAATGGGCAGAGGACCAGGGAGTGGTGTTCTGGGAGCTTAGTGATTATTATTATTTTTTTAAGATTTTATTTATTTATTTGATAGAGAGAACACAAGCAGGGGGAGCAGGAGACAGAGGGAGAAGCAGGCTCCCTGCTGAGCAAGGAGCCCAATGTGGGACTTGATCCCAGGACCCTGGGATCATGACCCTAGCCGAAGGCAGGTGCTTAACCGACTGAGCTACCCAGGCTCCCCAAGGAAGCTTAGTGATTACTAACAGGATCCTTCATCTGAGGTGGTCAGTGGATTTGCTGGGTCAAGAGAAGTAAGCCAAGTCACAAATCATAGAGGAAAGTTGAAGTTCAGTGTGCCAGGTAAGTGGTCAAGGGGTACAAAATCAGGAACAGACCAGGAACAGAAACAGAAGCTAAGGTATGAACCAAGAAGTTAAAATGAGAGAGGTGAAAGTGAATGAAAGAAGTCAGAGGTGGAAAAGAAAGGAAAGGAAAGTGTTGGGGAGCAGTGAATGGGCAGGTCTACTTGTCTTGAAGGGCCAGGAATGGTCGCATGGTAACAGAAAATAAGGGGAAAATGGGAGAGATACCATATAGAAGACACCATTCAGGGTATCTGATGACACATCTCTTTTCTGAGAACATAAGAATGGACCCTGGATTGCTATATTTGCATTACATGAGTCTGTTTCTTGTCCATAGCTGATTGCACCAAGGTAGACACTTGACCTAGACTGGGCCAATCATATCCTTTCCTGAGAATTTCCAATTTGGATTGAGACATCTGGTAAGTTTGAAATCTTCCCATGAACAAAGATGCTATTAATTTGAAAGCTATGTTGGCTACATAAAAATAAAAACGTTGATGGCAGCACTTGGACCTCACCTGAGACACCTTCTAAATTATCTAATAATATAAATTTGTTAGTAGGTACTGTAAACAATTAAATAACGAAGATTATTGTCATTCCTGACTATATTTTATTATAGTTCATTGTAATGACAATATCAATCGTTTTTTGGCATCTACTAATGTACCAGGTATGTGTTAAGTACATTATTCACATCTGTAATCCTCTAGTAACTCTGGAAAGCAATTGCTATTATCTTATGTATTTGTGGTTCATAGATTAATTGGAAATATTTCAGTAGTCGGAACTTTACTTTCTGAATGCAACAAAGGTAGCCTTAACTTTCCATGGCAAAGTATCCCCAGGGCATTACTATCCCTATGGATTAGTAACCCTGATTTTGGTCGTTTGCCCTAGCTCTAACTTCAGCATCCCTTCAGGGCTCAATTTCTGGAATCTCGGCAAAGAGAAGAAGTACCCAATCTGTACATGAACATATAATAAAGTGGAGGTTTCATTAGAAACACAT
Source organism: Mirounga leonina (assembly GCF_011800145.1). Taxonomy (NCBI): domain Eukaryota; kingdom Metazoa; phylum Chordata; class Mammalia; order Carnivora; family Phocidae; genus Mirounga; species Mirounga leonina. The sequence goes on from NW_023270447.1 coordinate 18,480,124, forward strand.
ATATTGTCTGTGTCCAGGCGGTGCCAACTTCCTGGGCTTATAAAATGGCACAATCACAGAAAACACCAAAAGTCAGGCAGTTTTAATCATGCTCACAAACATGAATGGAGGAAAATTCCAAGAGCCTGGACAAGAGATCTTATATTCCTGCTTTTTAAAAGCTGGACTTGTCTCAGCCTTGCTATGCCTGTGGGGCTTGGTACAGAAAGCTGTGCCTGACACATCTCATCTTTAATTCTTTTCTATCTATTTCCTTTCTAAATAAAGGACATGAGTTATTGTAGCCTCAGTCATTTATATTCCAGGAGTACATTTCAAAAAGAACAGAGCTTTTGTTTTCCTTGTCCATCCTGTGGTCGAGGTACTAATGAGCAGGGAAATAACCTAAAGGCAACTTGCACTAAGAGAGGAACAGGGATTTGAGGTCTCCAAATTAGCTACAGAATTAATGCTCAGCCCTGAATAATTGCAAGTTCTATGAATGTAAAAGAAAATTATATCAAAAATATTTATTTATTAAAGAATTTTAATGCTTTATGAACTCCAAAGGATTTTTATGGAAGAGCAATGGACTTTTTTTTTTTTTTAGCCATGAAACCTCCTTTTTTCTCCCCCCTAATGAAATGCTTCATAGACGATGAGTATCTTCCTGACAATGAAACTATAACTATGTATTTTGGAAAAATGTGTGATAATGGGAATTAGACAGTTTATTCCTATAGCAAGATAGTCTGAGAATTTTAAAAGGCAATAGGAAAAAAACAGCACATATCATGTGGGAAAAAGATGAAATGGAGAGTAATTAATTAAAATATATTAGTAGAAGTGGGAATAATCTTTTAAAAAATATCAAGAAAAGTCAATTAAAACTTATTTATTAGAATGAAAATACATCAGTCTCATACACTTACTTGAACTTAGTTCTCTTTCCTTACAAGGCAATTAGTGTCAGAATCTCCAATATTAAGTTGCTCTTATTCTTTTTTCGAGAGGATCAGGCCACCTAGTGGTAAGGAGTCTACCTATCACATGGGATGGTGTACATTCACGGGTTAACGTTTGATGCTAAATGAGGGTGTGGATTATTTTGAGCGGGTCACTTAACTTTTTACAGCAAAGAACTGTCACACGGATATTTGGAAAACTATCTTGTTTTTCCTAATGTAGAGAAAGGGAGAAATTCATCACAAATTTTGAAAACAACACAAAAGTAATATCTAATTTGATAGTAGAAAGAAAATTTAAAAATAATTGCTTTTATATTCAAGAATCAGTTTCATATGACTGAGTTCCTTTGATCAAAATAAATGGTGGAGCATCCAGGTGGCTGCCTAATGGCTAAGATTTAGTCCTGATATATTTTTTATTTGCATTATTTACTCATATCATCTAAAAATTATAATTCCAAATAACCAAGGTTTTTGATGAATTTAGCAAATAGTTCTTATGTGCTGGGGATAAAAATGTAACCAATTTATCTAGCAGTTTGAAGTCATTGGGAAATAAACATGAAGTGGTTTTATTTTTCTCTAATCATTGATCTCTCAACAGACTCTTAGGCAAATACATAACTTTCCAGTCAACTTCAGTTAAAACTCTTATCTCCCTCCAATCACCCCTGGCTTAATTGTGGCTCAAAGGACAAGGACAGGGGGTTAAGAGCTGCCTTTTTACGGCTCTTCCTTTCTTCTCCCTTTTCAAGCTGTCTTGGGCTTGAGGGCAGGGAGAAGAGGAAAAGGCCATCAGTCTTTTTATTTAGTTGAACCCATTACTAATACCACGGTACATCACTGCTTCTCTGGTGACTGTTGACCTGGGCATTTGTGCTCTCTATCGGACAGCTGTCCATCTGCTGGTTCCAGCAGAGGCACTTGTGTTGCCTTCAGAGGAACTGCTTCCTTGACAGCCTCAAGAATGGTGTACACCATTGCTTCTTGCTGCTGGGGTCACTTCAACCAGCAGAATTCCCATCCAGCTGGGGTACAAGCAAGATGGCTGAAGTCCTATTCTCCTGATACATGACCCATGAGGAACTCATGCATTTTTGCTATGCCTACTCCCTCAAAACTCTTTCTCTCTATCCCCCTCCAACTGCTTTTTTCATGCTCATGTAGGATCATGTACAATCAAGAATACTACTGCCTAGGGAGATGACCACTTGGAGAATGAGATTCCAGTCTCTCTGTGTATCATGAGCACCCTCGTCTCTATAAGTTACAGACTTCATTAAGTTACTAACTCCAAAAGTTATTATAATTATTGTTATTGTTATTATTATTTTTATTGATCCATTCATGGCTTTGGGGTATGGTATGCCCAGAGAATCTCCAGGTCACAGCACAGGAAGGCAGAACTCAGATGGAATCTGGAAGAATCACTGAGTTGAGAAGGTAGCTAGAACTGAGATTCCAGGGAAACCAAGGCAGCTAGAGTTCACAGGAAAGAGTATTAGAGAGAAGAGAGATACACAGAGAGAACCCCAGAGACCTGCAGAGGGTCCGCTCAAATATTCAGCTGTGTACTGATAAGCACAGCCATGAAAGGAGAAAATTTTATCTTTGGCCAGGAAGCATGTGCCTTCAGCTGGGAAGGAACCAATCAAAAGGATTCAAAGTAACAGGGCTAGGAATAATGCCCATGCCCCACCAATAAGACAGGAAAACCTCAAGGTTTAAAGGGGACTAGAGAGTATATTAAAGCTATTTGCCTTGGGGCACCTGGGTGGCTCAGTCGTTAGGTGTCTGTCTTCGGCTCAGGTCATGATCCCGGGGTCCTGGGATCGAGCCCCACATCAGGCTCCCTACTCTGCAGGAAGCCTGCTTCTCACTCTCCCACTCCCCCTGCTTGTGTTCCCTCTCTCGCTGTCTCTCTCTCTCTGTCAAATAAAATCTTAAAAAAAAAAAAAAAGCTATTTGCCTTAATAGTGGGGCATAATTAGCTCTAAACTCAACACTACTCTGCTTCTGTCTACCAATCTTATAAGCAGGACACAAAAGATTAAATTGTTTCCAAGTAATTTAGCCTGTGTCCTAGAACAAAGCCCAGCAATATTATGGAAATACAAAAATATCTAGCATCCAAAAAGTTAAAATTCACAATACACCCAATCTAATATTACCAGCTATATAGAGAAGCAGGAAGATATGGCCTATAATAGGGAGAAAAGTAATCAATTGAAACTGACCCAGAGCTGACAAAATTAGAATTAGCAGACAAAGACATTAGAACAACTGTTATAATTGTATTCCACATCATCAAAAAGTAAAATGGAGACCCTGAAGATACAAAAAGGCCCAACTCTAATTTCTAGAGATGAAACAGTATGTAAAATAAAAATATACTGGATGGAATTACAGTGGATTAGGCAGGCCCTGCAGAAGAAGAAATTAGCGAACTCAAAGATAGTAACAGAAACCATCTGAAATGAAACAAAAAGAAAAGAAAAATTTAAAAAGCCCATCAGGAAGTCTAATATACATGTAATTAGAGTCTCTGAAGGATAAGAGAGTGAGGAACAGAAAAAATATTTGAAGAAATAACAACCAAAAAATTTTCAAATTTGATGAAATGTATTAACCGACAGAACCAAGAAGCCCAGTGAAGTCAAAGTACAAGTAACAAAGAAAATTACACAGAGGACCATCATATTCAAACTGCTCAATCCCAGTGACAAAGAGAAAAATCAAGAAGGAGCCAAAGCCGAAAAAAAAAGATACCTTACGTACAAAGAAACAAAGACAAAGATTACAGCAGACTTCTCACTGGAAACAGTGCAAAAGAGAACACGCTGGAGCAACATCTGTAAAAGGGGAAAAAACTATGATCCAGAATTCTATACCCAGTGAAAATATCTTTCAAAAACAAAGGCAAAACGAGAACTTTTTTAGACAGACCAAAGCTGGAAGAATTCATCACCTGCAGATCTTCACTGCAAGAACTGCTCAAGGAAGTTCTGTAGGCAGAAGGACAAATCTACAGCTGGGAAATACAGATCTGCACAAAAGAATGTAGAGCAGGCGGAAAGGGCGTCTCCCCTGGAAAACATATGTTTTTTTCCTTATTATTTGACTTCTTTAAAAGATAATTGCTATGCAAAAATAATAATATATCATGGTGACTATAAAATAAGTAGCAATAAAATGATGGCAGCAAAAGCACAAAGGCTGGGAGGGGAGAGGTGGAAATACAATATTCAAAGTCTCTTACACTGTGTGAAATGCCAAAATATTGCTTGAAGGCAGACTGTGACATGTTAAAGATGTACACTATAAACCCCAAAGCAACCCTAAAATAACAAAAGACAACCAATAAGCTAACAAAGAGGTAAATTGTAATAATATAACATGTGCAATTAATACAAAAGAAGGCAGAAGGGGAGGGTAAAGGGAACAAAAAATAGATGGAAGAAATAGAAAACAAATAGCAAGATGATAGATTTGAACCTTATCATATCAATAATTACATTGTAATTTCTTACTTGTTATGACAAAAATCTTAAATAATATGGTGATTTTCTGCTGTATATCCTGCGAGGAAAAATAAGGAAGGATTGAGTTAAGCCTGTCTATCTAAGTGAGGAAGAAAATTAGGGGAGATTTTAAGCAAGGATGTTCTGAGTTGATGTTCAATAAGGAGCTCCAGAGAAAATAGGGCAGAAGTTAAAAGCAAGGCAGCTGCAGAATGGTGCAAGAAAAAGGGGAAGTGGTGAAGATTTTTTTCTAAAAAAAGTAACTTGGGATGGGGTAAGTTTAATTACAAGTAAGAAAGAGCCAAGAGTCAGTATATTAAAATTTCTAGATAATATTGTAGGGGTAAGCTGGGATAGTGCTTATCATTGATATGTAAGATTTTCTTTTTCTAACTTGTCCTTTGCTTTACTCTGGTTTTATAGCCTTGTTAGGCTGATTCATTTCATTTAATTATCAAATTTATAGAATATCATTAAAATAAAGAGTATTAAAAAGTGTGATATGACCTTCATTTGGCTCTTTCCAGTAAATAACTTACTACCTCTGATGACAGCAAAATGCATTACAGGGTAAAATTTAAAAGCCAGAGGAAAAATTAAACTATTGTTGTTTACTCCAGAACCTTAGAAGGATTGAGTGGATATTACATAAAGTCTCAGGATTTTTGTTTGTTTGTTTTTGCATTTCCCCTCCCAGTGCTAGTCCTGGTTCCATATACGTGTAAATATACAATAAATTATTTTTGATAATTTAATGTTGAAATCTGATGCTTCCGTATATTCTCTAGAAAATGACAGGTTTCTCATGTTCTTCATATCACATGTAAAAAATGCTAACTTAGTATAGACACAGAAGTTACACCTTTATAAATATATTAACACTTAAGTTTTGTTTGTTCTTCTCCTCTGACACTTCAGACACTTGAAAATAATGGTAACAACAATACTGTTACTGAGCTATCCCACTGCAAGTTACTGAACCAAGCTCTATGTAGGTGATCTCATTTCTTCACTGACACTTTTTAGAGGTAGATATTACTTCTTCCATTTATAGGTGAGGAGAGAGAGGCACAGGGAGGGGCAGTGATTCATCTGGGTGCACTTGGCGCGCACACAGGTCTGGGTAACAGCAAAGCCCATGCTCCTCGCCAAACCCCATGCTCTTCTCTGCCCCTCTCCCAGTAAGAAGTACAATGACGAGTTTGAAAGTCCAATTTCAGAGTATAGTAAGTAAAGAAATCAGATGCTCATTAAGCAGAATTATTTCAGGTCTGTGAGAGTTTCAAGGATTACTTCGGCATAATAATAATTCTGTGGGTAGAAGAAGGAAGAACCTCCTGATGGCCTCAAAAGAAAGTAATTGATGTGAATCTGGCAAGCTCCTACTATGCTCAAACCTTGGAAAACACTATTGCAAGTTACAGTTTTTCCACAATGTAGCTGAGTTTATTTAACTTTAATTTGTAAGAAACCCCAAAACTATGAACTTTTCAGTCACCAAGATTATGGATTTTCAAAGCTTTTCTGTTGTATTGCTTAGGCCAAAACTAAGCTATAATAAGGTTTCTGCTTATTTTTCATTCACTTTCAATAAGAAAAAAAGGTTGAGGATTTATAAGAAAATTATTTTAAAACCCAGGATAGAACAAAGAAGCACATTCAGAGAAAATCTGCTTTACCCCTAAATCCAACAGCTTGTCAGAAGTATACAGAAATCTCAGCAGGCAAATGTGAAATGTTTTTGCCATACCCAGCAGACCATGTGCTGAAACCCTGAGACATAAAGTAACTCATCAAAGCAGGAATCATCGAGAGAGAGGAAAATAACCAGTACATCACTTAAGGCATTGGGCTTAAAATATTAAAGATGAGGCAATACTTTAGAAAGGACTCTGTGGCTATTGTTAAAATGGAATTTGCTCGGGGACTGTGGTTTAGTATTCCAAAGGAGCTAGTTCCCTGAAGCTGTTCTAGTCTATCCCCACTCTTCTTCTTCTGTTCCAGGAGCACTATGATTAAAGGGCTACAGAATCACAGAGAACTTTGGACCCTGTTTATTTCTCTTAACCCTTGAAGTTCTATTTCCAGTGAGCATCACAGTATACTATGGCCAGACAAAACAAAACAAAACAAAACTTTTGCAGCATTAATGATACACATTTTGGTGGTTTTAATTTTGAATTGAATAAACTAAACAAGTGTTATTACCGAATTCTTAATTATACTTAACAAGGACAGTAATTTACCAACACATTGTTATGAAACATTTAGTTGATTGATATGATGTGATGCGTTTTTCTTTTTCTTTTTCTTTTTTTTATTCTTATGTTAATCCCCTACATTACATCATTAGTTTTAGATGTAGTGTTCCATGATTCATTGTTTGTGCATAACACCCAGTGCTCCATGCAGAACGTGCCCTCTTTAATACCCATCACCAGGCTAACCCATCCTCCCACCCCCCTCCCCTCTAGAACCCTCAGTTTGTTGTTCAGAGTCCATCGTCTCTCATGGTTCGTCTACCCCTCTGATTTCGCGTTTTTCTTTTCTATTATGCATTGGAATTATGTTTACTCTTTTTTTCTTAATGATAAGATTTCATATTCATTTCAGATTATAAAAATGACAAAAAAGATATGCATACTTTTCATATGTGAAGACGTTAATGTCTTCTATCAGGAATTAATAAACACACTTTTGGAAAGGCATTGTATTCTTCCCTCTATCATTAATAAGTCTTGCAGTGTAATAATACACGCTGTGGCTCTGGGTCTGGCCAGAAGTAGCAGGAAGTTTAGAACTCATTTCCTTTCCACTGGTTTGAGCAGAAGGGATGTCAAATCTTTCTGCAAACTGTTATCAATTCAAAATACTGATTGTTCCTTGTTTAAAACCAAAAGGTAACCTTTCATCTGTGATAAGAGTGTTTTGATTTCTTCTGACATGTTTGCTAAGCTTTTGAATGTTCTTTGCTATTTGTCAAACTTTTACCTATTTCAGTATTCTGTCATCAATCCTCAAATGACGTATCAGGCTTTTAAAAATATTTAAACTTAAATTTCAGGGCGCCTGGGTGGCTCAGTCGGTTAAGCATCTGCCTTCAGCTCAGATCATGATACTGGAGTACAGGGATGGAGCCCTCCCCGCTCCCCCAAGTCAGGCTCCCTGCTCAGTGGGGAGTCTGCTTCTCCCTCTCCCCCTGCTCCTTTTCTCTCTCTCTCTCAAATAAATAAAATCTTTAAAAAAAATTAAATTTCAGCATTTCACCTGTGATGTGATTGTTTTCTTTACATTCGGGTTCCTTTGCATCCTTTTGAACATAATTTTTACTTTTATAGTCTTAAGATATTGTGGTTATTCTTCTATCTGACTCATTGGCATACTGGTCTGTGTTAGATGATAGATTCAGTGCCGAGATCAAGACCCAGATCAACAATGGCTTAACAAAGGCAGACATTTGTTTCTTCATTTCTTCTTATGAAACAGTCTGGCTGTTGGTTTTCTAGGGCTAGAGGAGTAGCTTTGCTCTATGAGGTTGTCTGGGAATCCAGACTTCTATCGCCACAAGGTATTTCCCATGTACATATTGTCCCAAATTACATAGTGTAAGTATCACTTTTACATTCCGGTTGGCACAAAAGTGTATGGAGGGCATTCCCTTACCTTTTAAGTCCAGCCCAAGAGGTGTGTTTATTACTATCCCAATTCCATGCGTTAGAAGTCAGTAGAGTGACTACGCCTAGCTGCTCAGCAGACTGAGAAATGTAACTTTTATTGTGAGCAGCTAAAAATCAAAGGTTTCAGTACAAAGTGAGGAAGGGGAGAATGGATACTGGATAACAAGCCTCTACCAAACAGCCTTAATTGCATGTTTCTAGGCATTGGTAACCAAAATACTTCCACTTCATACTGATGAGGTCGTTCTGGATCATTTCTAAGCAATTTCATCTTCAGGGTCAATGTAAATCAGATTTGGGGCTCTCGGTTGTATTTAGGGAAAATGGGAAAAGGATGTGGCTATTGTTCACGTTTCAGTGAAAGCCCAGTTTCTAAGGTGCACGAAATCTGGGCATGGTGTGGCACTAAGGAAACTCAAGTTGCCATTGGAGCACGCTCTGATATTCTGCTATTCTCATCGGCTCAAATCCTGATGAGATTGGGAAAACGTTTTAATAAAGAAGGGTCATTATTTTCTAGGCTCCTCTAAGGATTTCTCCCTCTTCCCCCCCACCTCTTTTTTCTCCTCTTTCTCCTTCTTCTTCCCATACTAACAGTTATCACTAGAGATGTGGATTATCCTGCCCTAAAAATCTTTCCTAGAAGCTCAACAGCCTTTTGATTGAGTTGGCTTAGACATAGTTGATTTAGTAAAATATGAAGAGGGTCAGTATGGAATACAAATAAAAGACTTCCCATCTAAGTTCTGGAGATGGTGGCAACAGGGAAACCTTACTTAAAGAGGAGTCCAGACTACAGCTAAATGTTTTCTAAGGAAAACAAGATACTCATTTTTAGAAAGATAGGACTCCTTCATAGATAAGGGTCAACTTTTCTTAAAAATAAAACAGGGTCAGAGGTCAGAATTCTTTAATAGTGAAAGATTATTTAAAAGAACACTTCTTTAAAAAGACTTATTTATTTGGGGCACCTGGGTGGCTCAGTTGTTAAGTGTCTGCCTTCAGCTCAGGTCATGATCCCAGGGTCCTGGGATCAAGCCCCGCATCGGGTTCCCTGCTCAGTGGGGAGCCTGCTTCTCCCTCTCCCACTCCCCCTGTTTGTGTTCCCTCTCTCTGTGTGTCTCTCTGTCAAATAAATAAATAAAATCTTTAAAAAAAAAAAAGAGAGAAAGATTTATTTATTTATTTTAGAGAGAGCACAGGAGGGAGGGGCAGAGGGAGACGGAGAGAGAATCTCAAGCAGACTCCCTGCTGAGCACAGAGCCTGACCTGGAGCTCCATTTCATGACTTTGAGACCATGACTTGAGCCGAAATAGAATTGGATGCTCAACCAAACTGAGCCACCCAAGCACCCCTAAAAGAAAACTTTCAACTGAATATGCCCCCTGACTATCTTATCTATATTTGACGATGTTGGGGAAAGGAAGTGTTTTCCCAGAAGGAAAACAACAATATTATCATCAAATATTACTTTAGAAACATCCCCATGTATACATATCGGTGTCCAAAATACAAAATAGAGTGTGTTCAACAGAATTAGATCCTGCCTTCTAGGAATTTAAATGTCGACAATGGTATTATTGACTCAAACTAACAAGTTAACCTAAAAAAGAGTATCCTACACATTATCAGAATAAATTGCAAAATATTTATAGTTTGCATAAGTTCAGTGACCAACTTTGAGCTTTGTGGTCTGGAAATAAGCCATATTTTTCTGACTCCCACACTGGAGTCTCTTCACAGAGAATTAGCTAGTATTTTTAAGACTGTGATGTCTTAAAAGCTTTAAAAAATAGCTACATTTGTATAACCTCAACTCCAAGCTTCCTGAGTATTTTATACTACAGCATGCTGCATTAGACAAGAAAATAGGACTAAATAGAACTTTTTTTTTCCCCTCAGAAAACTCTTGAAAGGAACTTATAAAAAGTTGAACAAAGTGTACTTGCTGAAAGTTGCTCTCCCAGAGGCCTGCAGACCACACACACGCATATGGTGCGAGCCCTCTTCCATGACCCGGATAGTGAGAACACCTGCCTCAATAACCTGGGTGACTGTTTCCTAGCAAACTCAGAGGCCAGGCCCCTGCAATCCAGAGTGAGAAACCTTATCGACTACCTGTACTCCATGCAGAATTCTTACTTTACCTCTTGAGTCTTCCCCTCGAGCTCCGTGGCTGGGCTCCCATTCCAAACAACAGTATTACATAAGGGGTCAGCCGGCGTTAGGAGAAGAAAGGGGTTCGGGAGGGAGTTTTGTTGGGTATGCTGTTGTATTAACCACCTGGTGTAGCTTGGCATTTCCAAAGATTGAATACATAATGGATCGCATAGTTTAAAAGAAAAAGAAAAAGAAAGTTGCTCTTGATTTTAGGAAATGCAATGTCTATTACTTATAAAAGTATGACAAACTTGTGGACATGTTTCTAATATGAAAATATATACAAGGCAAATATCTTTATTTATAATAAGGAAAACATCCTTATAATCCGCTGATTAAATTTATAAATTAAGCTGATTAAATAAGCTACATAACCATACTCTCATTTCGTTGAAATGAAACAGAAGACAGTATTCTGAAAGAAAAGGAATCGAAACACACACACACACATACACACATTCACACACTTAGTAACGTTCCTAATAAATTTCCAATGAATCAAAGTTTGGAGCTTTAGTTCTTTGACTTACATGAATGATTCTTAACTTTAGAAATGGAGGCTAGAGTTTTGTTTTGTTTTGTTTTAAGATTTTGTTCATTTTTTGACAGAGAGAGACACAGCGAGAGAGGGAACACAAGCAGGGGGAGTGGGAGAGGGAGAAGCAGGCTTCCCGCGGAGCAAGGAGCCCGATGTGGGGCTCGATCCCAGGACCCCGAGATCATGACCTGAGCCGAAGGCAGACGCATAGCGACTGACCCACCCAGGCGCCCCGAGGCTAGAGTTCTTACATGAAACTAAGAGTAATAGAATTAAGAAATGTTGGCTGAAACTTTACAAATAATGTGGCTCTGCTACAGCTGTCTCTCAATAAAGAGTTTTATGAAATATATTTTAGAATAAAAGAGACATTCAAACTGCAAGTTTTAAAAAGGGATGTGCTTGCAAAAGAAGTTTGAAGTACAATGTAGATGACATGAGTTATATTTTAGATTTACTCATGATTGCTTTGAAAATGGTTTTCTTATATGAAAATTATAAGTAATATTATTTTTTTCTGTTTCTGTGAAATTATAGTGAAGAGTTGATCAATTAAATATTCATTTGCTCCTCTCTGTGCCAAGGACTATACTATGAAATGACACAATTCCTTCAAGGGGCAGATATGTAAGCAAATGATAACTGTACCGTATGGGATGCTACAAGCTAGCAGAGAAGTATGTGCGGGCTGCTAGGGGAACAGAAAGGAGGGAAAGCCCCTTAACTCAAGAAGGTGGAGTCGTGGGAGGCATTACAGAAGAAGCCTTCCCAGAAGTGGTGAAGAATATTAAAGAGGAAAGAATATTGAGGAGAAATTATTTACCAATAACTAGGGGAGAAAGGGGCATTTAGCCAGAGGATTCAGGTAGTGTAAGAGCTTGGGACCTTAGCTCTCATGGCGAGTATGAAGAAATAAGTGATGAGTATGGCTGGGCTATAGAAGCTCTATACTGAGAAGTTGGTGATTGATTCCATTTTGTCCCTCATCCTCCACATTTACATTTATCAACAAGTCCCCTAGTTTATACCTCAAAAATATCTCTGGAATATTGTTAGTATCTCTAATTCTATCTCTACTGCTCCAGCTCAATCCAAGCCACTATTATCTCCAAACTGGACTGTTACAGTAGCTTCCTTAACAGGTGTTTCTGCTACAACTTTTACTCCCACTAAGAATAATCTTAAAAAAAAAATAAAATCAGATGGAATTACTTCTTACCCTGGATCTGGTAAGTGTGGCTTCTGTTGGTCTACTGTTTGTGTTCTTCTTAACATTTATCTTCATTATCTTAATTGATTAGTTAGTTAAATTTTCATTTTCAGTTTTTCTCTCTAGATTTTTTTAAGGAAAAGCCATGCTTATTTATATGCCTAATGTTTAGCACAGAGAAGAAACAAATAAATAAGAAAAGAAGAAAGGAAAAGGAAAAGAAAGGGAAAGAGATAAAAACAAGAGAGAGGGTGACTAAATAATATGGTATGCTGAGTGAAATCCTGGGACAGAAAATAAGTAAAAACAGGAAATCCAAATAAAGAATGGGCTTCAGTTGATAACAATGTATCAGGGCACCTGGGTGGCTCAGTTGGTTAAGCAATGGCTCTTGATTTTGGCTCAGGTCTTGATCTCAAGGTTGTGGGATCGAGCCTCGTGTTGGGCTCACTGCTCAGTAGGGAGTCTGCTTGAGGTTCTCTCCCTCTCCCTCTGCCCCTTCTCCTGCTTGCACTCTCTCTCTCAAGTAAATAAATAAGTCTTTTACTTGATAGAAAGAGAGAGAGAGCACGTGCGCGAGTGAGAGAGAACACGAGTTGGGGTAGGGGCAGAGGAAGAAGCAGGCTCCTGGCTGAGCAGGGAGCCGGATGCTGGGCTCCATCCAAGGACCCCGGGATCATGATCTGAGCCAAAGGCAGACACTTAACTGACTGAGCCACCCAGGTGCCACAATAAATAAATCTTTTATAAAAAATAATGTATCAATATTGATTTGTGAACTGTGACAACTGTACCATACTAATGTAAAATATCAATAAATAAGAGAGTAAGTTTTCACTGGGATCAGAGTATGTGGGAACCCACTATACTATCTTTGTAATTATTCTGTAAATTTAAAAATATTCTAAAACTAAAAGTTTATTTTAAAAAAAGTAGGAGGAAAGAAAGAGGAAAAGTAGGCCATATGCAGCTGCAGAAGTAGGCGGGGTTAGTTAAGAAGTTCCTCATATATTGTGCTATAAGGTTAGCACAGAAAGCTCAAAAATGTTAAAAGATTTTACCCTGCAGCCAGAAATGCAATGTATGTGACATTTTGAAGTCAGAGAAGACAATGGTTAGCCAGTTGGTTTATTTCTTAGAAGGAATAAAATAGCACTAGAAAGGATGTCCTTTCCCATTAAATACCTCAGGGTGTAAATAGTGCCCCCCATCTTGCAAAGAGGGGGATGATGGCGTGCCTGGCTGGCTCAGTGGGTGGAGTATGAGATTCTTGATCTCAGGGTTGTTCGAACCCCACATTGGGTGCAGAAATTACTTAAAAATAAAATCCTAAAAAAAAAAAAGAGTTGGATGATTGAGGTTATCAATTATAGTTAATGTGCATACATCCATTTATAGTTCACAAAGTTCTGACATGATACATCATGTCATTTGATTCTCACAACATTTCTGAGGTGAGGAGGGCAGGTATTATTATTATAGCTGAAGTAAGAAGTTAATTCAATGTCATACAGACAGCAACTTTTGGTTTCCCAGTTCCAAATTCCCTAAATCTTGGGCTATTTCCTTTTCACTGTCTCTGAAGTTGGATCAGAGAGCCGTGACAGTGTGCGGCCCCTGCAGCTGGGGTGGTCAGCATGACCAGAAAGATAAAGATGAGATTAATGAGGTTCTTAATTAGGCAGCCAGGGTGGCCTTCCAGTGGTCCTTGGAGGGCAGATGGCCAAAGAGAAAATATGGCCTTGAGAGCAAAAGCAGAACACAGCATGGGCAGAGATGATAAGAGTAACTGGACCCAGAGCAGTGTGAAGAAAATTGTGGCGTGCACAGAGATAAAGCAGCCATGTCATGAATGTGGTCCAAGGGAGTGGGCGCCAAACTCACCAGTGCAACAGTTACTTGCAGAATTTGTTAGCAATGCAGCTTCTCCAGTTCCAATTTAGGAGTCTTCTGATTCAACCAATCTGGGACGGGGGGCCACGAAGGACCCCCCCTCACAACTCCAAGAAGTCTGGTAGAGGATGTCCACCAAACAATCCAGAGGATAAAAGCAGCAGAAAACATCTGGAGAGATTTTTGATGTTAGGATAGCAAAGTGTTGGCAAGATAATAACTTCTATTTTTAAGGAACAGAAGAGAGAGTTTGGGCCTCTTTTAGAAAATAGTGTAATAATTTTTTTGATGCTGGCCTTGTGCACAGTACCAGGCCAGGTACTGGGGGAATAGAAGTGAGTAAGAAATTCAGATATGCTTGGTCCTTGTCCTCACAGAGTTTACATTCTAAATGGGAGACCGATATCAAATAATATATAATATTGCATAGTAATTAGTATTATTGTATAATAGTAAGTAGGTAAATGTTTAAAAAGAAGTGCAGGATTTTATAATGGGGGACAGTTAACAGGGGAGCCTGACCCACGCTGAGAGATCAGAGAAGGTTCCCTTGAGGAAATGGCATATGATTTCAGATCTGAAGGATAAGTTGAATTGACCAAGAAAATGGAGAGAGGAGGATAACAAAGGCATTCTCAGTAGAACATTAATTAGCTTCCTTCAAAAAATATTTATTGAGAACCTACAGTGTGCCAGGTATTCTTCTAAACTCTGGGATATGGCAGAGTTTATATCTCATGGAATTTATATCCCAGTTTATGAGACAAAGAGCATTTAAAAATAAATTGATAAACAGGAAGTCATCTGATAATAACAATATCGTGGGGCACTTTGGTGGTTCAGTTGGTTAAGCATCTGACTTCGGATTAGGTTGTGATCTCAGGGCCCTGGGATCAAGCCCTGAGTCGGGCTCCCCACTCACTGGGGAGTTTGCTTGTCCCTCTTCTTCTTCCTCTGCCCCTCCCTCTTCTCATGCTCTCTCACAAATAAATAAAATCTTAAAAAAAAATAACAATATTGTAAGAATTCAGTTCTCTCCACATCAATCTATTGATTCGATGCAAGGCCAGTCAAACTCCCAGCAAGATTTTTTGGTAGAATTTGACAAGCCAGATACCATTAAGAGGGTGAAAAGGTAAGTCATAGAGTGGGAGAAAATATTTGCAATATATGTAACTGACAAAGGACTCATGTCTGTAGTGTATAAAGAATGCCTCCACATCAGTAAGAAAGGTGGGTAAAAAACCGGTACAGGCATTTCATATACACACACACACACACAAAAGATCATATAAATGGCCATTAAAAATATGAGAAGAGGGTGCCTGGGTGGCTCAGTTGTTTAAGTGACCACCTTCGGCTCAGGTCGTGATCCTGGAGTCCTTGGATCAAGTCCCACATCGGGCTTCCTGCTCAGCAGGGAGTCTGCTTCTCCTTCTGACTCTCCCCCCTCTCATGCTCTCTTTCTATCATTATCTCTCTCAATAAATAAATTTTTTTAAAAATCTTAAAAAAATATGAAAAGATGCTGAGATTCCTTAGTAATAAGAGAAATACAAATTAAAACTACAGTGGGATAATACTTTACACCTGTCAGAATGGTTGACATTAAAAAAATTATCAATACCAAGAATTATCTAGGATGTGGAGCAATTGGTGGGATTGTAAATTGGTACAACCACTTTGAAAAATGGCTTGGCAGTATCTATTAAAATGGAACATGTGCATACTGTATGGCCCAGAGATTCCACTCCTAGTTATGTGCCAAATGGAGATACATTCATAAGTACATCAAGAGACATGCATATGAGTGTTCATAGCAACACTATTTGTAACAGCCCCAAATAGAAACAAACAAAATGTCTGTTAGTCTTTTCAGGCTACCATAATGAAATACCATTGACTGAGTGGCTTATAAATAACAAACATGTACTTCTCATACTTGTGGAGGCTGAGAGTCCAAAATCTAGGTGCTGGCACATTTTATGACTGGGGGTGAGGGCCACTTCCTGGTTCAATGTCCATCAACAGAAAGATGCTTAAATAGATTCGGTGTATTCTTTTTGTGTGTGTGGGTTTTTTTTTAGATTTTATTTATTTATTTATTTGTGGGGGAGGAGTAGAGGGGGAGGGGGAGGGGGAGGGAGGGGGAAAGAAGCTCAAGCAGACTCTGCATTGAATGTGGAGCTGACGCAGAGTTCAATCTCACTACCCTGAGATCATGACCTGAGCTGAAACCAAGAGTTGGTTGCTTAACTGACTGAACCAACAAGGTGCCCCCTAGATTTGGTGTATTCTTAAAATGGAATACAAATCTACTATATGCAACATGGATGAATCTCATAAACCTAATATTGGGCAAAAGAACTCAGTCACATAAGAATGCATATTATATGACTCAATTTATTTGAAGTTCGGGTATAGGCAACACTAATCTACAGAAGTTACATTTGAAAGGAGATAATTATATAATTTCTTGATCAGGGGTTGGTAATGCAGGTGTTCACTTTGTAAAAATCATGAAGCTGTATAGTTAGGAGTTTTGTATTTTTCTGTATGTATGTATGTATGTTATAGTTCAATTAAAACATTTACTTAAAGAATTGAAAACATCCTAATACCTTTTTCTATTTCTCTTTACTGAGAAAATATTGGTGGTTACAATCTGAAGAGCAACATACTAAGAAAAATTAATAGTAGAAATTACTAAAGTTAAATATTTCATCAAAAGTGCTTAAAATTTATCTGTTGTATGATTTAGTTATTTTCATATAATTACTTTGATTTTAAAGTCTCAATTAGAGGATATTCAGGTATAACTGAGGAAAAATTACTTGGTTTATTAGGATAGGTTCTGCTATGACATAATAACAATGTTCCTCTCCCTCCCACGATCCCAAATCTCAGTGGCTTAAAATAACAAAAGTTTGTTTCTTGCTCCATGAGTCTAATTAGATGTTTGGCAGGTGATGTTTCAGGGACCCAGGCTCCTTCTGTCTACTGGCTCTGCTTTCCTCTAAGATCTTGAGTTCCTCCTGAACCCTCTCCATCTGACCAGCCAAGGAACAAAGAGAAAGACTGCAGAGAAGGCATACTGTCTTTTTAACCCTCTTGGCCCTAAGATTCCTTCTAATTACATAATGAGAGTTAGTCACTTGGTCCTATAAAATACAGTGTGGCTGGGAAATGTAGGATGCTCTGTGCTAAGGAAGAAGAAACTATTTTAGTTATGCTGCAGCCATCTCTGAGACCTGGAGCCCAAGACAGATCATAGGTCACTATAGAAGTGCTCAGAAAGGAGCTGCTGGGGAATGGGACTTCTAACAGGAAGAGTTACAAAGTGGCATCTTAATCAGGAATCCTATTTCATTCAAAGATACAAAAATAAAATTGGAAAAAGAAATATCCTTTCATGATTTTAGAGAAAGAGGTTGTTGTAAGAGAGGTATCAATTAGAGGAAAAATTAAAATGGAGACACTATTGCATTGGAGGAAGGTATGTATCGAAGTTAAGTATTGGAAATAGACTCTGGGAGTTTAGTCAGTTCAGAAGATATTGTACAGGTCAGTGGGTCTTTAAGATGAGACAGACAACACAGGGAGACAAAGCAGGCAGTACTATGGAATATTTTGCATTCTTTTGTTCTCAAGTGTAAGCTAAGCCAAGAACATGGTACATATTTAATCAAGAAGAATTCAATTCTCACAAGGGAAGCTGAAACTTAACAGCCATCTCTCTCTTTCTTTTTTTCCTTGAAGAAAGGCAGACTGCCACGTGCAGAGCCTCATTTGGATGTGTCTGGAGTCTTGGAAGCTTGACTACCCTACCTTCTCCTACAAATGGACCTTGAGAGCTTGTTTGGAGGTTCTAGCAGGGGAGCACAGCTGCTCATATACCCTTGACGGAAGAACGGTCCTCCTCTATTGGGGAAGGTTGTCCTCTTCGATCAAGCGCGCAGCTTCGGGAGGGACGCTCAATGGAGCGGTGAGGGAAGAAGGGGACACCTGCCTAGCCAGCCAGATCAGCCGAATCAACCCTGGCAATCAATGGGGTGACAGATGTCGCAGCCAGATCGCCCTCCCATCCTTTACAGCCATCTCTTAATGTCCCAAGCATTGGGACCTGAACTTCATGGTAGTAACATCATAATAGGGAAAAAACACTTGTAGGAAACAGTAGTTAGATTCTGATATGAATGGCAGCTTCTGGGGTTGTTGAAAATGCTGCTCCTGAGCCTCTTAGCTTTACTTTGGGAGAAGTCTGGGGAGAGATTGGGCAGGTTCCTGCCAGAGACAAAGAATGAGGTCAGGAGGGGAAGAATGTGAGTTATTTTAAGATAGTTAATTTTAGCTCTCTTATTTAAGAGAGCTTCTGGGAATGAAGCATGTCTGTTATTTCTTATGTTGACCTTGGTCAAGTTTCTGTAGACAATAACTTCTGGCTACATTGTTCTACTGCCTAATCAGCTGGCATAGCTGCCTGGAAAGAGTCTCATGCTTGGAATGACAGGTGCTCTTTCTTCTGGTGCCTTGTGTAAAAGGGAGGAGGGCAGAGCAATTGTAGAATCTGCTGCTTCGACTGTTCTCCCTACCTATACTATTACCTAGAAGACTTGAGGCCAAATCCAGAGCATATTAATTAGGAAAGACTGACCTATTGAAACAAAGACACCTAACATTAATTCATTTTCTTAAAGAAGCTAAACATTTACTCCTCTCTCATGTAACAGTCTGCTTTGAGTGTTCCAGGTTGGCAGACAGCCTTCTGGTTGTGATCATTTAGGGACACGTGTTCAATTCAACCATATTGTGCTATCATCCTGCGGCATTGTTGCCATCTGCATGGTCAAAATTGGGTCACTGTGGGTTCTAGCTGATGAGAAAGAGAGTGTATCTTAAGATTTGAGTCAGAAGTGACACACTTGACTTGCATCACATTTCACTGGTAGAACCTCAGTCATGTGGCTACATTTAACTACAAGTGGGAGTCACCAATGTTGTCCCTAGCTAGATAAGCCCAGTTATAATTTTGTTTGTATGGAAGATAGGAAAAATGGATCTTGGTAGGCATGAAGCAGTATCCATCTAGGGAGAGTGGAGGTAATAAAACAGAACCAATAAAATTATTTTACATATAGTATTAAAACAACATATATGTGAACTTTGTTCATATCAGAGTTACATATATCCTTTGTTGTAAAATATCCTCAAATTCTGAAAATAACAATTGTTTTGAAACTACCAATGTACACTTTCAGAGTTTTATTTCCATTTCTGACTTATCTTTAAATAGCCAAGGTTTTTAAATCTATATCTTTAAATTTTTTTTGCCCCTTCCTTTCCAAATTCAAATTGTTAGTCATAAATAAGCAAATATTTTGAATGTTAGAAGAGGTGTAGTTATTATTAAAAGAATGAAGGTAGGAGTTCCTTTTTAGAATAACTCTCTAATGCAATCATCATGAAAATTTTGTTTTGAAACTTCACATTAACATACCAAAAGTGTGAGAGTGTTAGTATAGAATGTGAGATTTTTGTGATTTGAAGTACACAGAGTAGCTACAGAAAAATAATCTTACTATCTGGCTTTGGGTTGTCATTAACTATATCCTAAGAAAGTTTTAAACAAATCTCAGTGTATGCAATGAAATAACATATTTGGGCCCAATATTTTAGTCATCTGCAAGATTTAAAATGGTACATCCTGGTTTGCTTCTGGTATAGAGAAGTTGAATATCTAACGAACCAATCCTCTCACAAGTAACAGTGTAAAATTGGGCAGGATACAGAAAAGCATGACTACCTGAGGATTCTGGAGACTGAACAAAGGCAGAAAGATTTTGGAGGCAAAATTCGGACCATGCAACTAGAACAAACTTTTCATTCATTAATTCATTCATTTATTTATTCTCAGCTTTATTGAGATACAATTGACATATAACATTGTAAAAGTTTATGATGTATGACATGTTGATTTGATACATTTATATATTGCAAAGTGATTACCACCATGGCATTAGCTAACACTCCATCCTATCACATGATTACCATTTCTTTTTTGTGGTGAGAATATTTAAGATCTACTTTTTAAACAATGTTCAACTATACAACACAGTATTATTAGCTACAATCACCAGAATGTGTTTATCTTATAACTGGAATAAACGTCTCCATATTTTTGATGCTTTATTCCAAGGCCCATGCAGTCACAGTGTAGGCAGATGGTATAGAAGTGGCTAAAACTTCCTTAGAAAATCTTCCATCTCTCTGGCTAGAGAATTCAGGATAGGGATCCTGAGGTAACTAGGGCTATAGTAGAGAAAGGTGTCACAGCCATGAGAATGCATTTCATAGACAAGTTGCTACATCTTGCATCCCCTACCATTGCTATTTCCAACTTGAGATTCTTATTAGATACAGAATTACAAGCTTCTAGTTCTTTTCTTTCAGCACCTGAAAAATTTTATGACACTTATTTTTGGCCTCCATTGGTTTTGATAGGAAATCTGCTGTCATTCAAATTGTTTTCCATCTATTGATTATATGATGTTCCTTTCTGGCTGCCTTTAAGATTTTTTTTCTTTGTCTTTAGTTTTCAGAAGTTCGATTATGATGTGTCTTGGAGGGGATTTATCCTATCTGGGATTTTTCTCAGTTTCTGGAATATGTAGGTTTATGTCTTTTGCTAAATTTGAGAATATTTCAGCCAGTATTTCTTTGACTACTTTTTCTTTCTTTCTTTTTTTTTTTAAAGATTTTATTTATTTGACAGAGAGAGACACAGCAAGAGAGGGAACAAGAGCAGGGGGAGTGGGAGAAGGAGAAGCAGGCTTCCCGTGGAGCAGGGAGCCCGATGTGGGGCTCGATCCCAGGACCCTGGGACCATGACCCGAGCCGAAGGCAGATGCTTAACCATCTGAGCCGCCCAGGCGCCCCGACTACTTTTTCATCTCTGCCTACTTTCACCTCTCTTTCTGGTACTCTGATGACTTAAATACAAGATCTATTATACTTCCCCAGGGTCCTCAGGCTCTTTTTTCTTTTCTTTTTTTTTTTTAAATATATTTTCTCTCTGTTCTGATTGCTTAATTCTATTGTTCTATCTTCCAGTTCACAGTTTCTCTCTTTTTTCCATTCATTTTGCTGTTTAGACCATCCATTGAGTTTTTTATTTCAGTTATTTTATTTTTCAGCTCTAAAATTTCTCTTTGTTTCTTCTTTATCTTATATTTCTTTGATGAGAATTTCTATTTTTTCATTTGTTTGCATTCCTTCACCTCTTGTTCTATTTGGGTCTTCAGTGGATTGAATGATGCCTGACCACATTGGTGAAGATAGCTCTTCTTTACTCAGACTACTGAATCAAATGCTAATCTCTTCTGTAAACACTCTCACAGACACTAAAATAAGTTTTACCAGTTACCTGAGCATCCCTTGGCCAGTCAAGTTGACACATAAAATTAACCACCACAACAGATATATTAGAATGGAGATGACAGAAGAGTAAGTAAACTAGAAGATAAGCCAACAGAAATTATTAAATCTGAAGAAGAAAGAGAGAAAAAAAAAAGATGGAAAAAGGCTGAACAAAATCTCAGGGACCTGTGGAACAAAAACAAAAGTTCTGATATACATTAATTTGAGTCCAAAAATAGAGGAGATAAGTAATGGGACAGAAAAATATATTTGAAGAAATAATGACAGAAAACTGCTCAAGTGTGAAGAAAGACATGAATTTAATAGATTCAAGGAGTTTAGTGAACCTTAAACAGGATAAATTTGAAGAAATCTAAGTCTAAACACATCATGGTCAAACTGCAGAAAACCAAAGATAAGGGGAAAATCTTAATGCCAGAAAACAATGACATGTTACATACAAGAGAACGATGATTCAAATGATTACAAACTTATCAGCAGACACCATGGTGGCCATATTTAATGTAGTAACATCTTCAAAGTGCTGAAAAAAACCTTGCAAACCCAAAATTCTATATCTATTGAAAATATTCTTGGGGTGCCTGGGTGGCTCAGTCAGTTAAGCATCTGCCTTCAGCTCAGGTCATGATCCCAGGGTCCTGGAATTAAGCCCTACATCAGGCTCCCTGCTCAGCAGAGAGCCTGCTTCTCCTTCTCCCTCTGTTGCTCCCCCTGCTTATGCTCTCTCTCTGTCAAAGAAGTAAATAAAATCTTGAAAAAAGATTCTTGAAAAATAAAGGTAGAACAAAGCTATTTTGAGATACAGAAACCTAAGAGAATTTGTCCCCAACAGGCCCGTAGTGCAAGAAATGCTGAAAGAATTTCTTCAAGTCGAAAGAAAATGATGCCAGAGGGAAATTTGGCTCTTTAGGAAGAAATGAGGAGCATGAGAAAAGCTCAATATACAGGTAAATGTAAAAAACTATTTTTATGTTAATTTCTTTAAATTCTATATGACTTTAGAGGCACTTGGGCGGCTCAGTTGGTTAAGGGTCCAACTCTTGATTTTGCCTCAGGTCAAGATCTCAGAGTTGTGAAATCAAGCCCTGCATTGCTCCGCAATGGGCATGGAGCCTGCTTAAGATTCTCTCCCTTCCTCTCCCTTTGCCTCATGCCCTGCTCACCCGCATGTTCTCTCTCTCTTTAAAAAAAAAAAAAAAAGTCTACTAAAAATCATTAAAAAAATAAACTATATATGACTTTTAAAAGCAAAAATTAGGGGCACCTGGGTGGCTCAGTCAGTTAAGCATCTGACTCTTGGTTTTGGCACAGGTCATGATCTTAGGGTCATAAGATGGAGCCCCTCATGGGGCTCCACACTCAGTGCAGAGTCTGCTTGAGATTCTCTCTCTTTCCCTCCTCCATTGCCCCTCCCCCCACTTGCACACTCACTCTCTTAAATAAATAAATAAAATCTTTTTAAAAATAATAAAAAATAAAAGCAAAAATTAGAACATTGTCTTGAGAGGTTTAAAATATATGTAGAAGTAATACATAGAACAATCATAACGTAAAGAATGGTAAGGATAGGAGTAAATGGACCTATATAGCTGCAGGATATTATGTTAACTCTAAGTGGACTGTGAAAAGTTTAATGTATATTGTAATACCTAAAGCAACCACTAAAAATTTAAAAGGTATAGTTAAAAAGCCAAGACACAAGTTAAATGAACATCTCAAAAACATTCAAATAATCCAAAAGAAGGCAGGAAAGGAAGCACAGAGAAAAAAAAATTGGGATGACAACAGACTACTAATAAAATAGTAAACCTAAATCCAACTATAACAATAATTACATTAATTTACTAAACACTCCAATGAAGAAACAAAGATTGTCAGAATGGCTTCTAAAGCAGACCTAACCATCTGCTAATTACAAGACCTGCACTTTAAATATAAAGATGCATTGAAAATAACATATAGATAAGATAGAAATACAGATAAATACATTAATGGAATTAGAGAATCCATAAATAGAACCACACATATATATGATAAACAATTTTCAGCAAAGTTGCCAAAGCAATTCAATGGGGAAAGGAAAATCAACAAACATTGCTGGAAAACATGGATATCCACGTGAGAAAAAAAAGAACATCAACTCTTACCTCACATAATTCTCCAAATTAACTCAAATGCATCAGAGGCTTAAAGCTAAAACTGTAAAACTATCTGGCTTAGAGTGGACAAAGATTTCTTAGGACACAAAAAGCATGAATCATAAAAGAAAAAAATTATAAATTGGACTTTATCAACATGAAATATTTTCTCTTTTGAAAGACACTATTAAGGGGGCTCCTGGGTGGCTCAGTCGTTAAGCATCTGCCTTCGGCTCAAGTCATGATCCCAGGGTCCTGGGGTTGAGCCCCACATCAGGCTCTCTGCTCTGTGGGAAACCTGCTTCTCCCTCTCCCACTCCCCCTGCTTGTGTTCCCTCTCTCGCTGTCTCTCTCTCTGTCAAATAAATAAAATCTTAAAAAAAAAAAAAGACACTATTAAGAAAACAAAAAAGCAAGCCACAGAATGGGAGAAAATATTCTCTATCAAATATCTGATAAAAGACTGACTGGTATTTAGAATAGATAAAGACCTCTTCATCTCAATGATAAGGAGATAACTCAGTAACACCTCATGGAAGATATTTTGTGTACATGAAAAGCCACTCAAACTTAATAGTCACCAGGGAAATGCAAATTAAAACCATAGCACGATACCATTATACCCATTATAGGGGGTAAAATGAAAAAGACCAACAATAACAAGTGTTGGTGAGGATGTAGATTAACTGGAACTCTCATACACTGCTGGTGGGAACATAAAATGGTACAGCTACTTTGGAACACAATATGGAACTTTCTTAAAGAGTAAACATACATCTACCATATAATCTATTCATTCTACTTTTACATATAACTCAAGAGAAATGAAAAAACATGTCCACATAAAAACTTTTACTTAACTGTTCATAGCAACTCTATTCATAATAATCTAAAAGTGGAATCAACCCAAAAGTTCATCAGCTGGTGAATGGAAACAGATGTGGTGCATCCATACAATGGAATACTATTCAGCACGTAAGAAAAATGAACTATTCATATACAAAACAGTAAGGACAAATCTGAAAATTATTAGGCTGAGTAAAAAAAAAAACAGACATAAAAGAATACATGATATATGATGCCGTTTATCTAAAATATGAACTACTATAAAGTAATAAAATGCGTATCAGTGGTTGCTTGTGGCCAAAGGCAGAGGGAGAGAGATTGGCTATAATGGGGAGGAATCTTGGGAGTTTTGGAATGTTTTGTATTTTTATTAAGATGGTAATTTCACAGATGTATACAACTGTTGTAACTCATTGAACTGTGTATTTTAAATGGATGTAGTTTACTGTATATAAGTCATTTATCAATACACTTGATAAAAAATGGAAAGGCCTTTTCTATATTACTCTTCTACCCTAATTCTGTGGTCCTGGTTCTGCCCAATGAAACCATGCCTAGAAAATTGTGAACAAATTATTTATTCCACTACCAGAGTCCCTCAAATACTTGAACACAGCCTGTGTATTCCTCTTAGTCTTTTCCCCCCATATTATATATTATTCCTGTCCAACCTCCACCCCTTGCCTGTTTCTTTAGATACTCTTTAAGTCCTAGGCTTTTTAACCTTTCTGTTTTTCCATTTTTGAACAAAGTTTAGTTTGTAAACTTTCCTAATAAAACGAATCATCCAAAACTGAATACAACACTCTATGCGTAATCTGTTGTCTTATTCAAGGGAGAAAATACACTTTGTGGAAAGAGCAGGGGACCAGGGATAGGGAAATATGAGTTCTCTGGATCTGCCAGTTAATGACTAGCATTTTGATCTTAAGCAAAGCAGTCATTGTAGATTTCTCAGTATAATGAAGGAGCTGGAATTATTTATTTGGCCTATGATTTTTATTCATTTTTAGCATCCAGAAATGAAAGCACAGGTAAAAATCTCCGAGAAACTTTCTCAATTAGGGGAAATATAAATCTACTGAGACACTCTGCTTACAAATGACTGAGGCTTAAAAAAATGTTTTGTGACTTGAAAGGAATTGTTTAGTTTTGTATCAGATTTGTGTTTGGAGGTTTGTACATTTTTCCATTTGCGCATGGATCAATGACCCCTAACTTCTGATGTTAGAGATTTTCCAGTCATGTGCTTTAGATCATGCAGTTTTGTGACTTGCTATGTAATCTCTGTGAGTTGGAAAAATTCGAAACATATGGCAGCTCAGATGTTAGCTTGGGAGAAATTAAAAATTTAAAAGTTTCAGAGCCTCCTAGAAGAGGCATTGCTATAAACCTATATTTTATGTGATTTGTATATCTGAATATGTTGAGAAAGATGCCATTTGGGAATGAAATCTAAGGAAAGATATATCTTCTTTATATTTTAAGTCTGCTCTAGTTTACAACAGATGTTGCAAACAAAATGGGAATTTGTTCAAAGCCAGAGATTTTAAAAATATACATTTTCTAATTGCAACATTTATACAACAACAACAACATCAACAAAAATCAGCAACAATTGCTGTTCAGAGGAAATAGTATGGTTTGTAGAAAGAGCCTGGGACCAGGTATAGGAAAATGCAGGCAAAATTACTTCACCATGTTGGATATGAAATACTAATTTCTAGGCTATTTCCTGATTTGGGGAAAATTTCAGCTAAATTGTGCAAACAGTATTTTTATCTAGGAAAAAAATAATTTCTTTTTCTTTTTTTTTTTGGAAAAAAATAATTTCTAATTCTTCAGTATTATAGGTCAGGGCCTACAAAATAACTTATTTAGTCAAAACTTCCTCAAATGACTTGTGATACAAAGCATCTTGCTGGAAAAAGCAATTTCCTACTGGTTACTTGCCCATTTCTATACACGTGTTTGGAAGAGGAAGTGTGAACACAGGCTGTGGGGTTTGGCAGGACTTCTCTTGAGAGTTAACTGTAATTTTTTTCCCCTAGAAGAGCATATTTTAAGTGTTCTGTTAATCAGGAAATACATAAAATAGGTGAATAAAGTTCCTAATGTTCAATGAGAACTTACAGTTTGACGGCTGTTTTATTCCACGGGTATCTGAAAAGGTTCTAACAGTACACGTCAGCTCATTTCGCTTTCACATTTATCACTCTCTTATCTGACTTGGTGTTTCCTAGGCTGAGGGTTTTAATTTCCTTCCCAGCCTCCACGTATTTTCTTAAATCCATAGCCTTCACCTTTTGGGGTATGTTCCTGGCCAGAATGGTTTCACTTGGCCTTGTTTCAACCCACATGTCTCTATTGACTAGGGTAAGGATAATATTCCTTCCACTTAAAAATATAATTTATTTTCCATCTACTTGGTTCCACTCCCCTCCCCATAACACACACATGCAATGCATCTACTCCCTTACCCATTCACTCAGGCACGTACACACACCGTTTGTATGATTTCTCAGACATTTCCCCCCTCCAATTAAATGAATAAATATTTGTAAACTGTAGAGTGCTATGTAAAGTTTGTTGTGACACTGGTGTTTTCACAGGTCACTAATCTGAATTAGACAAAGCAAAGTAACAATGTAGGTAACTCTTCCCCCACCAAAGACAACAAAACACATTATTGCTCTGAAATGATGTCCCCTCATTGTTGGAATCCAGCTTCTCTGACAATCCCCACCCAACAGTCTCCAGATGACAATTGGAGGGCGTGGCTTTATAAACTCCCCTAGCTTTTGCAATCAGTCTTATTAACCCTCACAATTAGCGTATACTTTTCATAAGCCAGGCTCACTGTCCTGGCTGATTTCACAGCTCCTACTTTAGAGTTGCCTACTTTAGAGTGGTCACAGTTCTGCTGCTCATATCACAGCCTCTGCCTGGGCAATGTGTTGTTCTGAGGCCAGCAGATCTCTCCCAAGGCAGGACCTTTCACTCTGGAAGGCTTAGTGGGCTCACAGACCCTGTGAGCTTTGCTTAGCTGCCTCTCCTCCACAGCCTAGTCCCTGTGGCTACTCTTGCAGCTTCTTGCTGAGTTTGCTGCTCCCTCCATGGGAATGAGTCTTCCTTGGAGTGCCCAGCACTGGTGCTGAGGGGGGCCCTAACCTCAGCACGGAGCTACTTTTATCCCTTGTGTACTTCAACATGCCTGCTCTTCCTCCAGAAATCTATCTTGTGTTCCCAGAACTGGCAGGAGCCATGAACAGCCAGGATTTCTAGAGAATATCTTCAGATTTAGTTTCTTTCCTTCTCTGGCAATTATTAATGATGGTAGCTGTTGTGAGAAAATGGATTCGCCTATTTCTCTTTGCAGTGACTTCAGATTTTGGCCAGACATGGACACAACACTCTCAACTTTGTTCCAGGGATCATCCAAAATGTTAAAATACTTGCTATTATGTGTGCTGTGCTTTCTCAGTGCTTTGACATACTTAAACATGAGATTAACCCAGGCTTCAAGGCATCATAACTTGACATATATCACAAATGAATAATTATGTGCCAGTTGCTATAGCATCTCTTACCAATTCCCCCATCACATTCCCTTTTTGCAAGGGATTCTAGGCAGATGCATTATTCCTGTTTCCTCATGGTGTTTCTTATTTAATTCTGTCCATACCCCAAATCTGTCCAGTATCTTAACTGATCACTTATATCATTGTAAATCTCTTTATTAACTACAAAATTATATCACCTCTAGAAACTATCTTATTTTTAAACAACATATAAACAATATTAATCTTTGATCACATTCCTACAAGATCTTGCCAATTATTTTTTTGTCTTTAGATAAAAAAAACAAAACAGAGGGGCGCCTGGCTGACTCAATTAGAAGAGCGTGCAACTCTTGATCTTGGGGTTGTGAGTTTGAACCCCACATTGGGCATAGGGATGACTTCAAAATAAAACCTTAAAAAACAAAAAACCAAAGAATGCCTGTTCTTAAAATCGGTTTTATACTCTGATTCCTGACATTTAAATATCTTTAAAAATGTTACAATGGCTTTTAAAAATTCCTTCAAATAATCTTTTTGCAGGTATAATGTATCCCATGTTTCATTAAGGTAATATAAGATTCTGGATGCCAGAACCTTGATTATAACAATCAGGTAAAGTCTACCACATTCAGATACTAACCGTTTGAAGGAACGTGTTAATTCCTATTTACCTGGAGACTTTATAATGGCAGATTAAACCTAGTACATACTGCAAGAAAAAGTATGTATACAGTTTATTATGCAAATTTAAATACAACTACTCATAGAGACTATACACTGGTTACCATCTTCCACTTACTCCTCCTGAAGTAACTGGTATTAATTTTAATTAGGAAATCATTCTAGGGGCACCTGGGTGGCTCAGATGGTTAAGCGTCTGCCTTCGGCTCAGGTCATGATCCCAGGGCCCTGGGATCGAGTCCCACATCAGGCTCCCTGATCCTTGGGAGCCTGCTTCTCCCTCTGCCTCTCTCTCTCTCTCTCTGTCTCTCATGAATAAATAAATAAAATCTTTAAAAAAAAAAAAAAGGAAATCATTCTATTCCAGTGTGGAATACTGCTCGTTGTCCCAAAGTTTCTGTGCTGAGATGGTCACTTCTTACTTCAGGGATTATGTTACCATATTTTAGACACTATGGTGCAATTACATAAAAAACAATTATTGGATACTGAATCTTTATAAACTGATTTCTGTGGAAGGCTAATATTCTTTGTAATAATACTCTCTGGCTGGCCGTGTCAATGGGATGCTTTGGTTCAGGGTCTAATTGGAGCACCCTGCCTGACAGTCCCATTAGAATCAACAGTCTTGGCTTGGAGAACCAAAGATATTTTAAATTCATTTTAGCTGGACGAGTCAATTTCTGCTGAAAAACAAACAAATCTGAAATACGGGTACTAGGGTCTTGTACATCATCATTAAACATACTCCTTAGCAGCTGCAGTCAAGGAATTATTCTTTTTTTAATTTAAAAAATTTTAAATATTTTATTTATTTGAGAGAGAAAGAGAGAGAGAGATTGAGAGAACAAGTGGGAGGAAGGGCAGAGGGAGAAGCAGACTCCTTGCAGAGCAGGGAGCCCAATGCGGGACTTGATCCCAGGACCCTGGGAACATGACCTGAGTCGAAGGCAGATACTTAACCAACGAGCCACCCAGGCACAAAAGGAATTACTTTCTAATCAATTTATGTTTACTATTTTCTTGGTTACACTGAGACTTAATAAATCTTTCCCTAAAGAGCAATTATCCATCGATTTGGTCTTCATTCATTTGTCACTTTGCTAGTTATGCACCTACTAAATGCATAGATAGCATTGGATTCTCCTATACAGAATTGTGCATGACTCCCTAACGTTTTCTTTCTCCCCAAGGATACCATCATACCAGACTACATTTGTTTCCTTTCTTCCCCTACCTCTCTCTTCCCTTCCCTTCTCTTTCCTTTTCTCAGACATTAATTCTACAATTTTCAGATTCTCCCAAATGATCTCTTTACCTTTTCTTTTCCAATTCTGACAATAGCACAACACATTTCTGGCTGTCACCCAGAGAAAAATAGTCCTGAAACATTTCTTGGTTCCACCTGCTCTAGAGCCATAAGTACTGACTTTTCAAAATCAATTCCTCTTGATCAGAATTTAAACAGAGTGGAGGTTACAAAGTAGAAAAAAAATTGGTTATGGTAATTTTTGAGCCAGAACCAATGGCATCAGTTGTATTAGCAGAAATATATTTTGTTCTTGTGTTATGAACACCTATTATTTGTCTCTCAAGTTCTTCCAGTCCTTCCAGACAAAACTATGTCCCCCCTCAACTCTTTTATTTGAAATGGGCCCCTCTAGTAACCCTAATCCACATGAATAAAATTTGTTGGTCTACTGGACCAAAATGGATCAAAGACCTAAACTTAAGAGCTAAACCTATAAAACTCTTAGAAGAAAACATTGCAGAAAATCTTTATGGCATAGGATTTGGCAATGACTTCATGGATATAACACCAAAAGCACAGGCAGCAAAAGAAAAAAAATTGGTAAGAATTTTTGTGCATCAAAGGATACTATCAAGAGAACAAAAAGACAACCTACTAAATGGGAGAAAATGTTTACAAATCTTATGTCTGATAAGGGACAAATACCCATAACATATATATATTTAAAACTCCTACAATTCAATAATAAAAAGATACATAACAAAAAATTGGCACAGGATTTGAATAGATAGTTCTCCAAAGAAGATATTCAAAATGGCCATTAAGCACATTAAAAGATATCATTAGTCTTTAGGGAAATGAAAACCAAAACCACAATGAGATGTTACTTCACATCTAATAGGATGGCTATAATTTTTTTTAAAAATGGAAAATAACTTGCTGGCAAGGATGTGGAGAAATTTGGGCCCTCTTGCATTAATTAGTGGGAGTGCAAAGTGATACAGCAGCTGTGAAAAACTGGTGGTTTTTCAAAAGGTTTAACTTAGAATTACCATATAACTCAGCAATTGCACTCCTACGTATATATCTAAAGAACTGAAAGCAGGGACTCAAGATATTTGTACCTCACTGTTTATTTCAACACAAATGCCTATCCACAGACAAATGGCTAAACAAAATGTAGTACATACACACAATGGAATATTCAACTTTAAAGAAGAATGAAATTCAAATATATGCTACTAATGATGAACTTTGAAGACATGCTGAATGAACTAAGCCAGGCACAGGACAAATACTGTATGACTCCACTTACATGAGTAACCTGGAATAGGCAAATTCATAGGGCAAGTAGCATAGAAGTTACCAGGCGCTGGGGGAAGGATTAAGGGCTTTATTTAATGAGAAGAGGCCACAGTATACCGGGAAAGCAATACATTCAAACCTAATTAGCAACTTTTGGAGGAAAAAAGGTGAAGCGGGAAGGGAGAGGTCGGAGACCCCGCCGATCCATTGCTTGGAGCTCGCTTAGCCAGGCTGGGGGGTGGGGAGTGGTGTCCTCGGAGGGGCCGGTGAATAGGCGCTCGGCTGCGAGAACTAGGAGTCCCGCTGCCGGGTGAGGAGGGGGGCCGGGCCGGACGTCCAGTGGGGGGAAGTTGGGGCCGGAGACCCGGGATCCCGCGGGGAGGCGGGGACAGCCGCCCTTCCGGGCGGTGGTCGAGCTTCGGCGCCGAGCTGCGGTCGGGAGGGCGGACGGGCGCGGTGAGTTGAGGACAGCCCGCCCCGGCCCGAGCCGCGCGGGTCCTCAGAGCGTTTCTGTCAGAAGCGGGGCGAGGCCTGAGGCGCTCGGGGCGGGGCGGCCGCTCGCGCGGGTGGGGCTGGCGGGAGGACGGCGGCCCGCGGAGCTGACGGAGCTGGCTGACTCGGGTTTGGGTTTTGGCCGTTCCCGGACCCCTTGTGTTTATTTCTAGGTGTGTCTGGCTCCCTGAGCGATTGCAGGTGGGGCGTGCGTGTACTGTAACCACGTTGTTTTCCAGCGGTGGGAACGAGATGTCAGGGGAGGAGCGACCGGCCCAGCGCTCGGGGCGCGGGCCACATGCGGGTCCCGAAGGCTTCTCCCTTGCTCCTGGGAGTGTGGGGTGGCTTTTGCTTGGAATTCGGGAATTCCCCAGGAATCCGGAGGGTATTTTTGCCTCAGGCCCGGATTCGGTTCCCGGCTTGCCCCGGGGTACCCTAGGGAAGGCGATGGAGATAGGCCCCGCCCCCCGCCCCTAGGGCAACCCCCCCCCCCCGTCCGAAGCTCGGAGACTAGGGGTAATTTGCTTATTTCTTCTCTTACCGTGTCAAATTCCCTGCGGTCTTTGTGGTGGTTTTTCGAGTGAATGTTGGTCTCGGCTTCCACTCACTACCGATTTCTGGCAAATCAATACTTTATATCTGGGTTTCGGCACTTTTGAAATAAGGAGTTTATTTCTGAGAGTACAAGTCGTAAGGAAGGACTAATAGATCAGAAAAATTTATATAATAAACATCATAGAAGATACGAAAATGCTAAATTGTCACTAAGATAATTAGATAAAGCGCAGGCCATCTCAACAGACAAGAAATTATGTAGTCACACAGTTTTCTACTTAAATTCTGAGGTAGCAAAGCCATATAAAAGTGGTCCAATGAGTTTTAATTTTGAAAACTGTCTTTGCTGCTTAAAATTATATAGTTTTCCTAAGATGAGGAAGGGAACATTTTGTTTGTTACTTTCTAAAAAGTGATTTATTTATTTTGAGAGAGAGCCCCTGCCAGTGAAGGAAGGGGGGATAATGGAGGGGCAGAGAGAGAATCTCAAGCCGACTCCTCGCTGAGTGCGGACCACCGCCTTCCATCTCAGGACCCTGAGATCGGGAGTCCAAATCAAGAGTCAGCGGCTTAGCCCACTACTGAGCCACCCAGGTGCCCCTATTTGTTACTTTTTGGATAGTATAGCAACATGATTAGCATTTTCATTTATACTTTATCAGGTAATTATTTTCAAGTTCTGAAATTGTTTACTTAGATAAAGATGTTAAAGACTCCTTTAGCATATTTCTGAATGGCTCCCTTCTGTCTCTCACCCTGTTATGTTAGGTTTCTATTATTTATTTATTTATTTATTTATTTATTTATTTATTTATTTATTTATTTATTTATTTTTTAAAGATTTTATTTATTTATTTGACAGAGAGAGACACAGCGAGAGAGGGAACACAAGCAGGGGGAGGGGGAGAGGGAGAAGCAGGCTTCCCGCGGAGCAGGGAGCCCGATGCGGGACTCGATCCCAGGACTCCAGGATCATGACCTGAGCCGAAGGCAGTCGCTTAACCGACTGAGCCACCCAGGCGCCCCTAGGTTTCTATTATTTAGTATAGTAAGTTGTTTTAGACATTTATAGAACCATGCTAATATGTTTCAATTTCACCATTTCTTTTTGTTGGTGACTAAGTGATTAATAAATTTAAAAAAAAGAGGGCAATTAAGTTAAACAGATGGAAGGGAGAAAAACTCAATAACTAAAACAATGAAAATTCCTACAGCGTCTGGATAACTAAGAACAGTCCTAAGATATACATAGATCCAGCCCTCTTACCGGTAGTATTTTGTCAAGGGGTGCATGTAGAAACATTCCTCCCTCCCTCACATACTCCCACATGTATCTCATCCCCACATCAGGGAGGACTCAAAATTGAAGGGACATAATCTGACTTGATAGTATGGATTTCTCCACAAGATGGCACTCATATAGTTTCTTTCATTTTAGTTTCTATCCTAAGGAAAGATTTGCAATGTATTAACTATCACAGAATAAATAGAAATGTGACTTATGTTTTATGATTTGTGCATCTATTTCTTGTTTTGTCATATAGAATTTTTTATCATGTTTCAGAATTTAGAAAAAAAATTGAGATGTAGTGTTGTTATGCAAGGGAAAGAATGGCAATGTGAATGGAACAATGCATGTGTCTGTAGAAATGGTTCTTCAGTCTCCTGTCAAACTTGAGGCTTTGTTCAGCCCTAGAATTTTATTATATTCTCATATGGCCAATGCTGAATGTTTTTATCCTTTATATTTAGAGACCATCTATGAATGTAAAAACTGTCTTTTTAAAAAAGAATGTGAGCATTTCTATATACATGTTATGTAATATGAATGTAAACACACATATATATGTTAAACTTGCAAAAATTTTTTATTT
This sequence comes from Mirounga leonina, assembly GCF_011800145.1. Taxonomy (NCBI): domain Eukaryota; kingdom Metazoa; phylum Chordata; class Mammalia; order Carnivora; family Phocidae; genus Mirounga; species Mirounga leonina. The sequence goes on from NW_023270447.1 coordinate 18,514,214, forward strand.
TGGAAAAGTTCAAACATATATACAAAATTGACAGGACATTATAATGAACTCCATGTACCTATTATATAGCTTTAGCAATTATCAACTCATTGCCAGTCTTGTTTCATCAGTATCCCTTTACCTGTCTCCATTTATTTTGAAGCAAACCTCTGTATATGTATCTGACATATTGTTAGAGACACACACATTCGTGATAAAATGCATTATCCTAAATCAAAAATAATGGTATGAACAAAGTATTAAGAGCCCAAAAGGAGTGATTAATTCTGCCTTGGAGAACAGGACAAACTCAGAGAAGCCTTTGAAGAAGAAATGACATTTGACCTATACATGAAGGATGTGTAGGGATCTGCCAGGTAGAGAATAAATGGAAGAAAACACATTCTAAGCAATGGTGCAGTATGAAGAGAGGGGTACAGATGTGAATATGCATGATTTAGTGGAGAAAAGAGAATAATGTATTTGAATATTGAGGCACTTTGGAGGAAGCTGCAGAAGATGCAGCTGGAAAGATAGTCTGTGGTTATTCTAGGAGATTAATGATTATAGTTTATGTATCCAGAAATATTTTTCTACAGCTTTATGAATAAAATATGAACTACTTTTTCTGTATTTTGGTAGATTTATGACACAATCCAGTCTTTAACAATGCTGAAATCAAATGACTCCTTGTTTTCTTTGGATACTTTGTTTTTTGAAAAACAAGATGAAGCTGAAAAGTAAGTCTGCCTTAAAGAATGATAACAGAGTATATTGTTTTAGAGATTTTTTATTTTTAAGGAGTTTTAATTTTCTCTCTAGAAATATACAAATAAAAATGAGGGATCAACAAAATGATGTTTCAGGTATATAGCTGGTAAACATGGAATTCAGATACGAGGGAGTAACTGAAGTTTAACATGTTAAATGTTATAACTTAAAAAATAGAGTAGACTCTTGCTTATTTGGCTTTCATTTATTTACGTTTCTGGTTTGTTCAAATTATTTTTGGCCAAGGTAAATACTTGAAGTAATGGTCAAACAGTAGCCATGGACAAGGAGTGATGGCACCTTTTGGAAACAGAATGGGCAGTGTGCCAAACACCGAGTGTGATGGGCAGATTCATTGTAGGCAGGAAGTAAGTAGGGGTGGAAATAAAGATGCGGCACCAGAGGAAGTAAGAACAGAGAATAATCCATTAAATACAGGTTTTTGGATTTTCACATGTAAATTGTTCTCAATTCTAAGTTTTCTATGTATTCTATTGTATTATCTTTTTTTTTTTAAGATTTTATTTTTAAGTAATCTCTACACCCAATGTGGGGCTCCAACTCACAAGCCCAGCTGGCAACCCTGTATTATCCTTTTTTTAAAAAAGGAAGCATTGAGTAAAATATTTATTGCTTCATTAATTTTTTCATTCATTCAAATATTAATTCAGATATTGATTGAATGCATAAAGGGATATAAGAAGGATGAAACAGACTTTTACTTCAAAAGAACTTAAAATCTATTTGAGGAGATTAAGCACACATATGGAAAGGTCATTAATAAATAACATAATTATGTAATTAATCATCCAGACTTGGATACTTTGAGAGTGAAAGAGTGCATCCAATTTGCACAACATGTGTTAATCAGGACTGGCCTGGGCAAATTGCAACATATGGTTGCCTTTCTAACAATACAGAGTTAAAAAAAGGTGTGAAGGAAATGATAAGCATACATTCATGCAATCAAATTTCAGATTTGGAGGGAGACCTGGTACAGACTGATCAGGTTAGGCTTTATGGTAGTGGGGAAAGAGACTTCAGGAGACTTTGAAGGATATGATAATTTTAATAAGCAGAGAGAAGAGGCCATTTGAAGGCAGAGTTTAACAGCAAGAAAAAAGAATGGAGGTGGGACAATTCGCAGTACTTGTAGGAGATAGTATATAGAGAAGTTTCCTGGAATAGAAGATTCATAAAGGAGAAACAGTGGGACATAAAATTAGAAAAGTAAACTGAGGATAGATTGTGGTGGATGTTAAGTGCCAGAATAAGGATCTTGGACGTGACTATGTGTTAAAAGCCATAGAACTGAATCAACAAACATTTATTGACTAATATGTCTAATTATGTAAAGCACTGTGCTAAGTATTATAGATATGAATGGAACTAGAAACAAACCCTTATGTGTTTATGATCTGGGGATGGTAGCAGACTGATCTATCATCAATCTTTCTATTATCTATATATAATATATAATATATACATATTATCTACATACAGACACACAGTATAAGAGAACTGTGATAAATATTATAGGTTCAAATAGTACTTAAGAAGAGGGAAGGATGGGGGCGCCTGGGTGGCTCAGTTGGTTGGGCGACTGCCTTCGGCTCAGGTCATGATCCTGGAGTCCCGGGATCGAGTCCCACATCGGGCTCCCTGCTCAGCGGGGAGTCTGCTTCTCCCTCTGACCCGCTTCCCTCTCATGCTCTCTGCCTCTCATTCTCTCTCTCAAATAAATAAATAAAATCTTAAAAAAAAAAAATAAAAATAAAAATAAAAAAATAAAAACTTAAAAAAAAAAAAAGAAGAGGGAAGGATTTAAGCTTGATTTTGAATGAACGTAAGCTCTAGTGGCTAGAACAGTTCCTGGAAAATAGTTCTCAGTAAATAATTGTTGAATAGATTAATGAAGGAATGAAACAGTGGAACTTCTATAGGTAGATATAGGATAGGGTCATGTATAGTGGCAATCAGAGTAAAGGAAATATTTTTGAACAAAGATGAGGAGGGACAGAATGTATTATATATTTGGTATGCAAGTAGTTCACTTTGGCCTGGACTGTAAGGTAAGTAGTGTAGGAGAGTTACAACTGTAAGGTAACCTAAGGCCATTTGGATGTTTGACATTGTTTGGAAGCCACTGAAGTATTTTGAATGGAATATAATTATGATGAAAACAATTCTAAATTAATGTGATAGGAGTGTGTAAAATATATTAGAGAAAGCCAGAGGCAGTGAGGCCAGTTAAGATGCTATTGTTCTTAACCAGACATAAATTGATTAGAGCTTTGATTGGAATAGTGACAGTGGAAATACAAGGAAATGAATTCAAGAATCATTACAAAGAAGATGCAGTAAGACCTGGTATATGTCTGGATATAGTAGGTAAAAGATTATGCTATAATTTGAATTCTAGATGGCTGAGAGAATGATGACACCTCTGGAAAATAGGAAAAATCATAAGGGAGATTTGATTTTATGGCGATGCTGAATAATAGAATTAGATGTGTGCTTTTTGTATCTTTTTTAGATTTCCTGAAATAGTCTCTGTGTAGAAGAGTTACTACGTCAGGCCTAAACTGCTGTTCTCGAAAAGGCCTGGCTTGTAAGAATGGCCCTTGGCTGGAGTGAGAACTTTAGGAAAGTTCCCACCATTAACTGATAGGAATGGCCCACTGCCTTAACTGTTTATACAGATAATATGGTTTATGCCGAATATCTGCTTTTCTTTTGGGAATCTAGAATTTAGTTATGTGCTAGACAGGGGATGCCTACATGATTAGTCCCCAGTAACAACCCTGGGCATTGAGTCTCTAATGAGCTCCCTCATTGACAACACTTCACACATGTTGTTACAGCTTGTTGCTGAGGGAATTAAAGATGTCCTGTGTTACTGTACTGGGAGAGGAAGTTTTGGAAGCTTGTGCCTGGTTTCCCCTGGACTTTGCCTCATAGTCACAAATAGGACTATATGTTGAGTCCTTTGAATCAGCCCAGGGAATCATCAGCTCTGGGGTGATCTTGGGGACCCTTTGACAGTCCCAAATTTCAAATGCTTTGGCCTATTATCAGACAGTCTGTCAGACATTGTCAAATAATGTGTTGTAGATTTTTGATTTGAAAAACATAGCTGTCATAGCTATGAGTTATGTGCTACGAAAGGCAGTAAAGTAAAAGACTGGGTCTCTCACTTTTCAGAGTTTAAAATCTTAAATGAAGAGATTAAAAAACAAATCATAAAATCCTTGCCACTTGGCATAGACAGTGTATGTGGGGCTCTTCTTAAGTTTACTTCCTGTCACCTAATACTTATCTTTTTGTTCTAATGAAGGGCAAATCAATTTTCATTGAAAAGGAAACATTAAAACATTATATGTTAATAGGATCATAGCTGAAAGATAAGGAGAGGTAGTTCACAATGCCAACAGGGTGGCAAAATTCTCAACAACTACTGTAAGTTTACAAAGTGTCAGTTTCAACTGGTTTCTTGGATTTTCTGTGGTTTGTAGGTGGTTCTGGATCAAGAGTATTTGGGTTAGGACATTAATTTGTAATAATGTTTTAGGAATACTCTGGAGAATACCAGTAGTGGTGTCATTTACACACTGATGACCCATGATTAGTTGTGAGATGTGTCATAAGTAATTTGTTACTTGTGATAGTAAAGATGCTAACGTTTCAGATGATTTACTACCTTTTTTTATATTGAAGCAGATTTAAGATTCTTGTCACAAGTGTTTGAATTGGAGAAAAAGAGACGGAGTTATAGCCATTATTTAGGTAGCATATCTCACATAGCAGTGTCATTAATCCTATGACACACAAGGGAAAAAAGATTGAGAACCCTGCCCTGTAGGGAGATACATCAAAGTCACCATAGAAAATTAATTTATAGGATGTTTATCTAAGAGTCTATAACTGAGTAATGTTTAATTAATAAATATTTTCTGATGTAACTTTATTAACATATATATTCACCCTTTTATATTTTATATAGCTATCCAGACAATGAAAAATCATTGGATTGGTTTCTCCCACCTGCTCCGTTGATTTCAGAAATTCCAGATACTCAGGCATTAGAGGAGGAAATAGGAAGTCATAAACTGTTAGGTAAACGATTACATATTTGTTATGAAGTTAAACCTGTGCAGCTCATGTTAATGTAAAAAATCTAGTAACACATTAAAGTGTTAATTCCTTTATTTTAATGGAATAAAATGATAGAGATTTATTTTACTCAAAATAGTGCTCACCAAATCTTAAAATCAAAAACATTTTTCCTCTCCATACATACATACACATACATAAGCATACTATATGTATACAGTACACTATTACAAACATGTTTTATTGTTGTATGAATTTGTTTCCTCTTATTATTAAAATTGTCATTGCCATTTAGTTTTTGTCTTGCCTTTTACTAAAGGTAGGATCCCCTGGCTTAGGAAACCACATTCCTAAAAAAAAACAAGGGGCAGAATATTATATATAGTTTGGTACCATTTTTATGAAGTTAAAGACAAGCACATTCAAACAATCTATGTGATCTTATGTGATATTGTTGATAAAATTTTGATTTTTAAATTTGGTGGTAATTCATATATGTTATCTTATTAAACTTTGTAATTTGTATGTATTTTATTCATGAAAATATGCATTATTTATATTCTCGTATATACCAATAATATATAGAATACACAAGCTTATATACACTATATATATATACATATATATATGTATATACATAGATGGTAAAACAAATTTAAGCCCTAACAATAGCTCCAGATTCCTCCCAACCTCTCAAAGATGCTTATAAAGTCTCTGTAAAGAAACCTTTAAAATTTTGTCACCCTGATGAAAGCATTCTTTTATCTTGATTTTAGAAGCAATATTATAAAGTTAAAAGCTTTGTATCATATATTTTAATACTGAATCAAATTGAGTAACATTTTGTATGATTGGTCATTGTATTTCTGTGTGTAAATTGGTTATATAAATTTTCAAATCCTCCTAATTGTATAATTATATCATTTGTAGTAGATAAAATACTTAAAAGATATGATTATGGTTATTTCTGTGGGTCAGAAATTAAACCTATTTTATGATGTAGGTTTTATATAAATTTCAATAATTCTTAATTAATTCGAGTGCCCTTCACTGATATAATGTACAATAGCAGTACCAATCACCTATAGTTCAAAACCGTATATGGTGTTACAGATTATCTTGTTATTGTATGAATAACTTTCATGTTTACCTAGGTAAACTGTTTTGAAAATTTTTATTAAATTTTTCATGGTCATTTTGAAAATTTATTTTCGTGGAGAATATATATTAATTAATATATTCCATTTTTGTAGGTCAGGAAGAGAGGCCAAAAATGTTACCATCAAGTTTAAAGATAACTAACGAAAACACAAATTATATTTCACGAACACAAAAATTCCAATTTGCCTTTTCCTCAAATAAATATGAAGCAGGTGATCTGAATTTAGGAGGAGCAGGTAACAATGACTTATCACATGTTCCTGGCAAGCTGACATATGGTTCTTCTCAGAAATACAAAAATCACATTGGCAGTGAGATAGCACCTGAGAACAGTATTCCAGATAATACAAAATTAGTTAATTTTGCAGAAGATAAAGGAGAGAGCATATCAGCCTTCCGAAAAAGGTAATTAATTAAATGAAATACAGAATATTCAGTAATAAAGTTGAATATTTATGGTATGTCTAACTGTATGAAGTAGGATAGAATCTAATGAGAAAAACATCAACAACAAATAAGGTTTACTGTATACCAGATGCTCTGTTAACTCTGGGATTCTAGTCATAGGTTCTTGCCTTCAGAGAGCTACAACTTAATGGGGGAAAGACAACTAAAAATAATTGATTAAATACTTTATAGTACAACAATTATTTTGATGAAGTATATAGTTAGAGCAAAGGGTCTCAAACTTTTCAAACTTTTTATTGTCAGAACCCTTTACACTTAAAAATTATTGAGGATTCCCAACAGTTTTTATGTATGTGGGTTATGTCTATCAATATTAGAAATCAAAACTGAGGGGCACCTGGGTGGCTCAGTGGATTAAGCGTCTTCCTTCAGCTCAGGTCATGATCCCAGGGTCTTGGGATTGAGCCCCACCCACGTCAGGCTCTCTGCTCGACAGAGAGCCTGCTTCTCCCTCTCCCTCTGCTTCTCCCTTTGCTTGTGCTTTTTATCTCTCTCTCTGTCAAATAAATAAATAAAATCTTAAAAAAAATAAAAACTGAAAAAATTTAGAAAGCAAACAATGCTTTAGTAATATTATGAAAATTGTTTTGATCCTACGAACTCTCTGAAAGAGTCGCAACCATCCTTTGAGAATTGCTATTACAACATATCACATGGGGACCTAATCTGTTCTGGAGCATCAGGGAGGGCTTTCCTGAAGAAATGGTATTTAAACTTAGCCTTGGGGCGCCTGGGGTCTGCCTTCAGTTCAGGTCATGATCCCAGCATCCCAGGATCGAGTCCTTCATCAGGCTCCCTGCTCAGTGGGGAGTTTGCTTCTCTCTCTGACCCTCCACCCTCTTGTGCTTTTTCTCTCTCATGCTCTTTCTCTCACAAATAAATAAATAAAATCTTTAAAAAAAAAAACAACCACACAAAAAACTTAACCTTAAGGAGGAATAGAATTAAACTAAGGACAAATAAAGGAGTGTTCCAGGCGGAAGGAATAGTAAGTGCAAAAGACCTAAAGTAGCACAGAGCTTGGCCTATTCCTAGAAAATTTCCTTTTGTGTAAAATCAGAGAGAATGTGGAGAGGTAAGGTTTGGAGAGGTCAAGTCATTCAGAATCATGTAGGCCATGATGAACTTTGTGCTTTTTCTTGAGGCACTGTTCTTAAATTGTGGCCTGTGGACCCACTGTATCAGAATCACCTGGAGTACTTGTTAGAAATTTGGATTCCTGGGTCCTACCTTAGGCCTGTTGAATCATAGTCTAGATAAAGATGGGGAGGGGACCCAGGAATTGTCATTTTTAACAATTTTTCTAGATGATTGTTATGCACACTAAAGTTTGAGAGCTAGTGTTCTAAGGTTCTGCATTTTAAGTAGAGGAGTAAAATTACATATTTTTTAATTCAAAGTCTATTTTGGCATCAGTAAGATGAGTTAGAAGGAGCTAAAATACATTGTGAAAGGTCACTTAGAAGGTTTTTTTATTAATTTAGGTGAGAGAGAATGGGAGACTGATGTAGCAGACTGTGGTAGCAGAAATGAGAGAGTTCAGAGTGATTTATGAGATAGAATCCCATAGGACCTAAATGATTATTAGATATGACACGTGATCCCTAGTTTTCTGACTTGAGCCAGAATGACATCCAAAGACATGTTGAGTTTGAGTACCTATAAATTGTCCAAATAGAGAACTGGATGTATGGGTTTAAAGATTCAGAAGCGATCTAATTGATAGATTTTGTTTTCTCTGTGACATAAGAGGTGAGGTCATTTGTGGAGTTTGAGGGAAAAGGTGGGGGTATTGAGCAAGTATGAGAAGAGTGGAAGAGATTATAGAAAATGGAAAGCAATCCAGTTAGAATAATGGTAGGACTGTTGGGCACTCTAAAGGGCCCAGTTGAGGTTGATGTCCATTAATTTTTTTATAACAGTTCTATTAAGATACTACTCGGGGTGTCTGGGTGGCTCAGTCAGTTAAGGGTCCAACTCTTGGTTTTGGCTCAGGTCATGATTTCAGGGTCATGAGATTGAGCCCTGCATGGGGCTTCTTGCTCAGCATGGAGTTTGCTTGAAATTCTCTCCCTCTTCCTCCCCCTCTGCCCCTCCCCCTGCTTACACTCATTCTCTCAAACAATAAAAAAAGAGATATAACACATATAAAATTCACTCTTCTAAAAAAATTAAAAAACAAATAAAAATAAAATTCACTCTTCTGAAGTGTAAAATTCATTGGTTTTTAGAATATTCAGAGTTGTGTAATCATCACTACTATCTAATTTTAAAACATTTTCATCTCTCCAAAAGAAACTCTATATTCATTATTGATCACTCCCCTCTTCCAACTCCTCATTCTCCTCCCCTCTCCCCAGCCCCTGGCAACCGCTAATCTTTCTGTTTCTATGGATTTACCTATTCTAGACTTTCATATAAGTGGAATCATATAATGTCTGGCCTTTTATGTCTGTCTTCTTTCACTTAGCATAATGTTTTCAAGGTTTATCCATATTATGTTGTGTATCAATACTTCATTCTTTTTATGGTCAAATAATATTCCATCGAGTGGACAATACAACATTTTGTTTATCCATCTATTAATTGTTGGGCATTTGAATTGTTTCCACTTTTTGGCTATTATTAATAATGTTGCTGTGAACATTCATGTACAAGTTTTTGTGTGAATATATTTTTTAAATTCTTTTGGAGTTGTACCTAGAATTGGAATTGCTGGGTCATATGGTAACCATATACTTAACTTTTTTGAGAAACTGCCAAATTATTTTCCAAAATAACTGCACCACCTTATAATCCTACAAGCAAAATGTGAGGGTTCCAATTTCTCTACATCCTTGTCAGCAGTTGTTATTGTTCATCTTTTTTATTGTAGCCATCCCAGTGGGTCTGAAGTGGATATGATTAGCATTTCCCTAATGACTTATCTATTGGGCATCTTTTCATGTAACTATTGGCTAGTTGTGTATTACCTTCGGAGTAATGTCTGTTCAAATCCTTTGCCTGTTTTTTAATTGGGTCTTCTGTCTTTTTATTGTTGAGTTGTAAGAGTTCTTTATATGTTCTGATAAAAGTCTCTTATCAGCGTATGATCTGCTAATATTTCTCCCATTCTCTGTGCTGTTTTTCACTTTTTTGATAATGTCCTGAGCAGCACAAAAGTTTTAAATTTTGATGAGGTCCAGTTTATCTAATTTTTCTTTTGTTGCTTGGGCTTTTGGTGTCATATCCAAGAAATTATTGCTTAATCCAAGGTTGTATAAAGATTTACTACTGCATTTTCTTGTAAGATTTATATTGTTTTAGCTCTTATATTTAGGTCTGTGATCTATTTTTTTAAGGATTTTATATATTTATTTATTTTAGAGAGAGAGAGAGTGCACGAGTTGGGGGCGGGGCGGAGCAGAGGGAGAGGGACAAGCAGACTCCATGCTGAGTGCAGAGCCTGACAGGGGCTTGATCCCAGGATCCTGAGATCATGACCTGAGCCAAAATCAAGAGTCTGATGGTCAACCGACTGAGCCACATAGGCACCCCTGTTAACCTTTGAAGCTCTCTGAACCCCCTGTCATATAGGGGTTTTTCCTTCATGGTAGTTTCATTAGGTAGGCATGATTGATTAAATCATTGGCCATTGGTGATTGAACTCAATCTCCATTCCTCTTTCTACCTTGGATGTCACAAATGAGGCTGAAAGTTCAACCTTCTCTAATTAGGGTTTATTTTTTTCTGGCAGTTAACCCCCATCCTGGACTATATAGGGGTCCTACAAGAGTCACTTTATTAGCATAAATTCAGGTATGATTGAAAGAGGTTTGTCATGAATAACAAAAGATGCTTTTTATCACTACTATCACACAGGAAATTCCAAGGGTTTTAGGAGCTCTGTGCCAGGTACTGGGAACAAAGACCAAATGTATATTTCCTATTATACTAACTAGGAATTTATCTACTAAATAAAGGTTTATTTCTGGACTCTCAATTCTATTCCATTGACCAATATATCTCCCCTTATGCTTTGCATAAGTACATATCCCACACTGTCTTGATTGCTGTAGCTTTGTTGTAAAGTTTTAAATCAGAATGTGTGAGTCCTCCAATTTTGTTCCTTTTTTCAAGATTTTTTTTTTTTTTTGGCTTCTCTGGGTTCTTTGCATTTTCATATGAATGTTATGATAAACTGGTAAATTTCTGCAAAGCCAGCTGTGATTTTGATGGGGATGGTGTTGAATCTGTAGATCAACTTGAGGAGTATTGCCATCTTAATACCATTAAGTCTTCTAGTCTATGAACATGGGCTATCTTTCCATTTGTTTAGATTTTCTTTAATTTCTTTCAATGATGTTAGATTTTTAGTGGACAAGTCAAACTTATTTTGTTAAGTTTATTTCTAAGTATTTTATTCTTTTTGTTTTATAAATGTAATTAAAAATTTTTTTCAGATTGTACATTGCAAGTGTATAGACATCAGCAATTGATTTTGGTATATGATCTTGTGTCTGCAATCTTGCTGATGATGACTCTCAATTTATTGTTCAGAGTGTTGTATCATCTACCTAACTGCTTTTTCCAGTAGTGTTCCCCTGCCTGGCTGCAACTATTTTAAAAAGTAGATAGATTCATATAGGGTTGAGGTTTTGCAAGATAAGGATGTTAAAAGGATAAAGAGGAATTGGAGTTTGGAATACTAGTAAAAGAGTGGTCAAAAAGATAGTCCATGGGATCTAAGTCCATTAAAGGTAGATAAGAAAAGAGAAGGGAAGATAGTTTGGGAGAAAATAAAGAGGTTCATTACAGTAAATTTGTTTTTTGACCTCATTGGTAACTTGTGTAAACAAGCTATAAGGATAAGAGGCTGTGGTCAGAGAATGATATATTGGAATGATTGATTTGAGAGGAGGAGGAGTTCTAGATAATGACAGTGTTTAAGATGAGAGAATAGGTGAATGAGATTGTTTGAAGGAGAAAGCCACTGTAGATGAATGCCTAAGAAATGGACGGGAGGAGGATTTTGAACAGCTCATCTATGTGAAGTTGAAGTAATGCAGAGGTGGCTGAATTTGGAATTGAGAGGAAAAGATTCTAAAGTGACCAGAAGTTGATATGTGATATATGCCATGAGGAGGGTTACAAGGTGCTTTAACTAGTCGGCACAGATACTTCTATAAGAGAACGGAAGAATAACGATGTAGATTTGGGTTGGAGAAGGCACAGACTCAATCCTCAAGTACATTGGATGTGGAAAAATTAACAATTTCCACTTAAGTTTAAGAAGCAAGAGTTTTTTAGGGCAATGCAATATTTTTGTTAAGACCAGGAAGTAACTGTAACAATCAGTGAAAGAAGTTGAGGACATAGGGGAGTTTATGGAGTGGGAGTTCCAGAGGAACTAGGAAGAATCTGAGGTCCAGAGAATTTAGGTAACTAGCACATGGATAATATTATTATAGTTCACAAAACTTATTTCAAACTCTGAAGTCACACAGCTAGAAAGTGGAGAAGCTTTGGATTTAAACCCAGGTTTGTCTGTTTCCAAAGGCCATGCTTTTAACCTATATGACAGCATATAGCAAGGAGTCATCCTGTGGCATAAGTTGTTTTTCTTGTCCTCAATACCATTTCATAATCAGATTCTACTATATTATCCAAGGCTAATCATCTGCTTTTGAATTTTCTGAAAGATAGAACTGCTGGCATTGGAGAATGCAACCCTACAGTTTGTTCTAAAGTGTATTTCTCATTCTATAGTGTTTTTAAAGACTCCTGCTTTCTTTTTTTTTTTTTTTTTAAGATTTTATTTATTTATTTGAGACAGAGAATGAGAGAGAGAGAGCACATGAGAGGGGGGAGGGTCAGAGGGAGAAGCAGGCTCCCCGCTGAGCAGGGAGCCCGATGCGGGACTCGATCCAGGGACTCCAGGATCGCGACCTGAGCCAAAGGCAGTCGCTCAACCAACTGAGCCACCCAGGCGCCCGACTCCTGCTTTCTTATATAGAAACATGTCATTAAAAATTAATAGTAAAAATAATTAAGAAAGTGTTCTGTATTTGCACAATACTTGTTTGGATGTCATTTCTTATAGAATTCTTTAAGACTGATATCTTCTGTCATCCTTATTACTTACTTTGTAAGGCACAAGTGTTGTATTAGGAACTTTATTTTTTATTTTATTTTATTTGTTTTTTTGAGGGGGGGCGAGAGTGCGCACATCCGTATGTGCACAGGCGGGGTTGGGGAGGGGCAGAGGGAGAGGGAGAGAGAGAATCTTAAGCAAACTCCATACCCTACATGGGGCTTGATCCAAGGACCCTGAGATCATGACCTGAGCCTAAATCAAGAGATGGACGCTTAAACGACTGAGCCACCCAGGCACCCCTGTATTAGGAACTTTAATGGTCACTTCATCCCTTAAGGCTATGGTGAACAAATTAGTCTGATGGGTTGTCTTTTGATCAGTTGAATATAATAAATTGCAATCCTAAAGAGGGCCTGTGTTTTCTAGAACTTTCCAAAGAAAATACTTCTTTGCAAAGTGTTCTTCTTGACATCTATACTTATTTAGTATTTCTTATACCAAAGTGATTATTGAATAATGTTTGGGAGGTTGATGCTATTACTGACAAGATGCCACAATACCTGTCTACATGGGCCTCTCCATATAGTTGTCTGTGTATTCTCATGATACAGTGGCTAGCTCTTCTCTAAGTGTGAATGATCCAAGAGGCCATGCAGAAGTGACAGTATCTTTTATGACCTTCCTTTGGAAGTCATACACTGTACTACCTCAATACTCTGCTAGTCATATAATTCTGTCCTGACTCAAAGTCCTAATTTGAAAAGGGTGTGAATAGCAGGAGACAGGTATCATTGGGGTTGTCTTGGAGGTTGGATTCTACAAATGGGTTTGAGTTTCTGAAAAGTGAAAAGACATAATTCCGTGGTAAATTCGCCAAATTATATTTTAAGGGAATGCTTAAATTTTATATTTGAATAAACCACAATCTATGGGCATTTTTAAAGGGACCAATTTTATGCTAGTTTTTCCCATTCTATGCAGCTCTTACAAGTGCAAACATGTTTTGTTTTGTTTTGTTTTTGCAGATTATTTAAAATATCTGACAATATACGTGAGGGTGTTAACTCTAATGACAGTACAAACTTGGACTCTCCTATTGGCTCAGTGAAAATTGCCCCAACAGAAATGAACAAAGGGGAATCATGGAAATGTAGCAGTAGTAAGCAGAAACATCAATATTCAGACATTAACATGTTTACAGCAAGCAATACTTTTTCTGCTTCTGAAATCAGAGAAGACATATTCAAAGCACCAACTTTTTCAGTTGCATCCCAGCCTCATGAAGTTCAAGGTTAATTCCTTGCTTTTTTCAGTTGGTTTTATAACAAAACAAACTAGTCTGTATTTCTCAGCATAAGGAAGAGTTAAAAAAATAATAAATTTGAGTAGATTATCTGTGTGCAGTTTCTGCATTTCTTGATCATATTGCATTTTAAGATTTTATTTATTTATTTGACAGAGAGAGAGACAGCGAGAGAGGGAACACAAGTTGGGGGAGCGGGAGAGGTAGAAGCAGACTTCCTGCCGAGCAGGGAGCCCGATGCGGGGCTCTATCCCAGGACCCTGGGATCATGACCTGAGCCAAAGGCACACGCTTAACCGACTGAGCCACCCAGGCGCCCCAATCATATTGCATTTTTTAAACTACGATCTAGGGTGCCTGGCTGACTTAGTTGGTAGAACATGTGACTCTTGGTGTCAGGGTTGTGAGTTCAAGCCCTGTGTTGGGCGTGGAGCCTACTTAGAAAAATAAAAAATGAAATAAACCATGATCTAATATTTAAGTGTGCTCTTAATAGAAAGTTATGCTAGTTTTATTGAAGCAGTTTGTATGGAAGAGATTAAAAATACCTATATAAATATGTAGAATTTTTTTTTTAGGGGTAACAGAAAATGATTTAGATTCCTTGAAGGCTGTCACAGAAATCCGTATCCTTTAAATTATTTTACTACAGCAACTTTATATTTGAATTCATAATTTGTAAGCATGTTATTTCATTGTGTCTATGTTTATTTTACTGACAAAGAAAAAGAAGGAAAAGTGAATCTTTTGGGTCATGTAAGAGACCCAGTGTGTGTGAGAATCAGTGCTGTTCAAAGTGTGGTCTGCAGACTGGTGCCAGTTTGTGAACTGCTTGTTACCAGTTTGTGACAAGGTAAGTATAGAAATGAGATTTGTATTATTGGCTGAATTCTGAGCATATTTACTTAGATACAGATAATTTCTTACACTTTGGGTAAGGATAGCATATTGGGATAAACATGGATAGGGGAAATAAATGAGAATGGGACATTCTGTGGATTGGGGATATTTTTACAAATCTAGCATTTTTTGAATGAAATTTGCAGCTTATACCTATGATCTGATTTACGTGTCTGGGCATTTCCAATATAAATATTTTGAGTACATATATGTGTTCTGGAGGTAACATCCTCTTTGCTTTTTTGATACTTCATGTATGTCTATAACAGTGTACTTACTGTTTTTTATTATAATCGAGCAACTGTGACTATTATGTGACCATTTCCCTAGGACCTATGAACTCCTTGAAGGGAAGGGCCATCCCTTATTTATCCATCTCCAAATACACTGAAAGGCAGGTAAAGGAAGTTGTTCTGGCAAAAGAGTAGCTATGAGCCAGGATGAGGGTAAAATAGTGTGGAATATGTTAGAAAGAACAAACATTCCAGTTTGGCTGAAGTAAAAGCTATGATTACAGGAGTAGTAGGACATAATGATTGAAAGGTATCTTAGGATCAGGTTATTTAATGCCATGAATACTAAGGTCAAGAGGTTTTTGTTTTTGTTTTTTAATTTATTAAGCAATGAGGAGAAACCATGAAGTATTTTGATCAAGTCAAGTTATATCATCAAAACCATGCTTTAGGAATATGGAATTAATGACTCAAAGCTGGGTAAGGCTCTAGACTCCACAAAAGTTATTGTCCATTTGGCAAAACAGAAAATGAATTCCTCCTGAGCTGGAGGAATCTAGGGGAGAATTATTCTAATCCTGGGTATTCAGGGGACTGAGACCATTCTGAGGTATGGTTAGAAAATATTTGCCTGACCAATCATGAAAATTTGCCTCCAATGCAGATAACTAAGTTAGAATGGGGGAAGGGAACAATAAAGGGTTATACATGATGATATCATACCTTCAGATGTGGTCAGCTTTTAGGGCTTCTGTTCAGCATGATGTCTCAATCCTGCTGTGCTTTCTTCTCTCTGGTGATCTAAATATGGTTGGAACACAGGAAATAGGTTAGCCTTAAACAGTTAAAGTTCGTCTCCTTATCTGTATGATGGGAAAGTCTTCTTATCACTTACTGAAACTTGCCATAATATGACAGTAACTTTTCTGAAGAGTTTTAAAGATTTTCATGCTATATTAGCTCAGCTGAAGTGTTTCTGTTGCTTAAGTCTCTGTTAGTTAAGAATACTGCATACTCTTGTCTGCATTGATTTGTTGTTCAAAAAGTTCATTTGCTGTCAAACTCACAGAACTGCTACTTTTTATTATTTCTAAGTGTGTATTTAAAGCAGAAGACTAAATGCTTTTCATGATAATTTGAGAGTTTTGGAATTACTTGGACATGACATATTTTCTTTTTTTTTTTTAAAGATTTTAATTTATTTATTGAGAGAGAGCATGAGAGGGGGAGAGTCAGAGGGAGAAGCAGACTCCCCGCCGAGCAAGGAGCCCGATGCGGGACTCGATCCCAGGACTCCAGGATCATGGCCTGAGCTGAAGGCAGTCGCTTAAACAACTGAGCCACCCAGGCGCCCCGACATGACATATTTTCTAATTCTTTTATAATATTTTACTATATTTGAATCCTCGGGACAATAGAAGCTTGGTCAGATTGATTTTGCTATAGTAATCTTATAATTTTCAATTCTGCAGACATTTTCCTACCTGTTATATAAATGCAGTGACATTGCTGAGAGTTTGTTGAACGAAAGGAAAAATTTGATATCAAGTGTTTATAGTGATGATAAATGATGTTAGTAGTTGAGTTTTCTCATGAGCTGGAAAACTAATTCTACATCTACTCTGAATCAAAGATTCATTTTGTGAGTATAAATTGATATGGAACCACCTAATGAGAGAAAAACCAGCATGATGGCCCACCTGTGGTACCCTCTTACCAGCCTCTTTCTATTCCTCCCATATCCCCATCCCCTGTCAACCACCATTCTACTCTCTATTTCTGAGTTTGACCTTTTGTGTTTTTTTAAGAGTCCACTTATAAGTTATACTGTGCATTATTTGTCTTTCTCTTTCTGGCTTAATTCATTTTGCATAATGGCCTTCAGGTTCATCCAATTTGTCAAAAAAGGGCAGAATTCCCTTCCTTTTTAAGGCTGAATAATATTTCAGTGTGTGTGTGTGTGTGTGTGTGTGTGTGTGTGTGTGATATCTCACATTTTCTTTATCCATTTGTCTCTTGACAAACACTTAAGGTTATTTCCATACCTTGATTATTGTGAATAATGCTGCAGTGAACATGGGAATACAGTTATCTGTGTGAGATACTGATTTTGTTTCCTTTGAAAATGTACCCTATGGGCACCTGGGTGGCTCAGTCTGTTAAGTGTCTGACTCTTGATTTCAGCTCAGGTCTTGATCTCAAGGTTGTGAGTTCAAGCCCCACATTGAATATGTACCCAGAAGTGAAGTTGCTGGATCATAAGATAGTTCTATTTTTAATTTTTGAAGGAACCTCCATACTGTTTTCCATAATATCAAACTATACCCCTTTACGTTCCTACCTACAGTGTACAAGGGTTCCCTTTTCTCCACATCCTCATAACATTTATCTTTTGTCTTTTTGGGAAATGACATCCTAACAGGTGTGAGGTGATATCTCATTGTGGTTTTAATTTGCATTTCCCTTATGATTAGTGAAGTTGAGCACTTTTCATGTACTGTTGGCCATTTGTGTTTTCTTTGGAAAAATGTCTATTCAGGTCGTTTGTCCATTTTTAAATTGGGTTATTTGGTTTTTGCTATTGAGTTGTATGAGTTCCTTGTATATTTTGGATATTAACCCCTTATCATATATATGGTTTATAAATATTTTCTCCTGTTCCATAGGTTGCTTTTTCATTTTGTTCATGGTTTCCCCTGCTGTGCAGAAGCTTTTTAGTTTGAAGTAGTACACTTTTTTACTTTTGCATTTGTTGCCTTGCCTTTGGTTTTAAATCTAAAAAAAAAATAATTGCCAAGACTAGTGTAGCCGAGTTTACCCCCATGTTTTCTTCTAGGAGTTTTAGGATTTCAGGTCTTACATTCAAGTGTTTAATCCACTTTGAGTTGATTTTGTATATAGTGCAAGGGATCCAGTTTCATTCTTTTGCATGTGGATATCCAGTTTTCCCAGTACCTTTTATTGAAGAGGTTATCTTTTCCCAGTTCTTGGCTCCTTTGTTGAAAATTTATTGACCATATACACACAGATTTATTTCTGGGCTATCTATTCTGTCGCATTGATCTAGGTGTCTGGTTTTTATGCCAATACCATCAGGGTTTTTTATTACTGTTGCTTTGTAATACAGTTTGAAATCAGGAAGTATGATGCCCCTGGCTTTGTTCTTCCTTCTCAAGATTGCTTTGGCCATTGGGGTCTTGTATAACTCCATATGAATTGTAGGATTGTTTTTTACATTTCTCTGAAAAATGCAGTTGGAGTTTTGATAAGGATTGAATTGAATCTGTAGATTGCTTTGGCAATTTACAATTTAGCAATATCAGTTCTTGAATCCTTGAACATGGAATATCTTTCCATTTATTTGTGTCTTCAATTTCTTTCATCAGTGTCTTACAGTAATTGGTTAAATTTATTCACTAGTATTTTATTTTTGATGCTATTATAAATGGGATGGTTAACTTTATTCCTTAGTATTTTATTTTTGATGCTATTGTAAATAGGATTGTTTTCTTCATTTCTCTTTTTGATATTTTGTTAGTGTATGGAAATGCAGCTGATTTTTGTATATTGATTTTGTATCCTGCAACTTTACTGAATTTGTTTATTCTAACAGTTTTTTGGTGGAGTCATTAGAGTTTTCTATATATAATATGATGTCATCTGTAAATAGAGACTACTTCTTCATTTTCAATTTGGATACCTTTTATATCTCTTTCTTGCCTAATTGCTCTGGTTATGATTTCCACTACTATTAAAAGTGGTGAAAGTGGGCATCCTTGTCTCTTTCCTAATCTTAGACAAAAGCTTTCAGCTTTTTGCCATTGAATATGATGTTAGCTGTGGGCTTGTCATAAATGGCCTTTATTATATTGGGGTACATTCCTTCTTTAGCCAGTTTCTGGAGAGTTTTTATCATGAAAAGATACTGTATTTGTCAAATGCTTTTTCTACATCTATTGAGATGATCATATTTTTAGTTTTAATTTTTTTTTTTTTAAGTAAGCTCTATGCCCAATGTGGGGCTTGAACTCACAACCCTAAGATCAGGAGTCACATGCTCTACTGACTGAGCCAGCTAGGCACCCCTGATCTTTAACTTTTTAATGTGGGAATATCATGTTGATTGATTTGTGGGTGTTAAACCATCTTTGTATTACAGATATAAATTCCATTTGATCATGGGGGTGTGACCCTTTTAATATACTGTTGAATTTGGTTTGTTAATATTTTGTAGATGATTTTTGCATCTATGTTCATTAGGGATATTGGCCTGTAATTTTCTTTTCTTGTAGTATCCTTACCTGGCTTTGGTATCAGTGTAAAATAAGTCCCTTAAGCTATCTTCATTTTTTTGTTCATTCTTTTTTCATTTTGCTCCTCTGACTGGATTAATTCTATTGCCCTGTCTTTGAGTTCATTGATTCTTTCTTCTGTTTGATCTGTCTGATGTTGAATCCCTGTGATTTCTGTTTGGTTCTTTTTTATATCTTCTATGACTTTGTTGAAATTCTTATTTTGTTTATGCATTGCTTTCCTGACCTTGGTGAGCATTTTTATGCATTATTTTAAACTATTGGGTAAATCACTTATGTCTATTTTGTTAAGTTTGGTTTCTGGAGATTTATCTTGTTCTTTTGTTTGGAACTATTCCCACTTCTTTGTTTTCTTTAACCTCTGTGCTGGTTTCTACACATTGGATAAAATATCCACCTTTCCCAATCTTGACAGGCTGGTCTTAGGAGATGAGCCTCATCAATTAACCTAGCCCAAGCTCCTAATTGCCTTTCGAACCTTTCTGATTGCCCAACTCACTGTCTTTGTTCTTAATGGCTTCTAGTAGTTGTGCTAAAATGTATCAGTGTCCCAAAGGGGAGAGTTGTAATTAGCACCTATGTGCAGGCTCTTTAGAAGCCAGAACCTGAGGTAGCAGCCGAGAAAATACGCAGTGAAATCCTTTCCAGGTAGAAACTGGAGATGAATATTTTTGCTGCTCCCTCAGCACTGAGTATACCTGCAGCGGAAGGGGGGGTTTTCCTGTGCCCATTTAAGAGTTGCTTCTTTGTTTGCTATCGTCCTGTGGGTCTCGTGAATTCAAGCCCTGTTGCCTTACAGAGTTGGGTGTTTTGGGGACTTATCCTGTGGGTGGGAGCCTTAAAGGTTGGGACTCTAGATGTGTGGTCCAAACTCTTTGCTCCTCAGGGAGAAGCTGGGGTTTGGGAGTTCCTTCCCAATTGTATGGTGCTGTGCCAATGATGGGATTTAGGGTAAGAGTTGTCTCAGCCTTCCCTACCCATTTTATTGTGGGTATTTTCATTCACCCAATGTGTAGGAGTCACTTAACTAATTTCTGGATTTTTCTTAGAATTGTTCCATGTGTAACTATATATTTGGTGCATCTGTGGGAGGAGGGAAAGTTCAGGAGCCTGTTATGTTGCCACGTTGGTCCCTCCCTCTATATCTATTAATTCCTTTCTTACGATGTTAAAATAGCAAGTATTAAAGCCTCATCATTAAATATTATCAAAGTTAATATTGATTAATTGAATTTTTAAATTAAAAGTAACCAATAAATAAGTAAATTAATTAAAAGTAACCAATTCTTAAAATTCTGAAATATTTGACTCCTTAATGCTATTCTAAGCAGCGAAATTTAGAAGTATTTTCAAGGAATTCCCATATTTCAACTATATACAGTCCAAAGCCTTTGATGATGTAAGTATTTTATTATGATTTTTACTTATCTACCTCTTCTTATTTTATTGTGTGTTCTCTAAGGGCAAGGACTAGATCACATTCATCTTTATGTTTCCAATGCCACACTCAGTGACTGGTACATTATAGGAACTAAAAAAATGTTTGCTAAATAAATGCATGTGACTTTCATAGGTTGGTGTGTTTATATTTATTAGATTTATACAATTTCTCTGGAAGCTAAAGAAATTATTTACTTCTAGGTCTAACATATTACTTTCACAAAAAACACAAAATGATGAATTATTAATAGTGGTGGGTTTTTTTTTTTTTGAGGTTGTGGATCTAGAGCAAGGTTAGAATTTTAATAATTTTAGAGGTAAAAATAATTTGAATTGTTATTCCAGAGAGTCTTTCTTACATATTTTCTAACAAATTGAGAGTGTGAATGAAAAATTCTATATATTCCTTGATTGATTAAATTGTATTTTTTAGCTTCTTTACACAGATAGGAATTTTGTGATTTGTGCTCCAACTGGTTCTGGGAAAACTGTAGTGTTTGAACTAGCTATAACAAGATTATTAATGGAAGTCCCATTGCCATGGTCAAACATTAAAATTGTTTACAGTAAGTATTTATATATTGTAAGAGTAATTAATTATAATAATGAAAAACCATTGAGGCAAAAGTAAGAAATAAATTAAAGTTCAAGCCATAGGAATTAATATTTGGTTCTCCATACATTTTTAGTGAAAACCTATCACATTTGCTCTTGTCTGTTACATTAAATTCCAAACACATTTTCCCAGAGTTGTAAATAAAAAGTAATATTTAAATTGAAAATTTGACCTTTAGATGTTTATTTTTTAAAGGACAACAAGAACAATAAATTCAAACATTTTGTAATTCTAAAAAAATTCCATAGGAACATCTACTCTCTTAGGTATATATATATTTAAAATTTTTCATTAAAGTAATTTATATACATGGTTAAAAAAATAAATTATCACAAAAAGGCTTATAATGAATAAGCAATAATCTTCTGCCTTACCTCTCTCTGCTCTTAGTTACAGTTCCCTGAATAATTACTTCTTTTTCTATTTTTAGTTCAGTCTGGTGATTATATCTCTAGATAATATGCTTATATTAACTCTTTCAATTTATAAATATTAGGCAGCACCTAGATGTGTAGTTTTATCTTAATTTTATTAACAATGTTTGTGAAAGTAATTTTAAAATTGCACTGACATTCAAAATATATATCTTATGTTGTTATAGTGGCACCAATAAAAGCCCTGTGTAGTCAGCGTTTTGATGATTGGAAAGAAAAATTTGGACCAATAGGATTGAATTGTAAAGAACTCACTGGAGATACAGTAATGGATGACCTATTTGAGATTCAGCATGCCCATATTATTATGACAACTCCAGTAGGTGTTATTTATACTCTATTATTTCCTTGGTTTATTAGAAAATGTTTCTCTTCACCAAGAATAAAAGTTAGAAGAAAATACAAAGTAGGAGAATATATTTGCAATGTAAAAAACAAACAAACATAAAAAGTACTATAAAGAATACTTACTAATCAGTAAGTAAAAGACAAATTACCAAATGGGAAAAATAGACAAAAGATATGATTAGGCAATTTGTTATTGAGGATAATTTGTAATCTTACTTTTTGCTTGTATTCTTTTATCCAAGTATTATGTATTGCAGAGGGAGGACCTTTGTAGGGCTTAAAAAAGGTAATTAGACTATAATTTTGTATATTTTTGGTTAAACTCAAAAATAAATGGGGGTTTAGTTTTTTAAGCACTTGTAAGACTATCAAAATCTTTTAAAATGTTTTTAATCTTTAAATCTTTTTCAGAATACTTTTAAGATGTGAATTAAAATATTGCCTGTTGTTTGTATCATGTTAAGATTTTTATTGATATCTTAATAACATTTATTATAATTTCTTATTATGTTAAACCACATGCATTTTTTCTTTAGGAAAAATGGGATAGCATGACTAGAAAATGGAGAGACAACTCTTTGGTCAAGCTGGTTAGACTGTTTCTCATTGATGAGGTAGTGAACACATTACTCATTTTCAGAGATAAACATAAAATGATGATTGGAATGGATAGAAAGAAACAAGGCATTTTCAACCAAACTATATGTTTGTTTTATCCCTTCAAGTGGAAAGGCTTATTTTCTTAAGAGTGTTAATATTATTATGGATTTTAATTGATTAGTTTTTTATTTTTATAGTTAATCATTTTTTTTCTTGATTTCTTTCTTAGGTACATGTTGTAAAAGATGAAAATCGTGGACCAACTCTTGAAGTTGTAGTTAGCAGAATGAAAACTGTACAGTCTTTATCTCCTACTTCTGAAAATAGCAGCACAGTTATTCCAATGAGATTTGTAGCTGTATCTGCAACAATTCCAAATGCTGAGGATGTAAGTTAGAATTTCAGTCTATCAGATTTTTTTATGACTAGTGAAATATTTTGTCATTTTAATCTTAGAGGAAAGCGAGGGTTTTTTTCTGTAAATCCCATAACCGATTTAGTAGGAAAGTATGTTATAGAAAATTATGGTTAGATTTCATAGGTATGGCAGTATTAGGCCTTAATATTTGGTTGATTTGGTTTAATGAAACATTTTTGGTATAAGTCTGTTGTTTACTAGTATCTAAATGTCTTGGTTTTTATGGGTTTCAGGTACCTCATTATGACTAGTAATTTGTTATGGTTGTTGTAATCAGCTGAGTGTAGTTGTATAGCAAAGTATGGTGGAGAATAAAAATAATTGCTTAGGTGATTACCACCCACCTTTTCACATTCTATGTGACTGGCATTATGGAAAGCACTAATAATAGATACAAAAGTGAAAACATATAGACCCTGCCCTTGAGGAGGATCTCATGGTTAATGGGGTACACAGACAGGTAAAGAAATAATTGTACATAGGATTATACTTGTCCTAATTTTTTTTTCATTGTTTGGGCAAACTTCTTGAAAAATAGTATGGTTTCATTGTTCCTCACTCTTATTTCCTTCTCAGCCTACTATAGTATGACTTTTTTCTCCTACTACTTAGAAATTTCACAAATAGTTCCTATATTGTCTAATCCAATGGAAAATTTTGCCTGATTTATCTTTAATTTGGCAAAATTATTCATTTTCCAGTTCTTAAGTTAACAACTTGTTCATATTCAAGAATAATAGAGAAAATTTTTAAGTATATATAATCAACAGAAACCCAGTGTTTGTCTTTCCAGATGTATAGGTGGAATCACTATGCGTGCTCTTTTATGACTTGCATGTCACCTACAGACATTTCTATGTCATTAGAAATTCTTCTTTAATATACTTTTTGTGGTTTTATTATAATTTATTTATCTAATGCTTTAATGATAGAAGATTATTTCCATTTTTGCTGTTGTAAATGGTGCTAAAGTTAATACATCTTTGAAAACATGATTATTTCTCTAGGATGAACTTCTAGAGTGGAATAACTGAGTCAAAGGATCTATAAAACTCTAAGGAAACAGTGCTTTCATAAAATGGTATAGTCATGTATACTTCCACCATCAGCCATTTCTCTGTATTCTAGCACTGGATATTATAATAAATTATTGTTATTATTACATTTAAATAGTTTTCAGGGTGCCTGAGTGGCTCAGTTGGTTAAGCGTCTGCCTTTGGCTCAGGTCATGATCCCTGGTCCTGCAATCCAGGCTCTTTGCTCAGTGGATAGTCTTCTTCCCCTCTTCCCTCTGCCCTTCCACATATAAGTGAAGCCATATGATAATTTACTTTCTCTGCTTGACTTATTTCACTTAGCATAATCCCCTCCAGTTCCATCCATGTTGATGCAAATGATGGATATTCATTCTTTTTGATGGCTGAGTAACCATTCGTCTGTTGAAGGGCATCTTGGCTCCTTCCACAGTTTGGCTATTGTGGACATTGCTGCTATGAACATTGGGGTGCATGTGCCCCTTCTTCTCACTACATCTGTATCTTTGGGGTAAATACCCAGTAGTGCAATTGCTGGGCCATAGGGTAGCTCTATTTTTAACTTTTTGAGGAACCTCCATACTGTTTTCCAGAGTGGCTCCACCAGTTTGCATTCCCACCAACAGTGTAAGAGGGTTCCCTTTTCTTCACATCCTCTCCAACATTTGTTGTTTCCTGTCTTGTTAATTTTTGCCATTCTAACTGGGTGTAAGGTAGTATCTCAGTGTGGTTTTGATTTGAATTTCCCTGATGGCTAATGATGTTGAACATTTTTTTCATGTGTCTGTTAGCCATTCATATGTCTGCCTTGGAGAAATGTCTGTTCATGTCTTCTGCCCATTTCTTGACTGGATTATTTGTTTTTTGGGTGCTGAGTTTGAGAAGTTCTTTATAGAGCATAGATACCAAACCTTTGTCTGTTATGTCATTTACAAATATCTTCTCCCATCCTGTGGGTTGCCTCTTTGTTTTGTTGACTGTTTCCTTTGCTGTGCAGAAGCTTTTTATCTTGATGAAGTCCCAAAAGTTCATTTTCCCTTTTGTTTCCTTTGCCTTTGGAGACGTGTCTTGAAAGAAGGTGCTATGTCTGATGTCAAAGAGGTTACTGCCTATGTTCTCCTCTAGGATTTTGATGGATTCCTGTCTCACATTGAGGTCTTTCATCCATTTTGAGTTTATCTTTGTGTATGGTGTAAGAGAATAGTCGAGTTTCATTCTTTTGTATATAGCTGTTCAATTTTCCCAGCATCATTTATTGAAGAGACTGTCTTTTTTCCATTGGACATTTTTCCTGCTTTGTTGAAGATTAGTTGACCATAGAGTTGAGGGTCCATATCTGGGCTCTCTATTTGTTTTTGTGCCAGTACCATGCTGTCTTGGTGATCACAGCTTTGTAATATAGCTTGAAATCAGGCAATGTGATACTTTATGTGGAAAACCCAAAAGACTCCACCCCCAAATTACTAGAACTCATATAGCAATTCAGTAACATGGCAGGATACAAAATCAATGCACAGAAATCAGTTGCTTTTCTATACACTAACAATGTAATTGTAGAAAGAGAAATTAGGGAATTGATTCCATTTACAATAGCACTAAAAACCATAAGGTACTTTGGAATAAACCTAACTAAAGAGGTAAAGGATCTGTACTCTAGAAACTACAGAACAGTTATGAAGGAAATTGAAGAAGACACAAAAAGATGGAAAAACATTCCATGCTCATGGATTGGAGGACTAAACATTGTTAAAATGTCTATGCTGCCCAGAGCAGTCAATACTTTGAATGCCAACGCGATCCTAATACCAATGGCATTTTTCAAAGAGCTGGAACAAACAATCCTAAAATTTGTATGGAACCAGAAAAGAACCTGAATTGCCAAGGAAATGTTGAAAAAGAAAAACAAAGCTGGGGGCATCATGTTGAAGTAAATATTTTTAATATATCAATTACTTTAAGTTCTTTTTTTGTACCTTGTCAGGTCATGTTCTTTACCCTTTTTTTCACATTGGGATAATAAACTTTTCTTATTGATTTGTAAGCTGTCATTAAATATCAGTACTCTGTAATTCTTGAAATTCTTTTGCCCTTTGTGATAATCACTACATCTGTGAATGCTACTTTCCTGTCTCTTTGTACAAGTCTTCTTTCTCAATTTTCTCCTAAATTAAGGTCTTCACTCTTGGCCTTCTTCCCCTTTCAAATTAAATTCTTGTGTGATCTTTTTTGTACACATGGTAGCCTTGAAAATGTTTTAATATTTCCTTCCCCTGTAACTAAAAACTCATTAATCCATCTTCCTGTCAAAGCAATGGTCAGTTTCAGAGCAGGCATGAAGCCTAATTACTAACCAGGTTATATGAAGATAAGGATTGCTCACCATAGCTTCAGAAATTAACAAGTGACTCAGGCATTGAGTCTGAAATGTGCTTTCGGCACTGCCATCTCTCAAGTGTTTATTTGCTCTTTGTTTAAAAATTGTCAACCCTTGCCAATCTAAGCCAACCATTACTTTGCTACTCTTTGGCTATTATTTAGCACAACTCAAAAGATCTGTCATGCATATCTAGGCATAGTTCTGAAAAATAGGAAGGTTATAATGATAGTGAGAAATTCAGTTTCTCTGCCAAAATCAATTTTAATTTTATTTTGGACTCTTGGGAAGGAAAATAAAACAAAATAATAATTAATTGGGAGTTTACCATGTTGAAGAGTGGGACTAATCTTAAAATACTGCTACTGATAATACCTACCAATATATAAATAGAATAGTGTCACTGGAATATGTAATACTGACAAAGACAGCCTAATTATTTTTATACCTTCTCTTTAAAAGTGGTCTATTATTTGGTTATGTTTAGCCATAAAACTTGACTAGAAAAAACTTTTAATGTATGTTTCTGTTATTTAAAGATTGCAGAATGGCTTTCAGATGGTGAAAGACCTGCGGTATGTCTGAAAATGGATGAGAAACACAGGCCAGTGAAACTTCGGAAAGTGGTCCTTGGATTTCCCTGCAGAAGTAACCAAACCGAATTTAAGTTTGATTTAACCCTCAACTACAAAATTGCCAGTGTTATACAAACATACTCTGATCAGAAACCCACACTTGTGGTATGGATTGTTACTTGCTTATTTTTGAGTGTGATGTTCAGCTTTTAATATGATTAATCCAAGAATTACTCATTTATTTTCAGTTTTGTGCAACAAGAAAAGGTGTACAACAGGCTGCTTCTGTTCTTGTGAAAGATGCTAAATTTATTATGGCTGTGGAACAGAAACAGAGGTATATTTTTTCTTTTTTGTTATTGGAGATAGGAAGACTTTTAGGGATTATCTAGATGAGATGAGAAAACTAGGTTTTTTCCTTCACCTTTTCAAGTTAATCAGCCTCTCTAAGCCTTAGTTTCCTCATCTATAAATTAAAGATAATAGTAATTTGGAAGATTAAGTGAGAGTGAATCTTAGTGACATTATGATCCTGTCTTCTTTATTTCATAGCCATGTTTCTTGAAAGGTTATTCATATTGTTGTCTTCATTTTTTTTTTTTTTAATCCACTTTGAATTTGGCATCTGTTGTAATCTTTCACTAAAGCTAAACTTGCTGTTGATCTCTCAGGAGCTTCTAATACATTTGATCCCTCCCACCTTATTTAAAAACTCTGGACTCTGTGCTTCCGAGATCATCCTCTACCAAGTTTCTTCCTACTTTGCTGGCTGCTCATTCTCAATCCTCTTTTCACCTCTTCTACCCAACTCTGAAGTGTTGACATTCTAGAGGTTCTTTCCAAGGTTCATTCTTTCTAATTCCACACTCCTGGGTATTTGTCTCTATCACATGGGTTCAAAGAATATATGTATGCTCATATTTATATATGTCTGTGAGTTCCTAAATTTATAACTCCATTCTGAACTCTAGTCTATAGTCCATGCCTAACTGACATCTCCAATTGCATATGTATGAGCATCTCAAACTATTAGAAACTAATAGTGATTTGAACTAAGGAGGTGGCAGTGTTGATGGAGATAAAATGATATATTTAAGATATAATTAGAAGTAAGAATAAACAGGACTTGGTAATTGTTTGCCTATGTGGAGGAAGGTGAGAGAGGTGTCAGTGATAGGTTTCTGCCATGAGCAACCAGGGAGTGTTGTATAATTTAGATGGGCGAACACTGGAAGAGGAGTTAGTTTGAGAGAAAGAACCATGATTCTGTTTTGGATATATTGAGTGAAAAGGAATGGAATGCCATTTTGAGTTGGTGTAGACCAGGAAAAGAGACTGATGCTTACCTCAATTCCCCTTTGACCACTCATGTTCTAACAATTACTACAAGACTTCTTTTTGCTATTCAAGCCCCAGGTTCTGTTACTATGGTTTCTCAATCTAACATGTTCAGCTATTTTGTACTCTGGTTTCTTTAGCTTTTTATTAAATACCTCTTCTTTGTATCATGCATTCAAATAACAAAATATTTCTATATTTTGGAATGTCTTAGTTAACTTCAAGAAGTTAATTGGTAGTATTCTCATAATAAGAATGTTTCCCAAGCTTTTTTTTTTAAGTTTTTATTTTAATCACCTGGTCTGAGCCTTTGGTTTTAATCCAGAAAACTTCTTGGCTACTTATGGGCAATGATCAAGCATATTGGGAGAATGTATGCATCCATTAGGTCATTTTGCTGGCAAAATCCTTTTCTATAATCAAATCACAATTGATAGTTTCCATACCAGCTGCACTTGGTTTTTTAGCATTCTTGATTATTAATTTTCTAAATGTTTTTAGCAAAGATGGGGTTTCAAAAACCAATTGACCAGGTCATTATAAAACTAGTAATAGTATAAATGTAAACTGGAATTTTTAAAATAAAGTGTAGCTATAGAGTAAGGAGACTGTAAGTAGCAAAGAGTAATTTGGAACTTTTCTACTTGGGTGAATAAACTAGTTGATCAAGTTGGGCCATGTGACTTTTAGTCAGAAACAGATGTGGTTGTCAAGCAATGAGGCTTATTTTCTTGCTCAAAAACTAACTCTGAAGGAAATTTTTTAAAACTTATAGAATTCATATGGAATGGTTATATGACCTCCCAAGATGAGTACTTAATAATTAGTATTTTGAACCTGAACCTATCTATAAGAGTAAGGAACTGAAATAGCTAACCTGTGTGCATCCTTAAAACTAATTTCCATTGCATCCTTTCCCTTTTACCCTGTTGTCTGCTGCACCCAAATTAGCTAATTTTGTTTTAATCATTTTTGTACACAGAAGCATATATCATGTTTCTCCTTTTCTTACTTCCCACTCTTTACCTAGTTACTCAAGGAAAATTTCTTTTTTTTTTTTCTGATGATTGGAATACTTTCTAATATATTTTATCACGAAAGGTATGAGAAATATAAAGCATGACACAAATCTAAGTTTAACTGCAGAACAGAAGGACAAAAAGCACTTCATAACCATAATTTTAGTATCACCTTTCCCCCATGGATTATTTCACCACTTTGACACCACACAGTATTCTTATAAGGTTTTTTAATTTTATTTTATTATGTTATGTTAATCATTGTACATTACATCATTAGTTTTTGATAGGAAAATTTCTCTTGTCTTTCAATTCTTTTTTCACTCTTTGTCTCTCCCTTTTTTTCCCCCCCTTTTCCCCCCATTTTTATTCCTGTTTTTCCAGGAATGAAATGCTGGTATTAGAAACAACATGAGAGGCTCCTGGATGGTGCAGGCTGTTGAGCAACCGACTCTTGGTTTTAGCTCAGGTCATGATCTTGGGGTCGTGGGATGGAGCCCCCGTCAGGCTCCGAGTCTGCTTAGGATTCTCCCTCTCTCCTGCCTGCCCCACACTGTTCTCTCTCTCTCTCAAATAAATAAATAAATCTTAAAAAGAAAAAAAAAAAAGAGCATTAAGTTAGAGACCATGATTTGGATTGCAGTGCTGCCACTTTACTAGCTGGGTACCACTGGGCACATTACTTCTGTCAGTTTCAATTTCTTAATCAGGGTGGGATAATATGGGCATCGACTATCTATATTACCATATTATTACCATTTTGGCTAATTTCACTTAGCACAATGCCCGCTAGCTTCATCCATGTTGTCGAAAAAGGCAGAATTTCCTTCTTTCTTAAGACTGAATAATATTCCATTGTGCGTGTGTGTGTGTTTGTGTGTGTATATCAAATGTTCTTTGTCCATTCATCTGTCTCAGACACTTAAGTTGTTTCTATATGTTGGCTATTCTGAATAATTTTGCAGTCAACATAGGAGTACAGGTATCTCTTTGAGATATGATTTTGTTTCCTTTGGATATAATCCAGAAGTGGAATTGCTGGATGATGTGGTAGTTCTATATTTAGTTTTTTGAGGAATCTTCATATTGTTTTCCATAGTCGCCGTATTAGTTTACTATTCCCACCAACAGTGCACAAGGGCTCTCTTTTCTCTACATCCTCACCAGCATTTGTTATCTCCTGTCATTTTAATACTAGCCATTCAACAGGTGTGAGGTGATACCTCATTGTAGTTTTGACTTTCATTTGTCCCTGATGATTAGTGATGTGGAGCATCTTTCCATGTATTGTTGGCCATTTGTATAACTTTACTGGAAAAATGTTTTTTAGGTCCTTTGCCCATTTTTAAATTGTTTCTTGTTTTGCTGAGTTGTAAGTTTAGGGACTTCTGAATATGAAAGTTAGATATTCTGTACTTCTTAAAGGTGATTTTCAAACAATGATATTGTGAAAACGTTTTGATATCTATAGCTTCAAAATGATTAATAAACTAAGAGTTTTTATGTTAATGGAATAACTCTTAAAGTTTTATGGTATTTTTAAAATAGGTTACAGAAGTGTGCATATTCCGTAAGAGATTCAAAACTGAGAGGTAAGTTTAGAGATTATTTTTGAATAGCATTTTCAGCTACACATAAAAGAAATCAATTATGGATGAAATATTAACAGCATATAACAGATTATATATTTTTATTATAGATATCTTAATACATGGTGTTGCTTATCATCATGCTGGTATGGAGCTGTTAGATAGAAAAGTAGTTGAAGGAGCTTTCACTGTTGGAGATCTACCAGTTCTTTGTAAGTAAAACATATTCTTGTGGCTATTATATTTTGGAAAACTATTTATCTGTTAAGAGAAAAAAAGAAAAAGCTCAAGTATTCTGACTTATTTCTGCTTTTCTTCCAAGAATCTAAAATTATGTAATTACCCATGCATATACATGCTACAGTAAACTCTGGCAGTTTTAGTTCTTTATCATGCTACTGAATAGTGCTACCTGAAAAGTAAGAATTTAATAGTTTTTTGGTTTTAAGATGTGTTATTATTTTACACTGTAATGTTCTTTTCCTCTTTGTTTTTCCTAAGTTCCCTATGTATGAATTTTTATTATATTTGTAAGAATATATATTTTATAAAATGATGTCTACCTGAGGCAATAAAATTATATGGCTTGAAACTATTATTTCTTAATCTGATGCAGTTACTACCAGTACTTTAGCTATGGGAGTAAATTTGCCTGCTCACCTAGTAGTTATAAAATCTACGATGCATTATGCTGGAGGAATGTTTGAAGAGTATAGTGAAACAGATATTCTACAGATGATTGGTAGAGCTGGTCGACCTCAAGTAAGTGACAATATTTTATTTTTGTAACTTGTTTTAAAATAAGGTAAAAAGCAAAAACTGTTTTTTGTGTACTTTTTGTTAAACAGGAGATTAACGTTTCATATTCAGATTAGGTTTAAAAATAAGTGCAACAGGAAATCTACTTTAATGGAGACATAGAAGTAAAACAAGTCTCACCAAAGGAGACATGCTGCCTCTACTCCCTCTGAGTTTCCCTTGGCTGATGGTTGGGCTGATAAATGTGTATATACTGTCAAAAATTTTTTGGTTTTTTTTTTTTTTTGGTTTTGAGGTTTTTTTGGTTTTTGTTTTTTGTTCTGAATGGGGATGCTATTTGTATTTTAGATGGGACAGTTTTTCATTGTGTAGGACTGTCATACATTGCAGAATGTGTAGCATCCCCGAGTCTTAGCACAAAATGCCAATAGTGGTCCCCAGGTATTGTGACAATTAAAAATTAGCCCATATACATTACAAAACATGTCCTACCTTTAGCAAATACTCAAATAAAGAAGTCATTCATATAGTTAGGGAACATTTAGGAAGAGTATCTTTTCAAAGAAGTCAAAATATTATGTTATATAAGTCATAGTTTTTATAAGATCAATTAGATTATATGTAAACTACACCAATCTTATAACTTTTATCCAGGTGCCTAAGTTTGTTTTGATTTTACTAATACCAAAATTATGTTACATTGAAACCAAAGTAATATTTTTACATCTATACTCTTGGAAGGTTTTTAATTAAATTTTCAGTGAACATTCAAATTCAGAAACAGTTTTAAGGCATTTTTGACCTGTTGTTTAAGTCAGGGACTGTTTAATATAAAATGAAACTCATGAGTTCTTGAAGAGGACTGGTACCAACATGTACTCTTTTTTACTACATTTCTCTGTGTTTATTTTTTTTCCAGTTTGATACTACAGCTACTGCAGTTATTATGACTCGGTTAAGTACAAAAGAGAAGTATATTCAGATGTTAGCTTGTAGTGACACTGTAGAAAGCAGGTAATACAGAAAATATTCTAAAAAGTTGTTAATACCGCTTATATTTTTCCTTTTCACATATTAAAAGGAAATTTGATTAGGAGATTTTCTAAGGCCATTGTCTTGAAACTTTTCAGTAATCTAAGTAGAAAGTTTGTGTCCTTTTAAGAAATTTAATAGTTAAAAAAAAAGGATAGCGTAATATTTTTATTCAGTAGTTTCCTAGCATGTGGTGGCATGTATCCTTGTTATAAAAGGCCAAATTAGTAATAAGACTATAATTTTCACATCTCTTTACATCTTTAAAATTTGTTTAATAATAGAGAGATAGGCAATCTGGAAGCTTTTAGTAAAGCATATGATTGTAATACTCTGAGAGAATATTCACTCTCACTCTTTTTAAGTAATAATGTCTTCTGGAGCCATGGGATAGAGAAAAATCTATAATTTTTTAACAGTTGAACTGATTTTTATGGTTTTCTCTTATATTTTTGAAAATTAAGTTATTTTCCATGAATTAATAATATAGCAATGAGTATATTATTCAATTATATTCAGTTGAATTATTCAAAATATTATTGCAGTTTAAAAAATAAGGTTATGGCATTGAAATACATATTACTAATACAAAGGTTTTGGGTTTTTTTCTACTAGTTTACACAGACATCTTATTGAACATTTAAATGCAGAGATAGTGTTACATACCATCACAGATGTGAATATTGCTTTGGAATGGATACGATCAACTTTGCTTTACATCAGAGCCTTGAAAAATCCATCTCATTATGGTTTGTTACTTGATTTGAAAAAGTAGTAAATGTTTCAAGCCAGTTGAATCTATATTTATGCTATTAAGTCACAGAATAGATTACAGACACTAATAGGTAACAGAAATAAAAAATAATATTCATAAATACATTAGAGGCAAGAGTAGACAAATATGAGAAATCTTTATCTGTTTTACTTCCAGTCTTTTAATAAGGTTTGAAATCACCATTAAAAATAGATCTTTTAAAAAAAATTAACTCAAATAAAAATAATAAAAGTGACTAAAATTATTTTTTAAAAGGTAAAGTAAAAAAAATTCTTAAATTTTGTCTGAACTAGTGTTCAAATCAAAGGATATAGTACTGCTGTTGCTGCTGGAGTTTGCATCCTGCTTCTAAAGCTAACACACATGTGGTTATATTGCTTCTAGAAGGTTCTTTCATATGGTACAGTTATAAAGTAAAAATACTTGGAATTGCTGAATATCAAATTATATCAAATTAAAACCTGATTTGTTACAATACTATTCTAATGTACACAGGTTCAAAACTTTAAGATCTCCAAGGGGAAAAAATACAGTATGCATGGTCATGGTTGTACAGTAAAAAAAGCAAAAGATCGCCAATTGATATTGAAAGGATTTTATAGCAGTGGTTATTTTCTATAGATAGCTAAGCCTTGTTTTAACTCATTAAGCTATTTTTCCCCCTATTTAAAATTAAGTTAGACTACTCTTTTCTAGTTAACTCGGGTATAAACTGAGCCTATAAAAATGAGTTAAGTCCTTTCTATTTTAATTTTTTATGAATTTTCATAACTTTTACAGGTTTTGCATCTGGATTGAACAAAGATGGAATTGAAGCAAAATTACAAGGTTAGATGCATTTCCTTGTAAAAAATTATATTTTATAAATTTTAATGAAAAAGGTCAGTTAGTGTGAAAGTAAGAATACTCTTTGGTAAATTATTTCTTAAAAAAGTAAACTTGTTTCCAGAAAAAAATATATGAAGTATTCCTTTTTCACATGCAAATAAAGTTTAGCACATATGCTTTTTTACTGAATTAATGAATTTTTTAATTCTATCAGAATATCTTCCTTTTTATAATATGTTAACTTTGTTTTTATTTTAAAAATGACCCTCATCTTTGAAAATATTGCCTATAGATATACAACTCTTCATTTTTCTAGTAATTACTTGAATATATAAGCCTACCTTGATTATGGGCTTCTTATCCTAATCTGTGCTAATGATATATTCCCATCAAATCCCAGCTTAATTTTTCAATTAATTAATACTTCATTACCTGTCTTTTCAAATATCAAAAAATTATTGAGCATTTATTAGGTTAGAAATTATCAGTTCTTCTTTGTATTGATTCTCTTTCGGTGAAAGAGAAAATTTTAGATCCACTAAAAATATTTAGCCAATTTTGGGGTACCTCACTGTCTCAATTGGTAGAGCATGCAACCCTTGATCTTGGGGTTGTCAGTTTGAGCACCAGAGCCTCACATTGGGTACAAAGATAACTTTAAAGGGGGGAAAAAAAGGATCAAGGAGTAGACATCCATCTACAGAGCAGCACTCCTAGTCTAGACCCTCACTTGGTTAGATCTGAAAATATTTAGCCAATTTTAATTTATTCTCTACTTGGATATACACATATGGCATATTAAAATGCAGAGATAAGGATGAAGCAGTAAAATTATCTTGATTAAAGAATAAATATATTGCTGGAGCAAGGTGCTAAGCAATAGCATATATTCATAATGGTGCTGTTGAGAAACAGATCTATAAAATAGTTGTATTATCCTTTATTTACTGATCAATTTTATAATGGAGTTTTTAAAACATATTTTTTGGTCATAATGATCAAATACACCAAGATAGTCCAATATAGTCTTGCTATATTCTGATAATTGTAATGATTTAACTTTTGTTAAATTAGCAGAACCACAGTTCGTATTTGCCTTATCTTTAGTCATTATAGGGTAGCTAAGTTTTACCTATAAAGAATAGCCAAGTTTATTATATAACTGAATATAATATTTTGGTATCCCTGGAGATCTGCTTTAAATCTCTTAGGAAGGATCCTTAGCATTTCTAAATTTGGTTATACTTTCTTGCTCAGGATCCACCAGTAGTTCCCTTATCACTCTTAGAATAAAATGCAAACTTTCACCAGAGCCCACAAATCCACCTTGATATCTCCTTGCCTATTTCTCTGGCTTCATCTCTTGTCATTTCCCCCCCCTTTCATTCTGTTGTTTCTAAATCGGATCTCTTGCTGTTCCTAAAACACCAAACTTGTTTCCACATCAGGTCCTTCCATTCTTTTCCTTATTCCTAGAACACTTCTCACATATTTTACTTGTGGTCTCCACCTTCATTTCATTCAGATCTTTGATCAAATATTAACTCCTCAGAGAGGCCTTCTTGGACTACCTTAATTAAATCTACCTCTTCAGAGAGGATGGTAAAACAATTTCCATGATATTATTGCTGTTTTCCTTTTCTTGGAAAGGTGACATGCTTATGTTGAAAATTAGGATGAATATATCCTTACTGTATCAGATATTACATAGCTTTATATCAGAAATACATAAAAAGTTAAAACCTAAAGAATTCTTATTTTCTAGGTCCTTTCTCTCAGCTTTATTTTCTTTCATAGTACCTTTCAATGCCTGAAACTTTATTATTTATTATTAAATTCTGTACTGTTTTATTCCATAAAATATAAGTTCTGTAGAGAAGAAACCTTGTCTTGCTTACTGCTGTAAACCTAAAGCTTAGAATAGTGCCCAGCATATAATGTAGTAAGTATTCTTCTTTGACTGATTAACTTATTGCGTGTTAATAGTGGGTAATTAAGAAAATTGGCAAAAACTTCAAAAGCCTTACTTAACCAAATACTTAAAACTTTATCAAGCTGCCTAAGCAATGTTGCTTAAACTGAAGTTATTTCTCAAAGAATTTTGCCTTTTAAGGGCTGTGTTTTTGTGAGTGGCTCCTTTATTTAAGATTGAACAGGTTGTGGCATTCCCACTCCCTGCTCTGAATTACCTTCAATCTTCTGGGCTTTATAGCATAGAACAATGGGAGCACTGTGGGCAGCAGGCTACTATAATTGCTCTGATCTTCATCAGTCAGTGAGAGCTGAACTTGCATTACTTCCTGTTCAGAGGTTCCTTCCAGGTAGCAATAGTAGCATGTTAGAGATGCTAAAGTAAGTACTAAAGCATCAGCTGAAATAGTCACAAGTGGTTGCCTCAAGAGGTGGCAAACTCAGAGGAGGGAAAAGACTGGTGTTTTTTGAAGAATCTTTGTAGATTTATTTGAATATACTTTGTGTGTATATATCTTTGATAAAAGTTAAAAAAAAAAAAAAAGAAAACCAGGCCACATTGGATATCAGATAGCAGGGTGGTTACATAGACCTGGAGCAAGTAACCTAGCTTCTCTATTTCTTTGTTTCCTAACTTGTATATGAAATAATATTAGTACCTACCTTGTTGTGTTATTATGAGAATTAAATGAGGAAATACAAATATCCTCATTTAAAATAACAAGTTCCAAGTTGTAAATGTTATTTCATAACTTATTTTGATAATTTATATTATTGTTACTACTAGAAAATCTTTTTAGCCTATTAACTGGCTCTTTTATTTAATGAATATTTCCTTACCACTTAATTAGCGACTATAGTTTTTCCCACAGCAAATATATAGAAACAGAACTTTAGCATATTTGATTATAAACTCTATTTTGTGCTGCTTCCTTATCTTAATAAAATAAAAATATGTTTATTATTGGACAGAATTATGTTTGAAGAATCTGAATGATTTATCATCTCTGGACTTGATAACGATGGATGAAGATGTTAATTTCAAACCAACTGGTAATTTTTTTTTAAAGATTATTTATTTATTTGAGAGAGAGAGAGAGAGAGAAAGCACCAGAGAGGGGAGGGTCAGAGGGAGAAGCAGACTCCCCACTGAGCAGGGAGCCCGATGCGGGACTTGATCCTGGGACTCCAGCCAAAGACAGACGGTTAACCGACTGAGCCACCCAGGCACCCCCCAACTGGTAATTTTTACATCAGTTAGTAAATTTAACAATTGCTTAAGACTAAGACTAAATTTTAAATAGTTAATATTAAAAGACATTCAAAAAACAAAAAACAAAAAGACATTAAAAGACATTCAAAAAACAAAAAAGATGAAGTAATTTTTTTCTGATGTTTATTAAATAATAACTGTCAGGGAAAAAATTTTAAAAAATATGTTCTACTAAAATTTAGATGATACTAAAATTAAATTGTGGTCTCAGTTGTCTCAGCAGGGTATCATCATTGTTAGCATGATATATTTATGTAAGAGTCCTATTTATAAAACTATAGAGCTTCTTTTTGACAGGTCCTTTGTTTTCACTGATTCTGGTGACTTTTGGCAGAGAATTGAAATATTCAAATCTTTGGGTCACTTCAAACCTCTTATAATTCTTGTAGATACTCTTTTGCCAGTTCTTAATTATTCAAACATTGGTTATCCAGATGGTTACTTCGGCTCCTTTTCTTTCTCTCTTTCTCTATTTCATTCTAGTTAGAGTACAATAGAAGAGACAAAGAATGGTTTGTAGTTTTTAGCACTCATGATTAGAAGTTTCTTGGGGGAACATTTATTTTGGGGGGGGGAGGAGCAAGATGGTGGAGGAGTAAGAGACCTAAATTTCGTCTGGTTCCAGGAATTCAGTTAGATAGTTATCAAACCATTCTGAACACTTACAAACTCAACAGGAGATAGAAGAAAAGAATAGCAGCAATTCTATGAACAGAAAGTCTACCACTTACTGAAAGGTAGGACATGTGGAGAAGTGAATCCGAGTCAATATTTGGGAAGATAGACCGTGTGGGGAGGGAGCCTCCGTCAGCCGGCTACCAGCAAGTGATAGAGCAGCGGAGCACAAAATCAGAACTTTTAGAAGTCTGCTCCAGTGAGGGACATCACTCCAGCAGCTAAGCGGGGAGTGGAACCCTCGCTGGGACAGTGTGGTCTCAGGACCCTCGGGGTCAAAGAAAGACAGGGGGTGCCTGAGTGCGGCAGAGCTCCCAGGTATTTGAGCAGGGAAGCCAGCTGCAAAGACAGAGCCGAGGAGTGAGCTCTCAGCTTGGGGTTGCCAAAAACCGTGATCCATGGCACAGTCAGGCCCCTGCTCTTTGAGCAGGGACCCAACAAAGGGCAGATCCGGGGAGACTCCCCTTCTTCCCGCAGGAGGAGCAGCATGGGCGCTCACCACAGTAATCTGCTGGGTTTGGAGACTCCAAACGGGATCATGTGCCAGAGATAGAAACGCTTGGTCACAAGCCGATGAGCACAGAGTGCAGCTGGGGACCAGGGAAACAGGAGTGATTGATTGCTTTTCTCTGAGGGACCACTGAGGAGTGGAGCTCCAAGCTCTCGGCTCCTCTGGGGCGAGAGATTGGGAGGCTGCCATTTTCAGTTTCATCCTCTAAAGCTGTACAGAAAGCTTTCGGGGAACAAAAGCTACCGAGAGCAAACCCGAGCAGATTACTTAGTCTGGCCCCTGGCAAGGGCAGTGCAATTCCGCCTGGGGCAAAGACATCTGAGAATCACTACAACAAGCCCCTCCCCCAGAAGATCAGCAAGAACATCCAGTCAAGACCAAGTTTACTGATCAATGAGAACTGCAAAACTCCAGTGCTAGGGGAATACAGCACATAGAATTCATGGCTTTTTTCCCCATGATTCTTTAGTCTTTCAAAGTTAATTTTTTAAATTTTCTTTATTTTTTCTTTTTCTATTTTTTTAGTTGAATTTTTCTTCTTTCCTTTTTCAACCAACATCTTAACAATCCCTTTTTTAAAATCTTTTTTAATTTGCATTTTTACAGTCATATTCTATCCCTTCATTGTATTTAATCTTAT
Organism: Mirounga leonina; assembly: GCF_011800145.1. Lineage (NCBI taxonomy): Eukaryota > Metazoa > Chordata > Mammalia > Carnivora > Phocidae > Mirounga > Mirounga leonina. The sequence goes on from NW_023270447.1 coordinate 18,553,780, forward strand.
TTTTTGTATATATATAAGTTTTTCTTTCCTTAAAGTTTTGGGACACAGCTTCTTATAACAGACCAAAATATACCCTAAATCTAGTATATGGCTTTGTTCTAGTCTCCTGCCTGATCACATTCTCTCTCTCTTTTTTTTAAATTTTTTTTCTTTCTTTTGCCAACCAGCTTCTTATCTCATCAATTCCTCTTTTAAAATCTTCTTTAATTTTCATCTTTACAGTCATATTCCATCCCTTCATCGTATTTACCCTTATTTTTGTATATATATGTTTTTCTTTCTTTAAAATTTTGGGAGGCAGTTTCTTCTAACAGACCACAATACACCCAAATCTAGTGTGTGGCTCTGTTCTATTCACCAGCCTTATCATATTCTCGCCCAACCACCCCTCCGGTTTCAGATCTCTTCTGATTTGTTTACTGTATATTTTTCTGGGGTCGTCATTACCCTTTTAGCATTTTATTCTGTCATTCATCTGTTCTTCTCTGGACAAAATGACAAGATGGAAAAACTCACCTCAAAAAAAAGAAAAAGAGTCAGTACCAATTGCCAGGGACCTAATCAATACAGATATTAGTAAGATGTTGGAACCTAGAGTTCAGAATGATGATTATAAAGATACTAGCTGGGCTTGAAAAAAGCATAGAAGGTACTAGAGAATCCCTTTCTGGAGAAATAAAAGAACTAAAATCTAACCAAGTTGAAATCAAAAAGGCTGTTAATGAGGTGCAATCAAAAATGGGCTCTAACTGCTAGGATAAATGAGACAGAAGAGAGATTTAATGATACAGAAGACCAAATGATGGAGAATAAAGAAGCTGAGAAAAAGAGAGATAAACAACTACTGGATCACGAGGGGAGACTTCAAGAGATAAGTGATACCATAAGATGAAACAATATTAGAATAATTGGGATCCCAGAAGAAGAAAAAAGAGAAAGAGGGTCAGAAGGTATATTGGAGCAAATTATAGCAGAGAACTTCCCTAATTTGGGGAAGGAAACAGGCATTAAAATCCAGGAGGCACAGAGAACCCCCCTCAAAATCAATAAAAATAGGTCAACACCTTGACATCTAATAGTAAAACTTACAAGTCTCAGAGACAAAGAGAAAATCCTGAAAGCAGCTTGGGACAAGAGATCTGTAACCTACAATGGTAGAAACATTAGATTGGCGAGAGACCTATCCGCAGAGACCTGGCAGGCCAGAAAGGACTAGCATGATATATTCAGGGCACTAAACGAGAAAAATATGCAGCCAAGAATACTATATCCAGCTAGGCTGTCATTGAAAATAGAAGGAGAGATAAAAAGATTCCAGGACAAACGAAAACGAAAGGAATTTGGAAACACGAAACCAGCCCTATAAGAAATATTGAAAGGGGTCCTCTAAGCAAAGAGAGAGCCTAAAAGTAACATAGACCTGAAAGGAACAGAGACAATATACAGTAACAGTCACCTTACAGGCAATACAATGGCACTAAATTCATATCTTTCAGTAGTTACCCTGAATGTAAATGGGTTAAACACCCCAATCAAAAGACACAGGGTATCAGATTGGATAAAAAAAATAAGACCCATTGATATGCTGTCTGCAAGAGTCTCATTTTAGACCCAAAGACACCTCCAGATTGAAAGTGAGGGGGTGGAAAACAATTTACCATGCTAATGGACACCAAAAGAAAGCTGGGGTGGCAATCCTTATATCAGACAAATTAGATTTTAAACCAAAGAGATGAGGAAGAGACTATATCCTACTTAAAGGGTCCATCTAACAAGAAGATCTAAGAATTGTAAATATCTATGCCCCTAACATGGGAGCAGCCAATTATATAAGCCAATTAATAACAAAAGCAAAGAAACACATCGACAACAATACAATAATAGTAGGGGACTTTAACACCTCCCTCACAGAAATGGACAGATCATCTAAGCAAAAGATCAACAAGGAAATAAAGGCTTTAAATGATACACTGGACCAGATGGACTTCAGAGATATATTCAGAATATTCCATCCCAAAGCAACAGAATACACATTCTTCTCTAGTGTCCATGGAACATTCTCCAGAATAGATCACATACTGGGTCACAAATCAGGTCTCAACTGGTACCAAAAGATTGGGATCATTCCCTGCCTATTTTCGGACCAAAATGCTTTGAAACTAGAACTCAATCACAAGAGGAAAGTCGGAAAGAACTCAAAACATGGAGGCTAAAGAGCATCCTACTAAAGAAAGAATGGGTCAACCAGGAAATTAAAGAAGAATTTAAAAAATTCATGGAAACAAATGAAAATGAAAACACAACTGTTCAAAATCTTTGGGATGCAGCAAAGGTGGTCCTAAGAGGAAAGTATAGAGCAATACAAGCCTTTCTCAAGGAACAAGAAAGGTCTCAAATACAGAACCAAATACACAACCTAACCCTACACCTATAGGAGCTGGAGAAACAACAGCAGATAAAGCCTAAACCCAGCAGAAGAAGAGAAATAATAAAGATCAGAGCAGAAATCAATGAAACAGAAACCAAAAGAACAGTAGAACAGATCAACGAAACTAGGAGCTGGTTCTTGGAAAGAATGAATAAGATTGATAAACCCCTGGCCAGACTTATCAAAAAGAAAAGAGAAATGACCCAAATAAATAAAATCATGAGTGAAAGAGGAGAGATCACAACCAAATAAACACAAACAATTATAAGAACATATTAGGAGCAACTATATGCCAGTAAATCAGATAATCTGGAAGAAATGGATGCATTCCTAGAGATGTATCAACTACCACAACTGAACCAGGAAGAAATAGAAAACCTGAACAGACCTATAACCACTAAGGAAATTGAAGCAGTCATCAAAAATCTCCCAACAAACAAGAGCCCAGGGCCAGATGGCTTCCCAGGGGAATTCTACCAAACATTTAAAGAAGAATTAATACCTATTTTTCTGAAACTGTTCCAAAAAATAGAAATGGAAAGAAAACTTCCAAACTCATTTTATGAGGCCAGCATTACCTTGATCCCAAAACCAGACAAAGACACCACCAAAAAGGAGAATTACAGACCAATATATCTGATGAACATGGATGCAAAAATTCTAGACAATACTAGACAAAATACTAGACAATAGGATCCAACAGTACATTAAAAGGATTATTCACGGGGGCGCCTGGGTGGCTCAGTCGTTAAGCATCTGCCTTCAGCTCAGGTCATGACCCCAAGGTCCTGGGATCGAGCCCTGCATTGGGCTCCCTGCTCAGCAGGGAGCCTGCTTCTCCCTCTCCCACTCCCCCTGCTTGTGTTCTCTCTTGCGCTGTGTCTCTCTCTGTCAAGTAAATAAATAAAAAATCTTTAAAAAAAAATAAAAGGATTATTCACCATGACCAAGTGGGATTTATTCCTGGGCTGCAAGTTTGGTTCAACATCCGCAAATCAATCAATGTGCTACAATACATTAATAAAGAACAAGAACCATATGATCCTCTCAATAGATGCAGAAAAAGCATTTAACAAAGTACAGCATCCTTTCTTGATTAAAACTCTTCAGAGTGTAGGGGTAGAGGGTACATACCTCAATATCATAAAAGCCATCTATGAAAAACCCACAGCAAATAATCATTCTCAATGGGAAAAACTGAGAGCTTTTCCCCTAAGGTCAGGAACATGGCAGGGATGTCCACTATCACCACTACTATTCAACATAGTACTAGAAGTCCTATCCTCAGCAATCAGACAACAAAAAGAAATAAAAGGCATCCAAATCGGCAAAGAAGTCAAACTCTCACTCTTTACAGATGATATGATACTTTATGTGGAAAACCCAAAAGACTCCACCCCAAAACTGTTGAACTCATACAGGAATTCAGTCAAATGAAAGGATATAAAATCAATGCCCAGAAATCAGTTGCATTTCTATACACCAACAACAAGGCAGAAGAAAAATTAAGGAGTCAATCCCATTTGCAATTGCACCCAAAACCATAAGATACCTAGGAGTAAATCTAACCAAATAGGCAAAGAATCTGTACTCAGAAAACTATAGAATACTCATGAAAGAAATTGAGGAAGATGCAAAGAAAGGGAAAAACATGCCATGCTCATGGATTGGAAGAACAAATATTGTGAAGATGTGAATGCTACCGAGAGCAACCTACACATTTAATGCAATCCCTGTCAAAATACTATAAACTTTTTTCAAAGAAATGGAATAAATAATCCTAAAATTTGTATGGAACCAGAAAAGACCCCGAATAGCCAGAGGAATGTTGAAAAAGAAAAGCAAAGCTGGTGGCATCACAATTCCGGACTTCAAGCTCTATTACAAAGCTATAATCATCAAGACAGTGTGGTACTGGCACAAAAACAGACACATAGATCAATGGAACAGAATAGAGAGCCCAGAAATGGACCCTCAACTCTATGGTCAACTAATCTTTGACAAAGCAGGAAAGAATGTCCAATGGAAAAAAGACAGTCTCTTCAACAAATGATGTTTGGGAAATTGAACAGCCACATGCAGAAGAATGAAACTGGACCATTTCCTTACACCATACACAAAAATAGACTCAAAATGGATGAAAGACCTAAATGTGAGACAGGAATCCATCAAAATCCTTGAGGAGAACACAGGCAGCAACCTCTTCAACCTTAACCACAGCAGCTTCTTCCTAGAAACATTGCCAAAGGCAAGGGAAGCAAGGGCAAAAATGAACTATTGGGACTTCATCAAGATAAAAAGCTTTTGCACAGCAAAGGAAACAGTCAACAAAACCAAAAGACAGTCAACAGAATGGGAGAAGATATTAGCAGATGACCTATCAGATAAAGGGCTAGTATCCAAAATCTATAAAGAATTTATCAAACTCAGCACCCAAAGAACAAATAATTCAATCAAGAAATGGGCAGAAGACATGAACAGACATTTCTCCAAAGAAGACATACAAATGGCCAACAGACACATGAAGAATGCTCCACATCTCTTGGCATCAGGGTAATACAAATCAAAACCACAATGAGATACCACCTCACACTGGTCTGAATGGCTAAAATTAACAAATCAGGAAATGAGAAATGTTGGCGAGGATGCAGAGAAAGGGGAACCCTCCTACACTGTTGGTGAGAATGCAAGCTGGTACAGCCACTCTGGAAAAGAGTATGGAGGTTCCTCAAAAAGTTGAAAATAGAGCTACCCTACGACCCAACAATTGCACTACTGGCTATTTACCCCAAAGATACAAATGTAGTGATCTAAAGGGGTATGTACACTCCAGTGTTGATAGCAGCAATGTCCACAATAGCCGAACTATGGAAAGAGCCTAGATGTCCATCAACAGATTAATGGATAAAGAAGGTGTTGTATATATACAATGGAATATTATGCAGCCATCAAAAAAAAAAAATGAAATCTTGCCATTTGCAATGACATGGATGGAACTAGAGGGTATTATGCTAAGCAAAATAAGTCAATCAGAGAAAGACAATTATCATATGATCTCACTGATATGAGGAATTTCAGAAACAAGACAGGATCATAGGGGAAGGGAGGGAAAAATGAAACAAGACGAAACCAGAGAGGGAGACAAACCGTAAGAGACTCTTAATCTCAGGAAGCAAACTGAGGGTTGCTGGAGGGGAGGGGGGGTTGGAGGGTTGGGATGGCTGGGTGATGGACATTGGGGTGTGTATGTGCTATGGTGAGTCCTGTGAATTGTGTGAGACTGATGAATCACAGACCTGTACCCCTGAAACAAATAATACATTATGTGTTAATAAAAGAAACCCACATATTTATTTTGGGGAAAAAAAAAGTTTCATGGTGGAAATATTGACTTCATTATTTCAAATTAATCCTTATAGAAGTTGGGAGCTATAGAAAAGTTGTTAAGAAATCGGAATCCTACTTGTTAGCATTTGACATGTATCCTTCCATTTTTTAATGCATTTTTTATATATTTGCAACCATAGTTTAGAAATGTATGACTTTGTATCATGTTTTTACTTGTATTTAATATAAGGTTTTAAAATTTTTTCTTTATCTCTGTTTTTTTGCCATTTTAATTACTATGTGTCTTGGTGTGGACCTCCTAGGGTTGAATTTTTGGGAGGGTCTATGTGCCTCCTGGATCTAAATGTCTGTTTCCTTCCCCAGATTAGGGAAGTTTTCAGGTATTATTTCTTCAAATAAATTTCTGCCCCCTTTTCTCCCTTTTCTTCTCAGGTCCCTATAATGCAAATGTATTACACTTGAGGGAATCACTGAGTTCCCTAAGAGTATTCTCAATTTGCATAATTTTCTTTCCTCTCCTTTGCTCAGTTTGGTTACTTTTTGTTACTGTCTTCCAGGTTGTTAATTTGTTCCTCTACTTCATCCAGCCTATTTATTCCATCAAATGTATTTTTAATTTCATTTATTGTGCTCTTGATCTCTGATTGGTTCTTTTCATCTATTTATATAAGGTTGTTTTTAAAGCAATTTATTGCCCTTACTCTCGGCCCTAGATATATAACTGTTTTTTCTTTCTCCCATGGTCCTTCTGATAAACATAATTTTGTTTGTGAAAATTATCTTTTGTGTATTCTAGGGTGTCTCATTAGAGGGGGCATGAGAATCATTAATGTAACTTCATCTATTCTTTAGGTACTTTCACTCTCAAGAATCTAATTCCTACTATCGTTCCTTCCCTGTGGAACTTCTTGAATACACGGATACCATTCCTTCTACTCTTGAATATACCAAATAAATGATCTATGATGATCCTTCTCCATCATCAGTGACTATTACCTGACTAATTTTCCTCTTAGTAATCTTTTAATTTTCCTCTGCTTTAGCGATCTCTCTTTGCTGACCATTTTGCTTTACTATGGGTTTCTTGAAGTTGCAGACCTTGGACCTTCATTCCCAGTTTATGATTATTTTCTTAGAAACATGGTTTACCTTCAAGTTTCAGCTACAGTCAATACATAAATGAATTCAAGACTGTAATTTTGATTTTGGTTCTCACCTTCTTTACAAAATTTGTGCTCAATTTTCTTTTTCTTTTTTTTAGATTTATTTTATTTGTTTTTTTTTTTTAAGTTTTTATTTATTTATTTGAGAGAGAGAGTGCAAGAGTGATAGCAAAAGCAAGAAGAGGGAGGGAGAGAGACAAGCAGACTCTACTGAGCACAGAACCCATGCAGGGCTCGATCCCAGGAAACTGAGATCATGACCTGAGCCAAAATCAAGAGTGGGACGTTTAACTGCCTGAGCCACCCCGGTGCCCCAGTGCTCAATTTTCTGTTGGAAGTCTTTACTTACATAAATAACATGAAACTTGACATCCAGAAGCATGTAACAGTTAATTTGACTTGGAATACTGTGAAATGGAATGAACATAAAAGTTGGGTTCCAAAACCTGGATTTCATTCCCAGTTCTACCACTTGCTAGCTGTGACCTTATGCTCACTGAACCTTAGTTTATTCATCTGCAAAACAGGAATATATTATGTGTCCTACTTATATTATTGGGTTGTTGTGATGATCAAATGGGATAATCAATGTAAAAAATTTTTACCATAAACATGAGTTGTTGCTCTCTTTTGTCCAAGGTTAGAAAGTATATCTCTGTCTATGTATTTGCCTATCATTCTCAATAGCATAACCATTTTGCCAAGCTTGAGATTATGAAATATTTGATATCTTTGATTTCTCTTTAATTCTTCTGTCATTCCATGTCCAGGCTATACATATACATGCATATTATATATATATGTGTGTATATATACATATATATACACACACACACATATATATATATATTTACACACACACACACACAAAGTTGATAGATGATAGCTAGCTAGCTAGCTAGATAAATAAAATTTATTGTAAGTAGTTGGCTCACATGAGTACGGAGGCTTAGAAGTCCCAAGATCTGCAGTCAGTAAGATAGAGGTCTAGAGAGCCAATGGTACAGTTCTAGTCTGAGTGTGAAGGCATGAGAACCAGAAGAATTGATGGTGTAAATTCCAGCCTAAAGCTGGCAGTCTTGAGACCCAAGGAGAGCCAATGTTTCAGTTCAAGTCCAAACTCAAGAAAAGACCCATGTCCCAGCTCAAAGCAGTGAGGCAGAGGAATTCCTTCTTACACCAGAGGGTCAGGCTTTTTATTCTGTTTAAGTCTTCAACTGATTGATGAAAATCATCCACATTAGGAAAGGCAATCCGCAGGGCACCTGGCTGGCTCAGTTGGAGCTTGCAACTCTTGATCTTGGGGTTGTAGGTTGGAGCCCCACATTGGGTGTAGAGATTACTTAAAAATAAAATCTTTCAGTAAAAAAAAAAAAAAAAAGGCAGTCTTTACTCGGTCTACTGATTCAAATGTTAATCTCATCCAAAAACATCTCCACAGACACATCCAGAATAATATTTGACCCAATATAGAGATACTCTATGGCCAGTTGACAGTTAAGTTGACACCTAAAATTAACCATAGCAGCTTAACATAAGCTACACAAATCTAGCTGGAAGTAGCCGAATTCTCAGAATAATACAGCACTGCACATGATGCCCTTTTACCTGGTCTTCTCTGGGCCCAGGTTGGCCATGTACTGTGCCTTGAAAGTACATATTACCCAATGTCCAGTCTCTGAACATATTGTCTTTTGTGTTTATAACTCGGTAGCCTCAACTCTTATTACACCTTACACCACTAAGTTATTTAAAAAAAACACACACAAAGTGTTTATGTATGTATGCATGCATGTGTCTATGTATGTATGTATAACTTTATGAGGAATGTAACATGTCTTTTAAACTGTGTTAGTATTTTTATTAGGATAATTATTGAGGTTAGTGTTCTTTTTATGAGGTTACATGAATTGTTTAGTTGTTTGCTTCAAAGAAGGAAAGAAGGAAAGAGAATTTTAACCTAAAATGCAGTGCTAAGGCCATTTAGCAAAGCTGATGGAGAATCTTTAATTCAAAGTTCCCTATCCAAGGAATTCTTGTCTTATAGGCCTACCTTAATATTCCTGCCATGCTTAGTCATTGGTTTGGAGCATCTCATGAGAAGTATGATCTTGGTATAAACATAGTGATAGATTCAGAGTATAATAGCTGGAGCCATCAGTCAGTCACTTCTGGTAGTAAGAGATGTGGGAGGTGTATTCCCATGGCCTCTATTTCTACCCCACCCCCCAATCCTATGGCCTTTACTTTGAAATATCCTGAATTTGCTATTATAAGAATATTCATCATTCAATACCATATTGATTAAAAGTTGCATCTTTATTTCCACCTTCACTTGCAAATCTTTTGAATTTTTTCCAATCCTTCTATTTTGACTCAATGAAAATTGAGTGGGGCTCCAACCTACAACCCCAAGATCAAGAGTTGCAAGCTCCAACTGAGCCAGCCAGGTGCCCTGCGGATTGCCTTTCCTAATGTGGGTGATTTTCATCAATCAGTTGAATGCTTAAATAGAATAAAAAGCCTGACCCTCTGGTGTAAGAAGGAATTCCTCCTTTCTAAGTTATTTTTATACCTTACCTAGGAATCTTTCATCCTTTCTAAAGACTTTTTTTTTTTTGACACAGAGAGAGATAGCTAGAGAGGGAACACAAGCAGGGGGAGTGGGAGAGGGAGAAGCAGCCTCCCGCTGAGTGGGGAGCCTGATGGGGGCTTGATCCCAGGACCCTGGGATCATGACCCAAGCCGAAGGCAGACACTTAACAACTGAGCCACCCAGGCGCCCCTCTCTCATCCTTTCTAATAAGCCAGCAAGCATCAAGTCTTTTCTCAAACCTTTCATTTTCTCTAGCAGGGAGAAACCTTATATTAATTTATAAACATCAAGGATAAGAGGAACATCTTTAAATATATCCTAAAGGTTAACATACTTGTTCCCATGGTAACCATATTCTCTGTATCTCACACACTGCTCTCAGAAGCTGCGTTTTATGAACCACTGCATCACCCGCATTTTGTTTGAACATATCCACCAGGATATTAATTGATAAAGTGGCTTTTAAGCTTCCCCGGCTACTTCTCTTCCTGATTCTTAGTTCTGTCAACTCTACGATGTCCTTGATGCCTATATGTCTGATGGAATGTCCAATTCTTCCCTTCTTCAGCAAAACCTATAGCAGCAGTATGCAATTTTTTCTTCCCAGCTGTTTCCTGTGTGTGCTCACAAGGCTTGAAATTCTTTATAATGTTTTTGACAATTTGTAATTGAAACCAGTAACTTTTCAAATGAATTTCATCTTTTGCTTACCCCTGCTTTACCCATACTGCTACTTCCAGCCAACTCAATGTTCTATTTCCAAAACCATTTGTTTTCAAATGTCAATTTAAGTATTGCTCAAGAATTTTAAGTGGTCCCCTGTTATTTTATAAATCAAATCCAAAATCTAAACTCCTTTGTTAGCATTTCAAGGCTCTTTCAGGCCCTCATAGTCTATTATTCATCATGTTTTGGTAATAAAAGTAGGCAACATTTATTTACTGTTAGGCACTATGCTAAGTACTATACATGTAATATTGCATTTAATCTTCACAACAAACATGTGACATATATACTTCTATTATCCCCAAATTACATTAAGAAACTGGTAAAATAACCTGCAAATGATCACCTACCTACTAAGTGATGGAGCAGTGACTCAAAGCAAGTCAGTTTCACCTGAATTCATAGTCACTATCAAGCCATATCTCTCACTAAAGTATTCTAAAGATAGTCTTTTTAAAAAAATTTTTTTTAGAGAGTGGCAGGAGAGGGAGAGAGAGAATCTTAAGCAGGCTCCATGCCCAGCACAAGCCCAGCGTGGGGCTCAGTCTCATGACCCTGAGATCATGACCTGAGCTGAAATCAAGAGTCAGATGCTTAACTGACTGAGCCACCCAGGCGACCCTAAAGATAGTCTTTAACTTTGCTGTTTTGATAAGTCTTGATTTTTTTACTGAGGTCATGACCACTTTTCTTTTCTGCCAAGGCATATTATTTATTTTTAAATCCTGCTCAAGCCCCATTTTCTCTACTAAGGCATCCCACACTGACCATTCTCTTAGATTTAATTTCTTCTTTACTTAAGCTTGTATATGTAAATATATTTTTTAAAGATTTATTATTTATTTTAGAAAGAGAGAGAGTGTGTGTGCACAGAGTAAGGAGGGGCAGAGGGAGATCGGAGAGAGAATCTCAGGCAGACTCAGGCTGAGCACAGAGCCCAATGCCGGGCTCCATCTCATGACCCTGATATCATGACCTGAGCCAAAGTCAAGAGTTGGATGCTTAACCAACTGAACCACCCAGGTGCCCCTTGTATATGTAAATATTATCATTAACTGGATTTTGTCCTCTAGTCTGGCTATTTTTCATATAGTTATCTCCCTCGCTGACCTATAAATTCTAGAAACTGTGTCTTCTAGATTTTCTGGTGTGTCTTTTGTACCTGATGCTCTTACAGGCATAGAATAGATGTTAAGGAATGTTTGTTAAACTGATGAAAAAGCAAGTTGTTTCAACTGGAGTGAATGTTTCTTTTTCATCTTTTTCCACAGAGGCAGGAAGATTGATGGCTTGGTATTACATTACATTTGAGACAGTGAAGAAATTTTGTACCATCAGTGGAAAAGAGACTTTATTAGATCTGGTAAATTAGTTGTCACTAGAAAATAAATATGTAATGATATAGTATAAAATAATAGTGGGGAAACAACTAATTTGCATATCTCATGCAATTTAAGAATGAGTGAGCAGACAAGAAAGCATTTTCTAGTAGTGCTGTGTCTCTCCATCTTATATACCTTTGATCATGAGATATGGAATATTACTCTTTACAATAAATTTTCAATTGTATCTCTGTATCAGGGCTAAGAAAATTTATATACATACCCAAAGTGGGGATGGCAACTACCTTTCAACTTAAGTGATAATGCCAATTACCTTGGTAGTGGCTACCAAGTATACTTTGTTGAGAAAGACCAGGATGATGTGGCATGATATATTAGGCAAGTCTGCTGTGAGTGATGGACAATGTTGGACATGTGTGCCATGTACTTGCAATTCTTCCCTAAATCTTTTGCATCAGAATAATAGTAGAAATAGGATAGTATTGGTGATAGACCAGAAAAAAGCAGTGATTGTGGAGAAGTGGGAGTGAAAACAAGGTTATACTAAGATATCAACAGTGAGGGCAACTTTACAGCTATAGCAGTAAATAGAATGATTGTCATGTTGTTGATACCTGAGAACTGTAGTGGTCCTTTCTCCCTTTATAGGGGACATGAATATGCAACAAGATATTTATTGTTTCTCAAATTTAACCATTAATTTTTATTTAAAATATCTAAGTTGATTTTTGTAATGAGATTATTATACAAAAATTGCACAAAAACTGATGAAAACTAGAATGCTTGTCTTTTTATGTAAATATTATTCTTAACTAAGGGAATCGAGAGTAGAAAATCCCTGATATTAACATTAACTAATCTTATTTTAAGTTCAGTGAGTAAGAGGATTAGAGCGGATGTTAGTTTCATGTTACAGATGTGAGAAACCAAAGCACAAGGAATGCTTTGCTCAAAGTCATCTGGCAGAACTAGGCTCTGTAATACAAATTTCTTAATATCTAAAGCATTCTTTCCATTACAAAATTCGTGTCATTCAGGATAATGATTTGCAAACTACAGAAGAGTGAATAATAATATAATAGTAGAAATGACAGCTACATTAATTGAGTGCTTACTGTGTGGTAGGAACAAGGCTGAATATTTTAAATTTTATTTTGTTAATCTTTATGATCTTATTGGTGTAGTCCCAGTCTCTAGCATAATGTCTGGCATATAACAAGTGTTTGTAAACACTTATTAGTGAATGAATGAATCCTTAAAGAAGCAAAATGTATAAAGTGAATTTTTAATTCTATTACACATTTTAAATGATAAAGCTGTGATATCCCAAGGCAGCTTGGAAAATAAGTAAATACAGGGAAAGAAGATGAGAGGAAAGAAGTAAAGAAGGGATATAAGTAAATGGGCAAATGATGAAATTTTATAGGTCACAATGATAGCCAGCTGCAAGGAATTTGCAGATGTGCAGTTAAGGATAAATGAAAAGAAAACACTGAATACTTTGAACAAAGATCCAAATCGGGTAACTATCAGGTATGGAAATTAAATATATCTTAAATAATTTTTTAAAGGTTCTGTTTAGTTAAAATAAGTAGTAATAATAAAAGTTTTGCCCTGTGTTTTTATTTATAGATTTCCAATGGAAGGAAGAATTAAAACAAGAGAAATGAAAGTAAATTGGTAAAGATGATTGTTAAATTCTTAAAATACTACCATTTGTGATTCATATTTATAAAACTTTTTTTAGTTTTAAAATTTATTTTAAATTTGTTTTCCTTAATACAAAAAAGAACACATTTACATAAAAATAAGGTGTCAGAATATAGATGTGAAATTAATGTCCAAAACCCTAACTTCAATTAAAATAGATGATTTGTGAATTTTTTAAATCAACAAACATTTTTTGAGAGTGTGTTCTGTTAAAGCAAGGTAATGATAGAAAAGAAAGTTAAGTTTGTCATCATCAGGAGTTTTCAAGTTATCTTGAATGAGAACCATGTGTATAAAGATAATGGACAGTATGAAAACACATATAATAGATGTATATTAAATGATAGTGGCATTCTGGGAGAGCAAATAGTAAAAGTAAAAACATGAGTGAGAGAATGCATATATGACAGTGGAATGTCTATTCTACCGAGAATGGGAAGTTTGTATAGAGGAATAGTAATTAGAAGATTAAACTAAGACTACATTGTAAATTGTGACTTTTACAGTTTGCCATCACAAATACAATGATATTCTTTTCTGCTTGCCTTAGTGGTTGATTTTCTGAGTATTTAGGTTTTACTGTTAAACTTTTTGACTTAGATGATGTGATTTCATGTGAGATGACTTTTTTATGTATTTCAATAAAACCTGTTATCCAAAGAATTTGTTTTTCCTCCTTAGGTAGAGGAGGTCACTCTCTCCGGGATACTTCCTTACATTCCATTGAATTTTATCTCCCACATGCCTTGAAGTCCTGGAAACAAACTTCTCACAGTTATATACAGCTCAACAGGCAGATCTATAGCTTGGACAACAGAAGTTAATGTTCTGTTTCTTAGCTATATTTTTCTAGAAATTCAAATACCCTTAGAGACTATATAGTCTAGTCCTTTCATTTTACAAATGAAGTAAGTAATGCCCAGATAAGCTGTGATTTTCCCAAGATTTTTTTGCAATATTAGAGACTGAGCTAGAACTAGAACCTAGGTCTCTTGCTTCTCTCAATGATTTTTTTCCCATATACTCTGTTGCGTCAACTATTGGGTCAAATTAAATCAAGGTATATTTCCACAAGCATCTTCTTAGGAACACTTTATTTGCAGCTTTAATGCTTCCATTTACCTTCCCTTAAATTGGGTCATACATTCTTTTGATTGGGGCTGTCAGATTTTAGAATTGATGATTTTATAATTTTTTATAAATATCATAATTTAGTTTCCTATTATAATTTCCCACCTTTCTGCATGTACTTGAATGTGACCAGGAAGAGAGAACTGTGTGGAGTCTTTTCTTAATCCAAAATGTACAGTTTTTTGGTAGGTGATGATGGCTAATAGTTACCACTTTCATGTGTCTCTCAGATCCCTGTTACTGTGCTGAATTTCAGATCTGTTTTTTTTTTTTTTTTAAGTAGATGTTAATCTTCTTAGTTTTAAACTTTTATTCTTCCAAGTTTCTGACCTTTAATTTAAGGCTGTTTTTTATTTTTCATAACTTTAATTCCCAGATCTTTTGTACTCAGCAGTAGCTCTGTTTGTTTTAACTGGTATTTTTCAATTGACTCATAAGATGTATTTTCAAATCAGTGATTTCTTTTCTTTTTCATTTGTTTCTTGTTATTATATAAGTAAGGCATAGATTAATTTTTAAAGAGTCAAAAATTTATAAATCAGAGAGTAAGTTCTGTCTTGACCTCCCCATCTTTCTTCCCCAGAAGTAGCTATTATCAGTAATTTGCTGTGCATCCTTCCAATTTCCTATTTATTTAGCACAAATATGTGTGCTAATAAACCTATGTAATGTCTACTACCAAAAAAATCGTAATTATTGTTCTTGTTGTGCCATGAGGACCATAGGGGAAGGGAGGGAAAACTGAATGGGAAGAAATCAGAGAGGGAGACAAACCATGAGAGACTCTGGACTCTGGGAAACAAACTGAGGGTTACAGAAGGGAGGGGGGCGGGGGAGGGGGTAACCAGGTAATGGGTATTAAGGAGGGCATGTGTTGTGATGAGCACTGGGTGTAATAACGTGACTAATGAATCGTTGAACACTACATCAAAAACTAATGATGTACTGTATGTTGGCTAATTGAACATAATAAAAAAATAAAATAAAAAGATTCTATATCAGTATATATACACATCAACCTTATTTATTTTAACGGCAACGTATACTTTAATAGCAATGTAGTCTATAAATATAATTTTTAACCACTCCTTTGTTGATGAAGAATTAGATGGCTTACAAATTTTTACTATTACAAATAGTGCTGAAATGAGCTTCCTGGTGTTTATATCGTATTTTTCAAAGATTTCTGGGTGAAAATGTATATACATGAGAAGATTTAATATATATTGCCAAATTGCCTTTGAAAAGGCTTCTCTGATTTACAATTCCCACCCATAGTGTAAAAAGAGTGACTATTTCCACACATCCTAATACTTGTTTTGTATCTTTAAAGTTTTGTCAATCTAATGGGTGAAAATTATATTTAAAAATTTGCAAATCCCTGATTATTAGGAGGAAATGTATGTATTATCTGGTTTTATGCAGAAATTTTAAATAGTTACAAAATCATACATATTAATCTTTTCCTTATAAGTTCTAGGTTTTGTCTTTTAGGAAGTTTTTTCCTATCCTGTATTTCTTAGGATTAGGTTCAACTGTGTAAAACTATGTAATAAAATGAATTAACAATAGCTTGAAGAAGACAGGCTACTTTTCTTTCACAGAAGAGAGCTCAAAGTGGATAGTCTAAGGTAGATATGGTGGCTTCATGGTATCATCAGTACTTGGGTTTCTATCTTTCAGTTCTGCCATCACACATAACTTCTATTTCAAGGTCACCTTATTGTCCAAAATGACTGTGAGGTCTTCAGCTGTTACATTTGAGTATCTTCTCTCTTTTAGTAGACTTCTTGGAAGTCCTGATAACAGTTTGCACTAGTTATATGACTACCCCTAAGTGCAAAGGAGACTGGGAAATATCTTGGCAGTAGTGTGCCTAGATTAAAATTGGGGTTCTGCTATTAAGAAGGAAAGAGAGTGAATGTTGGGTAGGCAAAGCAGTCTCTGCCACAGAGACTTCTCCTATCATTTCTTCTGATACTTGCAAACCATTTTATTTTTACCTGTAGTCTTATAAGGCATCTGGAGTTAATTTTTTATATGGTATAAGTTAGGAATTTATATTTTGTCCCTGAAAGGTAGTCAGAAGTATTTGATAAATATGTTGCTATTTTCTCTTTGCCTACTGTTTTTTTTTTTTTTTTTTTAAGATTTTATTTTTTGACGGAGAGAGAGACAGCGAGAGAGGGAACACAAGCAGGGGGAGTGGGAGAGGGAGAAGCAGGCTTCCCGCGGAGCAGGGAGCCAGACGTGGGGCTCCATCCCAGGACCCTGGGATCATGACCTGAGCTGAAGGCAGATGCCTAACGACTGAGCCACCCAGGCGCCCCTCTTTGCCTACTGTTTTGAAATGCCACCTTCTCATAAACTAAATTCCTAATGATCTGTTTCTGGACACTTAACTGTTAGTCTAGTCTATTTATTTTGTTGCTATGACAATACCACATTGTTTTACTTGCTATTCTTTTATTGGAAGTTTTGTGATATGATAAGGCAAGTTCCTCCTTTTTGTTCTTCTAAAAATGTTTTTGGCTATTTTTCCTCCCTGTGAATTTTAGAATCAGCTCATCAAGATCTGTAAAAAGTTCTGTTGAAATTGGTTTTATAGATTAGTTTTGGAAGATTCTTGTTTTTACAGTTCTGAATCTGTCTAGGAATATGGTATCTTTCTCCATTTATTCAGGTTTTTATGTCTTTCTGTGACATTTTATAATATATCATTTAGTTTTGTATTTCTTGGTAGGTTTATTTCTTGGTATTTTATGGAGTTTGATATTGTGAACAGAAGAGTCCTTTTTAAAAATTGCATAACATTGTATTTTGTAATCAGTTATGGATGGTATATAAAAAGGCTACTGGGTTTTTGTTTTTGTTTTAAGGCCACTGGTTTTTCAATTTTGATTGTTTTATCTATCTTACTGAACTCTCAAGAGTACTGGAAGTCCTTCATTTGGTTTGCAGGGATTTCCTAGATAGACAATCATATCTGTAAAGAGGGATAGTTTTATCTCTTGATTTCTAATAGTTAAAACTCTTTTTTCTCCTTAACTTGTAGGTGAAACTTCTAATATACTGTCCTTGCTTGAGAACAAACATCCTTGTCTCATTACTGTTTTTCAGGGTCTAGTATCCAGTGTTGCACCACCAAGGAATTCCTCACACTTTTGGGATTAGGTTCTGGGATCTATTATCCTCCTTCTCACTTGTATATAAAAACAGGTTTGAGTTCAGGGTAGAGAGCAACCTCTTTTGGGTGGTCATTGTCGTGAATCTGAAAGTGTCTTTTATGTTCTTTGTTTTTGCAGGGTTTCTACCTTTTCTTGAATCAACTTTTGCTAACTTATATGTTCCTGAGATAGCATTAATTTCATCCAGCTTGTCTGTTTGACATATTTTGTTCTCTAATAAGTTAAAAATTCCCTCTGAAAATGTAATGTCAACTTTCTAATTCCTAATATTATTTGTGTCATCTCTTCTTTTTCTTAATTGGATTTTCCAAAGGTTTCTATATTTTCATCTTTTCAAGCCATTTATTTTTCTATTTCATTAATTTCTGATTTTATCTTTATTTTCTTCCTTTTACTTTCTTCTTTTTGTAATTTTTTTTTTACTATATGTTTGCTCCATTTATTTTGTTTTTCTTGTTTTCCATAAAATATTTAAGACTACAAATTTTCTAGTAAGTACCACTTTGGCATTGTTCTATAGATTTTTAAAATCTATTTCTATTCTTTTTAAGGGTAATTTTAATTTTAATTTCCTCTTTAAGAATTATTTAAAATTGTTTTTTAAAATTCTTAAAGTCATTCTTCTACTTTTATTGGGTTGTAATTAGAGAATGTGGCCTGTCAGTGTTCTGCTTTATGATATATATTGTGATTTTACTTGTGGCTTAGTACATGGTTAATTTTTATGATTGTTCTGTGTGAATTGTAAATGAATATATGAATGATGTGTTTCCTAGGCACTAAGTTGTATATTTTGCCACTAAGAGTAGTTTGCTAATTGTGTTACTCAAAGTGAGATATCTCTCATTTTTCATGTAGAGTTTTATCATTCAAAAGAGAAATTTATTATATTGTTTAAGGAAAAAAGTAAGATTATATAATGGATCTAGAAATGTGACATCAGGTGATTCAAGGGAATATATATATCCCTAGAACATTTAGAAAAGCAGATAAAAAAGGAATAGGTATGCAGTAGGCAGAAGAGTGACATATTGTCTAGTTAGGTGTGGACTGTGAGAATGACTATAAAAGTTTAGTAGGAGTTATGGAATAAACAAAGGAGCAGATCATAAGGAAATCATCTTAGAATTGTGCATAAAAGGAGTTGTACTAGGGGTGCCTGGGTGGCTCAGTCAGTTAAGCAACTGAGTCCTGGTTTCATCTCAGGTCATGATCTCAGGGTCGTAAAATCAAGCCCTGTGTCTGGCTCTGTGCTCAGCAGGGAGTCTGCTTGAGATTCTCTCTCTCCCTCTGCCCCTCCCTCTGCTCATGCTCTCTCTCTCTCTTTCCCCCTACCTCCCTTTCAAATAAATAAATAAATCTTAAAAAAAAAAAAAGAAGTTGTACTTAACCTGTATATTTAGACATATTTTAGATACTACAGAACAATAGGCTCACATGTCCATGTTGCCTTTCTTGTCCTATCTTGTCCTATCTGCTGCTAGATGGAAAGGAGCTGGGTAGATGAGTCAACTAACTGTCCTATTGAATACTTTTTGCTTTTAATTCTATTTTGTCTAATATTAATATTGCTAGTTTTATTTTGTATATCTTTTTAATTCTTTTTTCATATTGTTTTATTTTAAATATAATTTGTATAGATAACATATAGCTAGATTTTGTTACTATTTTTTAATCTGACCTCAGAATTCTTTTGAGGAATTCAGTACATTTACATTTATTATAATTACTGATATGTTTAGACTTACTCTTATTTTATGTTTTCTTAGCGTTATTATTGCTTGTTTATTTCTTTTTTCTCACTAATTTTTTTCTTTTGCCTCTTCTGCCTCTTTTTGGATGTATCAAGTTTTCTTTGTTTTTGTTCTTCTAGCTAGCTCTTCCTTTAAAATTCTATATTGCATATGTAGATTTGTATTTTTCCACCAATATCTATAGAAAATGAACATTTTAAACTTACCCCTTGTGAGTCAAAACCTTATCACATTTTCACTTCCCTCCTACTTCTTGTTCTCTTCCATGTTTATTCAGATCTTTGGGATTTTAGTTCCAGTTGTTACTTCAAAATATTTTAGTGTGCATTAAAGATTATAGACTTACCTAATTTTTTTTCACTAATTTCTTTGCTTACTTCTTGCTTTTTAAAATTTCTGCCTTCCTTTTTGTTACATATACAGTTTATTCTGCTGGGTACATTCTTAAGTAATTATTTTTTTAAGATTTTATTTATTTATTTGACAGAGAGACACAGCGTGAGAGGGAACACAAGCAGGGGGAGTGGGAGAGGGAGAAGCAGCCTTTCTGTGGAGCAGGGAGCCGGACAGCCTAAAATATAATTTGCCCTTTCATTTGAATGAGTTTGGCTAAATTATTCTTCAGAAATTTCTTTGGTAATGTTCTTCTTGCATCCATTCTTGGTGACCCAATTTGTTTTCAGTCTTTTGTTAATAACTTTTTTCTCT
Organism: Mirounga leonina; assembly: GCF_011800145.1. NCBI lineage: Eukaryota > Metazoa > Chordata > Mammalia > Carnivora > Phocidae > Mirounga > Mirounga leonina. Next base: position 18,573,875 of record NW_023270447.1, read on the forward strand.
CTTTGGAATATTAAAATAATTTTTTTCTTTATCTGTGTTAGGAAATTTCACCATGAAGGTCTGGTGTGTATTTTATTCTTTATTTTGGGGACTCTCTTAATATGTAGACTTGTATCTTTCTTCAGCTCTGGGAAGTTTTCTTCTATAAGTTAATTATGTCTCTTTTATTCTCTCTGTTCACTCCTTCTGGAACTCCTACTAGATGAATGTTGGAACTTCTGACTCTCTCCTCCACGTTTTATACTTTCTCTCCCAGTGTAGAGTCTGCTTGTTCTTCTCCCTCTGCTCCTCACCCCCACAATCTCTCTCTCTCAAATAAGTAAATAAATAAATAAAATCTTTAAAAAGAAAAGAATAAGGTCACCTTACCTCTCCTGGGTGTTTGTTATTACCTAGAGCACTGACCTGCCTCTCTGGCCTCAATGTCTACACTCCTGTGTTAGCCTCTTAAAACATACCACAACTGCATAATATTTTTCACAAATGAGAGAGTGGCAGGGGCAGACTACCTACCTGCTCAGAACACTACATCAAAAACTAATGAAACTAATGAAACTAAAAAAAAAAAAGAAATACCACCTGTGGGGGGAAAAAAAAAGAATACAACATTTCAGTAAATTGCTCAGACAAGTATCTCAGGACTCTCTCTCCTTAATCTGTTGATTTTTTTTTTATAAGGAAAGAGTTTTTTAAAAAATTGAAGTATAGTTGACATACAATGTTGTGTTAGTTTTGGGTGTACAACATAGTGATTCAACAATTCTACACATTACATGATGCTCACTATGATAAATGTAGTTACCCTCCGTTGCCAGTTATTACAATATTATGTCTATTGATTCTTCTGCATGTGTTATGGATAATTTCCTCCAGTTTTATTTTTCTCATAGATTTGATCCTCTTCATAGATTTTATTTCTAACATTAAACTTTCTGGTCTACCAGTGGCATGCTTTCTTGTTTTCCTGTAGTTTTATGGATGGAGACATACACACATAAACACACATATACGTATGTCCATCCTTTCAGGGAATTTGAAGAAGAGTAAGTATACAGAAGGCTGCATGTGCTATCTTGATCCTTTGTCTCAGGTGTTTCTTTGGGCATTCTTATTTTATGCTTAAGCAGAAAAAAATGGCTTCAGAATAACTCTTCTCCTCTCAAAAGTGTTGTACAGCTTCATAATACACCTTTAACTTTCCTTCATTTGCAGGATTTCTTTTGTTATTGTTCTTGTTTATAGTCTTTAATTGAAATGATGAAAGAGGAAATAGATCTATTTAAAACAAAACCAAATAGCTACTTTGGTCTAGATTAAGATGTGGTACCTGAGTTAGGATTCATTTGAGGGATTTCTATTCTTTATACACAAATATTTTTGGAAAAATCCTTCCTTTACTAAGTTGGCCAGGATACAGAAGTTTTTTGGAAAGTTCTTGTATCATTTTTATTAGTTTGCTAACTACTCTTAGTAACAGGGCTGTATCTAGCTACAAAGTTGAATGAGAAATACAATCTTCGTGTATAGGTAAGAACAGATAATGGGACAGTCAGCTAGCAGTTTCTGTCATAGGTATGCAAAGCATCTAATGTAGTGCCTGGAGCTAAGTATTCAAGAAACGGTTATTAATAATTATTATTATCTTTGGCTGAGCCATTTAAGATCTCTCCTGGCTGCACCAGTTTGCATTCCCATCAGCAGTGTACGTACAAAGGGTTCCTTTTCCTCCATATCCTCACCAGCACTTGTTTCTTGTGTTTTTGATTTTAGATGTTCTGACATGTATGAGGTGATATTTCATTGTGGTTTTGATTTGCACATCCCTGATGATTAGTGATGTTGAGCATCTTTTCATATGTCTGTTGGCCATCTGTATGTCTTCTTTGTAGAAATGTCTATTCATGTCTTCTGCCCATTTTTAAATTGGATTGTTTGGTTTTTTGATGTTGAGTTGTATAAATTCTTTATATATTTTGGATATTAACTCCTTATCAGATATATCATTTGCAAGTATCTTCTCCCTTTCAGTAGGTTGTCTTTTTGTTTCATTGATTGCTTCCTTTGCTGTGAAGAAGCTTTTAATTTTAATTTAGTCCATTAGCTGTTTTTGCTATTGTTTCCCTTGCCTTAGAGACTTACCTAGAAAAATGTCAGAGAAATTATTGCTTGTGTTCTCTCCTAGGATTTTGATGGTTTCAAGTCTCACATTTAGGTCCTTAATCCATTTTGAGTTTATTTTTGTGTATGGTGTAAGAAAGTGGCCCAGTTCTATTCTTTAGCATATGTCTGTCCAGTTTCCCCAACATTTATTGAAGAGACTGTCCTTTTCCCATTGCATATTCTTGCCTCCTTTGTCAAAGATTAATTGACCATATAATCATGGGTTTATTTCTGGGCTCTCTGTTCTCTTCCATTGATCTATATGTCTGTTTTTGTGCCAGTTCCATACTGTTTTGATTACTATAGTTTTGTAGTATATCTTGAAATCTGGGATGGTGATACCTTCAGTTTTGTTCTTCTTTTTCAAATTGCTTTGGCTATTCGGGGTCTTTTGTGGTTCCATACAAGTTTTAGATTATTCTTTACAACCATCTCTTAATAGATAATATAAAATAACTTTCAGAAGATACACTATAGCCAAAAGAATTAAATAGTCTATAGTTTCAGCTATATGCATCCATTCTGAGAAGTGAGTTGGTTACTACCTTCTGTTTTCACATATTGTTTGCTAAAACTAAACCATGAAATATAACTATTATTCTGCTCTCTTTGTATACCTGACTTATCAAGAGACCTTCAAGAAATTAATATAAGTCTGATAATTTTAGTTAGATCCATAGGGTGAGTTGCACATCATTGTCTGGTTAGAAAAGTAAACAGGCAAAATGGGATATAGTAGGTACAACGTACGCTAGTTCCTTTTCTCCCTTCTTACCACCCGCTCCTCAAATTTTGTAGCCAAGCAACTGCTAGTTTCTACTAATCAACTAATATGTTACCAACCTTCATATGTTGAACAGAATCTTCAGACCTAATACTCTGCTTGTCACTCATAGGCACTTAATAAAGATTTGTTTGTTACACAAAGTTCCTTGCTTTTCTATAATAACATATATGTAGAGCTAAAAGAACTCTATTGGAGGAGAATATGAAAACAATTTTAGATGTGTTGAGGTTAAAGAAATAGTCTAAGTGAGAGTGCCCTGTAAGCATTTGAAATTTATCAATCTAGCGATTATAATGAAAGTCTTGAGAAGAAATGAGATTTTTGAGAAAATGAGAGGTTGAGGGAATGAAGAAGAGTAGAGAAATAAGAAGGGGACTTTTAGAGGTTGGAAAGAAGTTAACAATGACTTGTAACAATAATGATGCAAGATATAGAATCATCTAGTGTCACAGAAATCAAGGCAGAGAGGAATTTTAAGAAAAGATACTTCAATCAATGATGTCAAATACTATGAGATAATAGTTTTTAAAAGAAAATCATGAAATTTCTTCTTTCCTTCATTCAGTCTTATTCAGGCTCAGCTAGGATGCATTCCCATTCAAGACTTTGCTTTGACACAAGATACCGCGAAGATTTTCAGAAATGGCTCACGAATTACAAGATGTATGTTATAGGATTAATGGATTTTCAATATTTTTCCCAGTAAACTATTATACTAGATTTAACATTGGAAACTTTTTTTTAGGGTTGTCAGATTTTGTGGCTGTTCAAGAAAAGAAGTTTGCTGTGTTATTGAACAGTTTGATATTAGCTAAATGTTTTAGATGCAAACTTTGGGAAAACTCTCTACATATATCCAAACAGCTGGAAAAAATTGGTAGGTACTGAATACAGGCAGGCAATTTGTCAATGTCTGCAGTTTATTTTGTTTTTCATTGTTAGGAAAATTATCCTATGGTGTTTATAGACCTTAAGAAAAAATGTGTTTGTAAGTATAAATAAGGTACTGAACTTTACTTCTCTTGAAAATCTGATTTTCATTTTCTCCTGCCTGAAGGATTCTATTTGAAATCAATTGGGAAACTAATAAAAATGAATGCTCTTTTTTTTAAGATTTTTTAAAATTTTATTTGAGGGTTGGGGCAGAGAGAGGAGAGAGAGAGAGAATGAGCAGGGAGGAGGATCAGAGGGGAGGGAGAAGCAGACTCCCCACTGAGCAGGAAGGCCTGATGTGGGGCTCCATCCCAGGATCTTGAGACCATGACCTGAGCCAAAGGCAGATGCTTAACCAACTGAGCCACTCAGGCGCCCCCTAATAAAAATGAATACTCTTATTTTTAAATTTGTTCTCAAACCAAGAGTGAAAGTTTGTTTTAGTAATTAGGTAACTATGTGTTGCTCTCTCTTCCACTTTTATGATTGTTTTGCTCTCAATGACAAGGTACAGAGCTAGCAATCCTAGCCATTCCTAATTCATTACAGAGAATTATGTCACTTATTTATATCTTAACTTTTTTCTCTTTTTTTCAGTAATAGGACAGTATTCGCACTGATCTTCATAGAGATTCTGTAGACAAAAGATTGTGCCTAATTATTTCCTATCTATTGAGATCTAGCTGAAGTTATGTACTGAAACAGTCTAGAGGGTGCCAGTTACAAAGACTGGGGTATAACTAAGTACTCTAGAGTTCTCCAGTTTGCTGCCTTTGATTTTGTGATCCTATTCCTCCTTCTCTCTAAGAAGAGAGCTGTTATTCCATGACTGACAGCTTTGTTAGCTTTATAATTTTATATGCATCTTGGGGACATTAAAAAATTATGTAGTCGGTTATTAGGGATTGTCTCATTATTCCTTAGAACAAAGATCTCCAACTATTTTGTGAGGAAGTGCTTTTTTATTTCCTTGAAGTTTGAAATCAGTGGGATAGCAGAGAACTGACCAGTCCTGGGAACTGGGGTGAAGATGGGGATTAGATGGTGAAAGTAAGGTCAAATTAGAGGAGGGATTCTTGACGTTAAGACTCACCTTTCTACTGAAGTCCTAGCAAACCAGACGCTGCACCCATCTCAAAAAGATGAGCTCTAAAGTGGGAAGGAGGTTCCATACAACATTTAGGAAATAACAACTTACAGAAATTTAGAAATTAAGTTAAATGATTATTAAGAAAATTTTCATTATATTTGAAAAAGAGTCTTTCTGACTTTCTAGAATATTGTCAAATCAGGCATCATTTGCATCCTATCCCTTCCAAATTGTCGAACACCAATGTGTTTTTTACACTTACTCAGTATGGCTGAAGAAAAAGAAGCAAAAATTGCCCACCAAAATTCATACACTAGAAAAATGGGAGAATCAAAATAAAAAAGCAAATCTAAGTTCTTCCTGAGCATCAGGAAAAAAATAATGAATACAAATTGATTTTCAGCAATGTTTATAAAAAATTAAAATTCAAGAAAAGTTTTGAGGGAAAATGAACATGAAGGAATTATTAATACTAGGAGTTGTATCTTAAGAATGAATAAGAGAAATTCCCAAGGATAAATGTATGGAAAAAGAAATAGTGTAATATCCCCACCAGTAATATATGTGCCTTAGGCAAGATTGTAATATCTTGGAATTTTATACTTCTGACAGTATCTCCTATTTCAGGGTTTGGTTAAATTCATTTGTGAGTGTAAGAATTTTAAATTCAAGTTTCTTAAAGCATAAAGAAACAGAGGCAGTGCAAAGATGGAAGTGAACTTGATATATTTGAAGAACAAAATTAAAGCAAATGTGGCTAGAGAGTAGTCAGCAAGAGGAGACTGGTAGGAAATTAAATGGGACAGGTAGGCTGTGGTCAAGTCAGATAGGTAAGGGAGTTTGGTCATGGTAAGAAATTGTCACTTTATTCTAAATGCAATGGAAAGGAATTGGAAATTTTAGACAGAAGAGTAAAATTACCTGATTTCAGTACAGAAACCTAGAACTCTATTTCTAAGATGGAAATAGAGAGCCATAGCTTTATGAAGCAGTATTCCCATCCATAAATCATGTTGTCTTTTTTTCAAATATGAGTGTAATACGTAACAGTAGGAATCGCTTGGTACTTTCTCCATGAATGACATATGATAAAAATAAGAGTTAAATCATCATGTGGACCAAAGAGTTCCTCTTTCTTCTATTAAGCAAATACATGTTTTATTTCAGTTTGAAAAAATAAATATGAACAATTGAATGTCAGAGCCCAAATAATTGAACTGAAAACTTTTTTATAAAACTTCAAAAATTAGTTATTAATCTGGATCTTTAAAAAAAACCTTTTTACTAATGTCATTGAAAAGTTAAGTATAGATTTAGTTTAAAATGGATTGTTTAAAACTGCTATTTGATTAATTTTCCACAGGTATAACATTGTCAAATGCAATGGTAAATGCAGGTTTGACCTCCTTTAAAAAAATAGAAGAAACAGATGCAAGGGAACTTGAACTGGTATTTAATATTCACTTATTCCTAATGTTACCTGAATTTTACCTAAATTTTAAGCCTACCTTTTATATCTTTATTTCTTCTAAAAAATTGTTTTTCTCGTCATAATCATAAGTATTTTAATTTAAGATTTTGGGTAATAAGCATTATTAAAACTATTGATGCTAAAAAGTGTTTTACTAAAAGAACTTCTAGTCTTGTGGTAAGAATATAATGATATAAATGTTTTTAGATTTTAAATAGACACCCCCCTTTTGGAACACAAATAAAAGAAACAGTGATGTATCTACCAAAATATGAACTTGAAGTGGAACAGGTAAATATTTTTGGGGGTTTTTTTGTTTGTTTGTTTTTTAGGTATTTTCATTGTCTTTTCAGGAATAAAGCTATCCATAGCTGACTTGGAGCTGAATAAGAGTAGTAAGGTTATCTTTAACACTTTTTATGCCTATCCTTTTTTTAAAGATTGCAAGATATAGTGATACCATGGCGGAAATATTAGTGACCATTATATTAAGAAACTTTGAACAGCTACAAACTAAAAGAACAGCACCAGATTCTCACTATGTTACCTTAATCATAGGTGATGCAGATAATCAGCTGGTTTTTAAGCACAAAATTATGTAAGTGTACAATTTCCGTTTGATTTTATTTCTAAGCATATACTATGAAAGAAAAATTCTGCTGAGAAACAGTACTAAAATCACTGTGGGATTAATTAAATTACATTTTCCTTTCCCTGAAATGGAGTAGTTTCTTGTCTGTTAAAGAAGTATTCACGTTGGGTCTGTTGTCAGTACTCAAATGAACAAAGTGTGAAATCTATCACCAAGGTTTGAAACAAGTGAATAAATGACCTTTAGGAGTAGCTATACCCCACTGTTGTTGAACTTTCTTATTTTGTTGCTTTTCTCCAGTCATTCACAACCTTACTACTCTTTCATTATCTTCCTCCTGCTCCTTCAAGATATACCTAATATTTCCAAATTAAAATCCAACAAACTACTATAGCTCCATTGTAAGATCAGGCAACCAGTTCAAATATATAAAGGAGCTACCTTCCCTTACACCTGATTCTCTAGCATGCCATTCTATGATTTTTACATCAGCCTTTTTTTCTGATACTGTTATTTTCTCCCAGGATGCCATAGGCAAACTCTAAAGTTAGCAGTTATAGGTATAGCTAATATTTTTTGAGCTCTCTGTAGGTTCCAGATAATGAATTGTTTAATCTTTGTATAGACAGATGCTATCATTATCTAAATTTAATAGAGGAAGAAATTGAGACCGAGAGTTTAATTAATTTGTCTAAGGTCATATAGGTAGTTTATAGCAAAGTCTAGATTTTAACCCAAGCAGTCTTACTTCAGAGCCTATCCTCCTAATCATATTACTTTACTTGTGAGTTCAGGATTAGCAGTGACTCTGAAATGGGAATCTCATTGTTGCCAGAGCACTGGAAGATACCTTCCCAAAATAGTCTATTCAAGGTTCCTAAAGGGACTATGGTGCCTAATAGAACATCCCTTTCACTGTTAACCACTTTACTGCACCTAGCTGTGACACATTTATAGAGAATATGTCATTGTACAAATCTTTGTTCTCTGTGACAAGTCTGAAGACAGTCTTGACTATATAAAGCTAAAATAAGTTCAATCTCAAAATTGGTTGCTGGTTTGTGATGTTATTGGATATAGACTATTTTATATGAATTTTAAAGATACTATTCAAGTTCTCACAAATTCGTGTATCCTATATATAGCCATTTAAAAGTGGTAGTGATTTAGGGGCAAGCTCATGGGTTGTTGATGTCAACTATATTTTTAGGTGGGCCTGAAATGAGGCAATGCAACTTGGAATCAGCTGTTTGGTCAGTGTGTAGTTAGAAAATTATGATTGCAGTAGCCCCATTGACACTCCATTTCTCCCTTCTCAGAATTTGCAGCTAGTAGTTTTCAGTACTGACTTCAGTTTACTACCAGATAGGACCTATCTAAGGGTCAATCTGCCCTTGATGGTTAATGTATTATTTCATTTAGTATTTGGATCACTATTTAAATGATATGTTATTCTTTTTCAGGGATTCTATTTTGCTAAAAGCTGGAAATTGGACTAAAAAGATTGATGTGAAGAGAGCTTTTAAATCTGAAGATCTTAGCTTAAATCTAATTAGTTCTGAATATGGTCAGTTCATTGAAGTAATGAACACATAAATGTAAAGAATATGATAACATTTAAAAATTTCCTTCATGCTGAAACAGAAAAACAATTTAAATGATATTGTGTAAAAATAAGTTATTTAAATAATATGAATAATTTTTTTTAATATTTTTATTCTTATATTATCCCCATACATTGCATCATTAGTTTTAGATGTAGTGTTCCATGATTCATTGTTTGTGCATAACACCCAGTGCTCCATGCAGAATGTGCCCTCCTCAATACCCATCACCAGGCTAACCCATCCTCCCACCCCCCTCCCCTCTAGAACCCTCAGTTTGTTTTTCAGAGTCCATCATCTCTCATGGTTCGTCTACCCCTCCAATTTCCCCCCCTTCACTCTTCCCCTCCTGCTACCTTCTTCTTCTTCTTCTTTTTTTTTTTCTTAACATATATTGCATTATTTGTTTCAGAGGTACAGATCTGAGATTCAACAGTCTTGCACAATTCACAGCGCTTACCAGAGCACATACCCTCCCCAGTGTCTATCACCCAGTCACCCCATCCCTCCCACACCACCCCCCACTCCAGCAACCCTCAGGTTGTTTCCTGCAATTAAGAATTCCTCACATCAGTGAGGTCATATGATACATGTCTTTCTCTGTTTGACTTATTTCACTCAACATAATACCCTCCAGTTCCATCCACGTCATTGCAAATGGCAAGATCTCATTCCTTTTGATGGCTGCATAATATTCCATTGTATATATATACCACATCTTTATCCATTCATCTGTCGATGGACATTTTGGCTCTTTCCACAGTTTGGCTATTGTGGACATTGCTGCTATAAACATCGGGGTGCACGTACCCTTTCAGATTCCTACTTTTGTATCTTTGGAGTAAATACCCAGTAGTGCAATAATATGAATAATTTTAAAGGAAGTTTCATGTATTTAGATATGTAAAAGATGGCATGGACTAAGATAAAAAAATTAACATTGTGTCTGTCCATTTATAGGTATTTTATTTTCCAAGATAATAAAATTTCAATTGTAGGAACATTGATTTTTATTTTTATGATGATAGATGTATAAATTTTAATTTGTTATTTTTTTAACTCTTGTTTTTTTTTACATTTTTATTTCCTGGACTTGTTAGCTCTTTCATTTCAAAAGGTGTAGAAATATGAAAGATAATAAAAACAAATAAATGATCTCATGGCTAGATTTATATGCCTTAAATCCTGGTATACTTTTTTTCCTTTTTTCAGTTGGACTTGATATTCAGCAGAAATTTACAGTCTTTTACTTAGGACCCAAGAGGCTTGGAAGTCAAATAATTATGCGAAAAAAATCAGAAACAGAGATTTCCCGTTCGAAACATTCAAATAGATCTACGGTATCAGGACCCAATAAAGGTAAATGGCTATATTTATTCCTGTATTGCATTAAAGCAAAGTTACGGCTAGGGAGGAGTATCAGTGTTATAGTACTGCTCCATTCAGATGTAGATACTTGGGAATTAGATATTTAAGCTTCATAATAATTACATTAACAGTATATAGTAGGAATTCTTTCTTATAACTAATATTTGTCAAACTGGGGTGATATTTGGAGCACAAATTATTTGACTAGTTTTTGATATACAGTGCCCCTTTTTCATACCCACTCTATTCTTATGGCCATTGTTGGGGAAGAGCAAATGATATATAAGACTTTATAGATTTGATGAGGCAAACCAGGTGACAGTGAACTTTAATTTTTTTTATTATGGAATATTTCAAACATACACAGAAGTAGACAGACCTGTGTAATGAACCCTTATGTACTCATTACCTAAATTAAACAATGATTAACTCATGGCTTATATTGTTTCATCTATACCTCTCTTCAGTTTTCCCCTTCTATATTTTGAAGAAAATTGGATATCATATCATATTCTCTGTAAATGTTTCAGTATATATTTGTAAATGGTAAGGATTTAAGAAAAAACATATATTACTCTTACACATAAAAAGCTAATAGTAACTAATATCATCCAATCCTGAGTTAATATTCAGATTGCTAATTACCATATAAGTAAGGGGAGCAACTAATAGGTACTGAGGGATGTGAAAGCAGTGGTTCCTACCAAAGTAACCTAGACAGTTATGCTTTCTGAATTGGTAGTTATAATAAATAGTAACTGCAGTGAAAGAAGGCAGGAAGAGCACATATAGAATTATTCTGTGAACCCATGAACACTCATCTCCTCCTCTTTAAAGAACACAGAAGAGGGTGCCCGAGTGGCTCAGTTGGTTAAGCATCTGCCTTTGGCTCAGGTCGTGATCCTGATATCCTGGGATTGAGCCCCGTTTTGGGCTCCCTGCTCAGCTGGGAGTCTGCTTCTCCCTCTCCCTCTGCCTGTCCCCCTGCTCATGTCTCTCATGTGCCTCTTTCTCTCAAATAAATGAATAAAGTCTTAAACAAAAAAAGAGCACAGAAGAGCTAACATTTCTGGGTAGAATGCAGTAGTTTGTGGCAGGCCAGTGCATTCATAGTAACAACTATAAAGCCTACCTAAGTAATAAATATTATAATTTTTAGGACATCTGTGAAAGCAGACTAAAGGAACTAAAATTCTAGAGGGAGAACCATTTCAGGACTGAGGAGTCAAGGACCTGTAGGCTCTTAATTAAAAGCCTGAGTATGCTGTGCTCTCAGAAGGGGTTTATGTGATCAACCACTCACCATGTTTGCCTGACAGAGGAAAAGGGAAACCTTCTTTGGTGGAAAATATAATCTGGAATCTACAGACACAATGTCTGCCATACAAAAAAAAATGATGAGACCTTCAAAGAGGCAAGACCATATGACTTATAATTAACAATATAAAGAAATGAAGCAGCTTTGTACATGATTCAAATAAGAGAGCTAGCATTTAAAGATTGTAAAAAATAACTATGATTAATATTTTCAAGAAAATAAAAAAATAAATGTATGAAAGGCTGGGAAATTTCACCAGAAAATTGTAATCCATACAGAGATTTAAATGGACTTTCTTGAATTGAAAAATACATTATCTGAAGTGAAAAACTTATTGGTACGTTTAATAATGGATTGGATATAGCCAAACTCAAGATCTGTGAACTGTTAAACATATCAGGAGAAAATATTCAAATTAAAGCCCAGAGATAAGAGAATGGAAAGAACACACACAAAAAACGTAATACTCAAAAGTTCTAAAATATGCATAATTAAAATCTCTGAAGCACAGAAGAAAAAGAATGGGACAAATGCAATATTCAGAGACAATGGCTAAGAACATTCCAAAATAATGAAAGACATCAACTCATAGATTCAGAATTTTAGCAAACCCCAGGAGACTAATGCACAGAAAACCACAACTGGGCATGTTATAGCAAAACGCTGAAAATCTTAAAAGCAGACACGGAAAAACTACATAACCGTCAAAGGAGCAACAGTGAAACTGATAGCTGATTTATCAACTTTGATGATAGAAACAAGATAATGAACCAACAGCTTCAAAATGCTTTAAAACGCTGCCAACCTAGGTTTCTGTGCCCAGTGAAAAATATCTTTAAAAATAAAAGTGAAATAGAGACACTGAAGAAAAGCAAAACAAAACAAAACTGAAGCACTCCATCACTATTACTAAATTTATTGGCCTGCAGTAAAAGAGATACTTAAGGGAGTTCCTTAAAGGAAAATGACCACAGATGAAAGTGCAGAAACGCTGGAGGGAATGAAAAACTGTAGAGATGGCAAATAAATGGCTAACTCTAAATCAACTATTATAAAACAGTAATTGAAATGACTTCTAGAGTTTTAAATAGATGTAGAATTAAAATGCAAAAATGTTCTTACCTCAGGACTATAGCACATCAAATATGAGGAATATAGAAGGACAGAAATAATAAAGAGAAAAGCAGAAGTGAATGAAATATAGAATGTAAATGTACAACAGAAAAATCAACTAAGTTAACATTTGGTTCTTTGAAAGGATGAATAAATTTAAAAAGCCCTTATCAAGACTGATAAAGAGATAAATACAAATGAACAATATTAAGAATGAAAAAGGGGATACCACTACAAACATCAAAAAGATAAAGATATTGTGAATAATTTTATACCAATAAATTTGACATAATTTGGGTAAAAATGAACAAATCCTTCAGAAGCAAAACTTACTGATGGAAAAAATAGAAAATTTTAGTAGTCTGTTACTAGTAATGAAATTGAAGCAATTAAAAATCTTTCCACAAAGAAATCCTGAGGGTCAGGTGATTTCACTGGTGAATTTCCCCAAACATTTAGGAAAAAATAATATCAAACTTACCCAAATTTTTCAGAGAATGGAGAAGGAAAGAATAGTTTATGATTTAATTTTTTTGAACAGAACCAACATGGGGATCTTGATTTCAAAACCTGACAAAGACATTAAAAGAAAGGGAAATTATTCACCAGTGTACCTCATGGAAATAGATCCAGAAGTTCATAACAAAATATTAGCAAGTAGAATCTGGCCATATATTTAAAAAGCATACTACAGTACAATTAAGTATGGCTTATTCCATGTATGCAAGAGTGCCTTAGCATCCAAAGATGGATCAATGTATTTCACTACATTAACAGGAAAAAAAAAAAGAAAACCATGTGATCCTCTTGATAGAGGTCAAAGAAGTTTGACAGAAATTTAGTGTTCATTTTTTATTAAATATATATATATATAAAACAAATGTCATGCACAGTGGTGAAATCATTTAAAAACTTTCCCATTTAGATGGAGAATGATACAAGAATGTTCTCTATTACTATACCTATTTAACATTGTGCTAGAAGTCCTAGTCAGGGGCGCCTGGGTGGCTCAGTCGTTAAGCGTCTGCCTTCAGCTCAGGTCATGATCCCAGGGTCCTGGGATCGAGTCCCACATTGGGCTTCCTGCTCAGCAGGAAGCCTGCTTCTCCCTCTCCCACTCCCCCTGCTTGTGGCTTGTGTTCCTGCTCTCTCTATCTCTCTGTCAAATAAATAAAAAAAAAAAAATCTAGAAGTCCTAGTCAGTACAATTATATAATAAAAAGAAATAAAAGTGATAAGGATTGGGAAGAAAGAAAGAAGCTCTCATTACTTGAAAGCAACATGATTACAGGGACACCTGGGTGGCTCAGTCAGTTAAGCGTCTGCCTTTGGCTCAGGTCATAATCCCAGTGTCCTGGGATCAAGTCCCGCATCAGGATCCTTGCTCCTTGCCTGCTTCTCCCTCTCCCTCTGCCTCCCTTTCACCCTGTTTATGCTCGTTCTCTCTCTCTCTCTGTCAAATAAATAAATAAAAATCTAAAAAAAAAAGAAAGCAACATGATTATATACCTAGAAAATCCAAAAAACTCTATAGACACATTGTTAGAATTAATATATAAATTTAGAACTATCGCTGGATACAGAGTCAGTATAAAAAAACTACAATAGTACTAAAAAGAATAGAATATTTAAGGATACATTTAATAAAATTAGTGCAAGATGTGATCACAGGAAACTACAAAACACCACTGAGAGAAATTAAAGAAGACATAAATAAATGGAAAGATATCCTATTATAAATCTTAATATTGTTAAGGTGGCAACATTTTCCAAATCAATCCACAGATTCAATGCAATCTATCAAAATCCTAGCTCTGCTTTTGGCAGAAATTCACAAGCTGATTTTAAAATTCATATGGGAGGAGGGAGGCAAGATGGTGAAAGAGTAGGAGACTTTGTTTCATCTGGTCCCTTGAATATAGCTAGATAACTATCATACCATTCTGAACACTTATGAATTCAACCTGAGGTGTAAGAAAAGAATTGCTGGAATTCTACAAATAGAAGAGCAACCACTTTTTGCAAGGTAGGAGGTGCAGAGAAGTGAATCCGAGGGGATGTATCAGATGATAAATGGCAGGGGGAGGGAGCCTCCATAAGCCAGCTGCCGGAAGTTGATATAGTCCCAGAGTGCAAAATCGGAACCTTTAGAAGTCTGCCCCAGTGAGAGACATCCCTGCCTGATAGGTGCTCAGTTGGCGAAGTGGGGCAGAATTCTAGGTGGGACAGTGTGGTCTCAGGATCCTCAGGGTCACAGAAAGAATGGGAGTGCCTGAGCCAGCAGAGTTCCCAAGCACTGAAGTAGGGAAACCAGTTATGGTCAGTGAGCCCAGGAGGGGGCTGTCAGTTCTGTTTGCCATGAACTGAACCACAGCACAAAAGGGCAGAAATGCTACCACCCCTGCCTTCCCCTGGGAGGATCAGTGCAGACGCGCACTGCAGGAGTCTGCAGAGTTTGGCACACACAAAAGTGAAAACTGCTTATCCCTGAGGGTTTACTGAAGAGGGAGCTGTGATCTTTCAGCTCTGGGGCTGGAGATCAGGGCCTGGCCACTTTTATTTTCATCCTCTAAAGAGGCATAGAAAGCCTTCAGGGAACAAAAGCTACATAGAGCAACCAGAAGCAGCTTACACTGAGCCTGGCCCCCTGGCAAGGGGTGGTGTAACTCCGCCCAGGCAAAGACACCTGAGAATCAGCGCAGTAGGCCCCTGCCCCCAGAAGACCACCTGGAACAACAAGCCAACACCAAGTTTGCAGAGTGCACAGGACTGCAAAACTCCAGCACTAGGGGAAAATAGTATATAGAATTCAAGGGTTTTTTCTCATGATTCATTTATCTTTCAGTTTATAATTTTCTTTTTCTTTTTTTCTTTTCAACTAGTTTCTTATATTATCAACTCTTTGTTTTTAAGTCTTTTTTGACTTTCATTTTTACATTTACACATTATAGGTATATTCTTCATTTTTGGCTTCCTTTCACTGTATTCAATTTTATTTTATATCAGTTTTGCTTTCTTTACAATTTTCAGATTTAGTGTCTTCTAACAAACAGACCAAAATATACCCAGGACCAAGTGGATCACCCTGTTTTGTCCACCTGGGAGATTATATTCTCTCCCCCCTCTTTTTAGTTTTTTCTTTTTCTTTTTTGGTTTCTGACCTCTACAGATTTGTCTCATGTATATTTTGCTTGGATTGTGGTTGATATTTTTTATTTTGTTCTCTTGTTCTCTATTCTTCTCTGGGCAAAATGACTAGGAGGAGGAATTCACAGCAAAAGAAAGAACCAGAGGTAATACTCTCTGCCACAGATCTAATTGATATGGATATAAGTAAAATGTCAGACCTGGAATTCAGGATAATGATTATAAAGCTACTAGCTGGGCTTAAAAGACATTAGAGAATCTCTTAGTGCAGATATAAAATCTAATCAGGCTGAAATTAAAAATGCTTTAACTGAGATGCAGTCTAAATTGGATGCTCTAACAGCTAGGGTAAATAAGGCAGAAGAGAGTCAGTGACATAGAAGACAAGTTGATGGAAAGGAAAGAAGCTGAAGAAAAGAGAGAAAAACAACTAATGGACCATGAGAGGAGGCTTTGAGAAATCAGTGATACCATAAAGCAAAACAATTTTAGAATTATTGGGGTCCCAGAGGAAGAAGAAAGAGAGAGAGAGGGACAGAGGTATATTTGAGCAAATCATAGCTGAGAACTTCTCTAATCTGGGGAAGGAAACAGGCATTCAAGTCCAGGAGGTAGAGAGGACTCCCCTCAAAATCAATAAAAATAGATCAACACCCTAACATATAATAGTGAAGCTTGCAAATTTCATGGGGTGCCTGGGTGGCTCAGTTGTTAAACATCTGCCTTTGGCTCAGGTCATGATCCCAGGGTCCTCGGATCGAGCCCCGCGTCGGGCTCCCTGCTCCACAGGAAGCCTGCTTCTCCCTCTCCCACTCCCCGAGCTTGTGTTCCCTTTCTCGCTGTGTCTCTCTCTGTCAAATAAATAAAATCTTAAAAAAAAAAAAAAAAGTGAAGCTTGCAAATTTCAGGGATAAAGAGAAAGTCCTGAAAGTAGCTCAAGACAAGAGGTTCTTAACCTACAAGGGTAGGAACATTAGGCTGGCAGGCCTATCCACAGAGACCTGGCAGGCCAGAAAGGGTTGACATGATATATTCAGGGTACTTAATAAGAAAAACATGCAGCTAAGAATACTTTATCCAGCAAGGCTGTCATTCAGAATTGAAGGAGAGAATAAAGAGCTTCCAGGACAAACAGAAACTAAAAGAATTTGTGATCACTAAACCAGCCCTGCAAGAAATATTAAAGGGGATCTTGTAAGTGAAGAGAGAGCCCAAAAGTAGCATAGACGAGAAAGAAACAGAGACAATCTACAGAAACAGGGACTTTACAGGTAATACAATGGCACTAAATTCACATTTTTCACTAGTTACCCTGAATGTAAATGGGCTAAATGCTCCAATCAAAAGACACAGGTATCAGATTGGATAAAAAAGCAAGACTCATCCATATGCTGTCTACAAGAGACTCATTTTAGACCTAAAGACACCTTCAGATTGGAAGTGAGGGGGTGGAGGGGCGCCTGGGTGGCTCAGTCGTTAAGCGTCTGCCTTCGGCTCAGGTCATGATCCCAGGGTCCTGGGATCGAGCCCCGCGTCGGGCTCCCTGCTCCGCGGGAAGCCTGCTTCTCCTTCTCCCACTCCCCTCGCTTGTGTTCCTGCTCTCGCTGTGTCTCTCTCCGTCAAATAAATAAATAAAATCTTTAAAAAAAAAAAAAGAAAGAAAAAAGAAAGTGAGGGGGTGGAGAACCATTTATCATGCTAATGAACATCCAAAGAAAGCTGGGGTAGCATTCCTTATATCAGACAATATAGATACTAACCAAAGACTGTAATAAGGGATGAAGAGGGACATTATATCATACTTAAAGGGTCCATCCAACAAAAAGATCTAATAATCATAAACATTTATGCTCCTAACTTGGGAGCAGCCAATTATATAAACCAATAAATAACCAAATTAAAGAAACACATCAATAATAATACAGTAATAGTAATAGGGACTTCAACACCCCACTCACAGCAATGGACAGATCATTTAAGCAGAAGATCAACAAGGAAACAAGGGCTTTGAATGACACACTGGACCAAATGGACTTCACAGATATATACAGAGCATTCCATCTTAAAACAACAGAATACACATTCTTCTCGAGTGCACATGGAACATTCTCCAGGATAGATCCCATACTGGGTCACAAATCAGGTCTCAACTTGTACCCAAAGATGGGGATCGTTCCCTTCATATTTTTGGACCACAATGCTTTGAAACTTGAACTCAGTCACAAGAGGAAATTTGGCAGGAATTCAAACACTTGGAGGTTAAAGAGCATCCTACTAAAGAATGAATGGTTCAACCAGGAAATTAAAGAAGAATTTAAAAAATTCATGGAAACAAATGAAAATGAAAACACAACCTTTCAAAACCTTTGGGATACAGCAAAAGCAGTCCTAAGAGGGAAGTACAAAGCAATACAAGCCTTTCTCAAGAAATTAGAAAAGCCTCAAATACACAAGCTAACCTTACACCTAAAGGAGCTGGAGAAGGAACAGCAAATAAACCCGAAACCAAGTAGGAGAAAAGAAATAATAGATTAAGTAGAAATCAATGAAATAGAAACCAAAAGAACAGTAGAACAGATCAATGAAACTTGAAGCTGGCTCTCTGAAAGAATTAATAAGATCAATAGCCAGACTTATCAAAAAGAAAAGAGAAAGGACCCAAAGTAATTAAATCATGAATGAAAGAGGAGACATCGCCACCAACACCAAGGAAATACAAACAATTTTAAGAACATATTATGAGCAACTATATGCCAGCAAATTAGGCAATCTGGAAGAAATGGATGCATTCCTAGAAACTTAAAAACGGAAACAGGAAGAAACAGAAAATTGAACAGACCCATAATCAGCAAGGAAATTGAAGCAGTAATCAAAAATTTCCCAACAAACAAGAGTCCAGGGCTAGATGGCTTCCCAGGGGAATTCTACCAAACATTTAAAGAACTACTACCTATTTTTCTGAAGCTGTTTCAAAAAAAATAGAAAGGGATGGAAAACTTCCGGACTCATTCTATGAGGCCAGCATTACCTTTTTTTTTTTTTTTTAAATTCCAGGGCAGCATTACCTTGATCCCAAAACCAGACAAAGAGCCCACCAAAAAGGAGAATTACAGACCAATATCCCTGATGAATGTGGATGCAAAAATTCTCACCAAGATACTAGCCAATAGGATCCAGTAGTATATTAAAAGGATTATTCATCATGACCAAGTGGGATTTATTTCTGGGCTGCAAGGATGATTCAACATTCACAAATCAATCAGCATGATACATCACATTAATTTAAAAAAGGACAAAAACCATATGATCCTCTTAATTGATGCAGAAAAAGCATTTGAGAAAATACAGCATCCTTTCTTGATTAAAATTCTCCACAGTGTAGGGTTAGAAGGAACATACTTCAATATCATAAAAGCCACATACAAAAAGCCCACAACAATTGACATTCTCAATGGGGAAAAACTGAGAGCTTTTCCCCTAAGGTCAGGAACACAACCAATGCTCACTCTCACCCCTGTTGTTCAACATATATTACTAGCCTCAGCAATCAGATAACAAAAAGAAATAAAAAGCATTCAAATTGGCAAAGAATAAGTCAAATTCTAACTCTTTGCAGATGACATGATACTTTATGTGGAAAACCCGAAAGACTCCACCCCAAAATTACAAGAACTCATACAGGAAGTCAGCAACGTGGCAGGATATAAAATCAGTGCACAGAAATCAGTTGCATTTCTATACACTAACAATGAGACAAAAGAAAGAGAAATTAAGGAATCGATCCCATTTACAACTGCACCAAAAACTATAAGATACTTTAGAATGAACCAAACCGAAGAGGTAAAGGACCTGTACTCTAAAAACTAGAGAACACGTATGAAAGAAATTGAGGGAGACACAAAGAAATGGAAAAACATTCCACACTCATGAACTGGAAGAATAAATATTGTTAAAATGTCTATGCTACCCAGAGCAATATACACATTCAATGCAATCTCTGTCAAAATACCATCAACATTTTACACAGAGCTGGAACAAATAATCCTAAAATGTGTATGGAACCAGAAAAGACCCCAGATAGCCAGAGGAATGTTGATAAAGAAAACCAAAGCTGGTGGCATCACAATGCCAGACTTCAAGCTCTTTACAAAGCTGTAATCATCAAGACAGTATGGTACTGGCACAAAAACAGACACATAGATCAATGGAACAGAATAGAGAACCCAGAAATGGACCCTCAACTCTATGGTCAACTAATTTTTGACAAAGCAGGAAAGAATATCCAATGGAAAAAGGACAGTCTTTTCAATAAATGGTATTGAGAAAATTGAACAGCCACATGCAAAAGAATGAAACTGGACCATTTTCTTACACTGTGCACAAAGATAAATTCAAAATGGATAAAAGACCTAAATGTGAGACAGGAATCCATCAAGATCCTAGAGGAGAACACAGGTAGCAATCTCTTCAACCTTGGCCACAGCAACTTCTTGCTAGACACATTCTCCAAAGGCAAGGGAAACAAAAGCAAAAAATGAACTATTGGGACTTCATTAAGATAAAAAGCTTCTGCACAGCAAAGGAAACAGTCAACAAAACTAAAAGGAAACCTATGGAATGGAAGAAGATATTTGCAAATGACATACCAAATAAAGGGCTAATGTCCAAGATCTATAAAGAATTTATCAAACTCAACACCCAAAAACAAATAATCCAGTTGAGAAATGGGCAGAAGACATGAACAGACATTTCTCCAAAGAAGACATACAAATGGCCAACAGACACATGAAAAATGCTCCACATCTCTTGGCATCAGGGTAATACAAATCAAAACCACAATAAAATATCACCTCACACTGGTCAGAATGGCTAAAATTAACAAGACAAGAAACAACAAATTTTGGCGAGGATGCGTAGAAAGGGAGACCCTCTTACACTGTTGGTGGGAATGCAAGCTGGTACAGCCACTCTGGAAAAGAGTATGGAGGTTCTTCAAGAAGTTAAAAATAGAACTACCCTAAGACCCAGCAATTGCACTACTGGGTATTTACCCCAAAGATACAAATGTAGTGATCCAAGAGGGCACCTGCACCCCAGTGTTCATAGCAGCAATGTCCACAATAGCTAAACTGTGGAAAGAACGGAGGTGTCCATCAACAGATGAATGGATAAAGAAGAAGTGATATATATATACAACGGAATATTACTCAGCCATCAGAAAGGATGAATACTTACCATATACATCAATATGGATGGAACTGGAGGGTATTATGCTGAGCAAAATAGGTCAATTAGAGAAAGACAATAATCATATGGTTTCACTCCTACGTGGAATATAAGAAAGAGTGCAGAGGATCATAGGGGAAGGGAGGGAAAACTGAATGGGAAGTCATCAGAGAGGGAGAAAAACCATGAAAGACTCTTAACTATAGGAAACAAACTGAGGGTTGCTGGAGGGGAGGTGGTTGGGGGGATAGGGTAATTCGGTGATAAGCATTAAGGAGGGCACATGGTGTGATGAGCAGTGGGTGTTATAAGCACCTGATGAATTACTGAACACTACATCTGAAACTAATGATGTACTATATGTTGGCTAATTGAATTTAAACAAATAAATAAAATTCATATGGGAATGTAAGGGATCTGAATTAGCCAATCAGTCTTGAAAAAAAAGAAGAACAAAGATAGAGGACTCACAATTCCTGATTTCAAAACTTATTACAAAGCCACAGTAGTCAAAACAGTGTGGTACTGGCATAATAATAGCCTATAGATCAACGGAATATATTTGAGAGTACAGAAAAAATCCCATACATCTGTGGTCAATTGATTTGGGACAAAGATGTTAAAACAGTTCAGGGTGGGGGAAGAATAGCCTTTCAACAAATAGGGCTGGACAACTGGATAGTCAGTTGAATTAATTATATCATAATTACTTCATACCATATATGGTATTACTTCATACCATAAATACTTCATACCATATGTAAAAATTAACTCAAAATTTGTTAAAGACCCAGAAGTAGGATTAAAACTGTAATACTCTTAGAAAAAAACATGGGTTTATATCTTCATGACCTTGGGTTAAGCAGTGGTTTCTTAGGTATAACACCTAAAGCTCAAGCAACTAAAAAAAAAAGATGAATTGGACTTCATCAAGATTAAAAACTTCTGGGGGCACCTGGGTGGCTTAGTTGGTTAAGCGTCTGCCTTTGGCTCAGGTCATGATCCCAGGATCCTGGGATCAAGTCCCACATTGGGCTCCTTGCTCAGCAGAGAGCCTGCTTCTCCCTCTGCTTGCCACTCTTCCTGCTTGTGCACTCTTTCTCTCTCTCTCTGACAAATAAAGTCTTTTTTAAAAAAAGATTAAAAACCTTTGTGCTTCAAGTAACACTATCAAGAAAGTGGAAAGGCAACCCAAAGAATGAGAGAAAATATTTGCAAATCACATATCTGATAAAGGACTAGTATCTGGTATATATAAAGACGTTTTACAACTCAACAATAAAATAGCAAGGAGCCAAATTCAAACTGGTAAAAGGATATGAATAGACATTTTTGCAAGGAAGAACTACAAATGACCAATACACACATGAAAAGTTGCTCAACATCATTAATCAAGATAGAAATGCAAACCAAAACTACAGTGTGATACTACTTCCCACCCACTTTAGTAAAAAAGATGGACAATAATAAGTGTTGATGAGAACGTGGGGACATTGAAACCCTCATAGCACTGCTATGGGAATGCAAAATTGTGCAGCTGCTTTGGAAAACAGTTTGCCAGGTCCTCAAGAAGTTAAACATAGAATTACCATGTGACCCAGCAGTACCTTTTCTGTGTTCACATCCAAAAGAATTGAAAACATACAAAAACTAGTATGTGAATGTTTATAACATCATTATTCATAATAGCCAAAAAATAGAAACAACTGAAATGTTCACCAATGATGGAATGGATAAGTAAAATGTAGTATAACCATATAATGGAATATTCACTCATAAAGAAGAATAAATAACTGATACATGGATGAACCCTGAAAACATTATGCTAATGAGAGAAGCCATTCACAAAAGGTCAGATATTGTTAGATTCCATTTATATGGAAAGTGTAGAATAGGCAAATTTATAGAGATGGGTGTAGGAAGGAAGATGCAGAGGCTGGGTGTAGGAAGAAATGAGTAACTACTAATAGGTATGTGATTTTTTTTTTTAAAGTGATAATGTTCTGAAATTAGATACAGTGATGGTTACACAACCTTGGGAATATACTAAAAACCTACGAAACTGTATACTTTTTAAGAGGGTACATTTTATGGTATGAATTATATTTCAACTAAAAAATTTGAAAAGCAATAGTATTACTATACCAGCAAACAAAAAAGAGATAGAAATCATAATTTTTAAAATGCCATTTACAATAGCATCAGAAATCAGTTTAAGAAAGACAATTTAGAATTAGAGCTGCACGAAGATAATATAAACTCAGAGCCATCAGCTGGCCATCCTTTACCACATGCAGAAAGGATCACAGACAGCAGAGTTTGGGAAGAGAAAACTAAAGCAGAGGTACAGAGAGGTGCAAAGGTGAGAATGCCAGAGCTGGGACTATGATGACTTCCCATTTCTTGGTTTCAGTCCCTTCTGATGCCTCGCTGAATTGCTGCTTTGGATTCTGTGACATATCTGTATTCATGTAACACGTTTCCCCCCACTCACCAGCTGTTTTTGTTTAAAGTAGCTTGTTTGTTACTTAAAATTGTAATGAGAAGTTGGAATGTTTACTATACTTCCTGCTAGTATGAGCCTTTTATAAGAGCAAAAGTTCCCTACATATTTTGCACAATCCTGTGAAAATGGGTAAAAGATGCTTCCTATCAAATAATATTTTATTACACATACACACACATACCCTTCACATACATATACATACAACCATTCCAAATCTTTTTTTTTTTTTTTCAAATTTTTATTTAAATTCCAGTTAGTTAACATACAGTGCAATATTGGTTTCGGGAGTAGAATTCAGTGATTCGTCACTTACATACCACACCCAGTGCTCGTCATAACAAGTACCCACCTTAATACCCATCACCTATGTAGCCCACGCCCACCTACCTCCCTCCATCAACCCTCAGTTCTCTATCATTAAGAGTCTCTTATGGTTTGTTGCCCTGTCTCTTTTTTCCCCCCCTTCCTATATGTTCATCTCTTTTGTTTCTTAAATTCCCCATATGAGTGAAATCATATGGTATTTGTCTTTCTCTGACTTATTTCTCTTAGCATAATACACTCTAGCTCCATCCACATCATTGCAAATGGCAAGATTTCATTCTTTTTGATGGCTGAGTGATATTCCAGTGTATGTGTGTATGTGTGTGTGTGTGTGTGTGTATACACACATACATATACCACATCTTCTTTATCCATTCATCAGTCGATGGATATGGGCACTTTCCAGATTTTGGCTACTCTTGATAATGCTGTTATAAACATTGGGATGCATGTACCCCTTCGAATCTGTATTTTTCAACCATCCCAAATCTTATGAACATTCCAATTATGTAATTCAGTTCTTATATGCAAATTCATATATCCCCAAATAAAGATACACAATTATACCTTTAAACATAACATACATATCCTATCTGCACCTTTCTCAATAAGTGACACAATGAAGGGGTCATAGATTTACCCTACTAAGTTTGTGACAACAAAATTTGGGCTTTTCAAAACAATCCAAATTTCAATTTTTCTGACCTCCTGTCAGACCATGTTATTAAATGATACAAACATAGTTCAGAGACTGCTAAATAATTGTTTCTCAATGTGCTTGCAAGTTCAACACATACTTTAGTATTATAATATCAAATTATGGGGCCATATATAAAAACAAAAGTATGCACCTTAATTTACATAATATAACTAAAAATTATTTTCATGCTTGTGTTTGAAAACATTCTTTTAGCAGTAGTTTCTCATCTATATAGTCCAATAGATAACATTTTTGTAAAATTTAAAGAAAAATATTTTTGCTATTTTTAAGGTATGATGACAGTGTGAAAAATACAATATTTTGGTTGTAAAATATTTAAAAATTTTCAGGTCTATTCTTAATACATAAGGTTTAGACATTTAAACTTTTGGTCCTTTAGGGGCGCCTGGGTGGCTCAGTCGTTAAGCGTCTGCCTTCGGCTCAGGTCATGATCCCGGGGTCCTGGGATCGAGTCCCACTTCGGGCTCCCTGCTCGGCAGGAGGCCTGCTTCTCCCTCTCCCACTCCCCCTGCTTGTGTTCCTCCTCTCGCTATGTCTCTCTCTGTCAAATAAATAAACAAAAAATCTTTAAAAAAAAAAAAAAAACTTTTGGTCCTTTAAATAGATTCTCAGTAAGAAGTATGGACTTTGGGGGTGCCCAGTGGCTCAGCTGTTAAGCGTCTGCCTTCGGCTCAGGTTATGATCCCAGAGTCCTGGGATCAAGCCCCACATCGGGCTCTCTGCTAGGTGGGAAGTCTGCTTCTCCCTCTCCCACTCCCCCTGCTTGTGTTCCCTCTCTCTCTGTCAAATAAATAAATAAAATCTTTAAAAAAAAAAAGTATGGACTTTAATTTGAAGAAAATTGATTTGACATTAGTAAATTCATTTGCATTTGCTGTGCCATTCTGAGTTGAAAATTTAGTATATTTGAAAAATGAAAAGACAGAAGAAATGCCTGAGCACTGTGGAAGTGTGCAGATTTAAATACTAGTCAAAACACAGTTTGGTTTTCTTTATACTTTTTGGTGTATAAATGCATTAAATTGCAAAACCAAGGACTCCCAATTCATTAGTGTTACCTTTTTCTTGATAAATAACAAAATGATACGATATTTGACAAAAAAATAAGATGAGATGCTCTCTCATTTAAAAAGTAAAGTCATATGGGGTGCCTGGGTGGCTCAGATGCTTAAGCTTCTGCCTTCAGCTCAGGTCATGATCCCAGGGTCCTGGGAGGGTGGCTCAGATGCTTAAGCTTTTGCCTTCAGCTCAGGTCATGATCCCAGGGTCCTGGGATTGAGCCCCACGTCCGGCTCCTGGCTCAGCAGGGAGCCTACTTCTCCCTCTCCCTCTGCCTCTCCCCCTGCTCATGCTCTCTCTCTCTCTCTCTCTCTCTATCTCTGTGTCTCGAATGAATAAATAAAATCGTTTAAAAAAAATAAATAAAAAGTAAAGTCATAAAGTGCATAAATCTGATTAACATAAATCAGGAACTGCAAGTCAAAGTAATATTCTTTTAGAAATACTAATCCCAGGGGTGCCTGGGTGGCTCAGTCAGTTAAGTGTCCGACTCTTGATTTTGGCTCAGGTCATGATCCTGGGGTTGTGGTATTGAGCCCCAGAGTCGGGCTCCCCCCTCAGCAAAAGTTTTTTTTGGAGATTCTCACTTTCCCTCTCCCTCACCCTCCCCCGAAATAAAGAAATCTTAAAAAAAATATTAACTTCAGTAGCTAGCTTATGCAGAGACCAATTATTTAAATTTATAATTAGGATGCAAGGCTAAGTGTATCAGGGGTTATGTGCCTACTATTATCAGTTTTTCTTAGATTTTTTTTAAAGCAACCAACAGCTGCCCCACAGCCATTACTGACCCTGTTAAAGTAATTTTAAATATTTTCTTTAAATACAATTCTAGTTGACATTAATGAATTTATTTTACTTTAAGTACTTAGAATTGGGGGCTTTAAAAACATGCAAATCTATATGTGACAAAACTTCGAAAACGTATGCATTTCAGATTATTGTAGTGATGGGAATATGGGATCTATTAACTTTAAATTATACCTAAGAGTACAGCTTAGGTCAATTTTCTTTGAGAACCTAATTTTTCCAATTATCAATCTCTGTAAGCTTATATTTGTTAATAAGACAAATTCAGACAATTCTCAGGATATGGGAAGTGGGGTGAGGATGGGGGAGCACTTATAAGTACCATTTCTAACAGAAAAAGTTTTTGTCACTTAGGTAATTAATATCTATATGCTAATATTCTATAAACAAACTTGTATACAGTCTTCATTCCCAACAAGACTTGCCAGCTCTGCCTTGGAATTTGTGGAAGTCCCCAGAACCTAAAATTCAACTCCAGGTGGTAGGTAGTTTTCAACCACTGGGAATAAATGTGTGTAGTCATTGTGCGCCATCTTGTGGTGATGTTTAGAAATGCACCTATTAGGAATTGGATTAGGGAACAAAGCAATTCCTTATCCCTTATTGCAAAACAAAAACCTACAAGGCATTTTCCCCTCGTCTTCCCATCCCCAAATCCTCTGATTCCCTAAATAAATTAAATGCATTATTTGGGGAGAGAATTAAGGTAGCTAGTATAACTAGGGAGGCGGGGTGGTTGAGAGATCAGGCTCTGGAATTAGACTACCTTAAGTTAGAATCTCAGATTTGCTATTTCTTATCCGGATAGTCTTGATTCTCTGGAATTAGACAAGGAGACAGAAAATATAAGAGATAAAGGGAAATCTAGGAGTCTGATAGCTGACTAATAAATGTTTCAGAAAGAGAGAGCAAACAAATCAGAAGAAATAATTTAAGAAAATTTTCTACACTTGGAGATACAGATCCGCACATCAAAAAGGCTTAGTCAGTGCTAATTAGGATGAATGAAAGAATATCTACAAAGGAGGAATAATTGCAACATTTCAGAACATCATGGATAAAGAGAAAATCATAAATGCTTCCAAGGAACAAGAATTGAAATTTTGTTAATCTTTATCAGTAGCACTGGATGGTAGAAGACAATAGACTTAAAGTTCAGGGAAAATGATTTTCAACCCTGTGTTCTATACCCAGCCAAACTATTAAGTGTGAAAGTAAAGTAATTTTAATACATTCAAGGATTTAGAAAGTTGAACTCACACACATCTTTTCTGAAGCAGTTGCTTGCGTATGAGCACAATATAACAAAGCAATTAACCAAAAAAGAAAATGTCAAAGAATCCAAGAATAGTGGATTCACTCAAGAAACTTAATGAAAGGAAGTTCAGGATGACAACTGTAGGAGAGGCCACATTACGTTAAGAGGAGGATGGAGGGCTCAAGAAGTATCTATGAGGAGGGAATAAATAGGTGGTGTCTCCATGTATTTATTTTTGTCTCTGAAATATTAAATACACTTAAAGAAATTTAAGATAGATAGTGCTAGACTAAAAGAAAGGCAGGAAAACTTCAGGGAAAATATAGCTGCTCAAGAAAGAAAAGCACTTCACTTGATTCAGTATTAATATTTTTATTTTTTGTATAGCTCTCAAATCAGCCCATTCTCTGACTCTACTACTGTCATCACTCTAGATTGAGTTACCATCATTTTTTTTGCCTAGACTCCTCTGGTAGCCTTTTTTCAAAATGCAAATTTAATTATGTTCCTTCCTTGATTAAATCACTATAGTGTCTTCCCCTAGCTCTTAGAATAAAAGATCCAAATCATTAACATCCCTACTAGGTTCCACACTGTCTCATGGTCAGGCAGTTCCTAAGCAGCAGTGAGATGGCAGCTGCTAGGTAGTCTTGCCTCACCTCCATAGAATTGGCTGGTAAGGACACAAGAGACCTAAATGGATCTAGACAGTTTATTACTTACAGAGATGGCAAAACAAGATCAGCATGTTATCAGTTGCTTGCATTCCTAATCCCACAGGATAACACTGACCAGATAACACAAATAGTGGGTTGCTTTGTTTTTGAGGCATCAACTATAGGGTGCAACTAAGTGGTTTTATGGCCTGCATCTGTACCTTGGAAGAGGCAAGGTAGAAAGTCCAGTGCCTTACTGGAACCAGAGGCAGATGAGAAACTGCTTCATGGCAATGCCATGCAAGATAGGGAGCCTCTTGCAAGCTAAGGAGGCAGATGAGAAATGGCTTTTAGCACCTCCTCACAAGACTGCCTATCTTGACATGTCCCAAAGAGTATCAGAGGGCATTCTATAAATAGTTAAGTCTTGGATATGGCCTATATAGAGACATGGAATTGCTAGGGTACCATGGTGGAGCCATTCTCCTACAAATATAGCCTGACCTTTCTCCACTAATTTCATCTTGTGTGCTCTCTCTTACTTGCTGAACATCAGCCACACTGACCTTTCAATTTCTCCGATACACCATGCTTTCCCTTGTCATAGATATTTTGCATATGCCATCCTCTCTGCCTGAGGTACTCTTTCTCCCGCCTCTTTGCCTTCTTAATTCCCATTCTTTCTTTAGTCTTCAACTCAGTTGTTGCTTCTTAGGGAAACCTTCCAAGACATTCCTAACTAGAACAGTGCATCCAATTATCACATAGCATTGTGCTCCTCTCCTTCATAGCATTCTAAACAATTTTAATTTTATAGTTACTTGTATAATCCTTAAGTAATAATAGTAAAGATAATACATGCTCTAATATATTATTTTATCACTTAATTTGAAAATGCTTTCACATACTTAATTTCATTTTATCTTTTCATCTCTGTGAGGTGAACAAAACAGGTATTATTTTTAATCTGTTTTTTACAGATAAAAGCCCATATTAAAACTTACGTTTTCTTACTTTAGTTTAAAGTGCTCTGTACTTCATCATGTGTTTCTCATGTGAATATATAAGGCAGCATGCAGTGAGTAAGAGGGACAAAGAAAATGCCATAGGGGCCTAAAGAAGAGAGAAATCATTTCAGATGGGGTGATAAGGATAGATCTCCATGATAGAGGTACCATTTAAGGTGGCCTTGAAAGTTGATCAGCTTCTGATAGACAAGTGAGCGGCTTCTAAGACAAGACGTAATATCAAAGGTACAATCATAGAAAGTCTTGAGACTATTTGAGTAATGGCAAGCAAATGTGTTTTTGTTTTTAAAGATTTTATTTATTTATTTATTTATTTATTTATTTATTTATTTGACAGAGGAGAGGGGGAGAGAGAGAGAGCGTGTGCGCACAAGCAGGAGGAGAGGCAGGCAGAGGGAGAAGCAGACTCCCCACTGATCAGGGAGCCCAATGTGGGGCTCCATCCCAGGCTGAGATCATGACCTGAGCTGAAGGCAGACGCTTAACCCACTGAGCAACCCAGACGCCCCAAGCAAATGTGTTTTGATGGATTAGGGTTACTATGGGTACCAGAAAGGGAGGCTAGAATTATATTGTGGAGGACTTTAAATATGAAATTAATTTGCTGGCACGGGAAGTAACTAACATTTCTAAGTGGGCAAATGATCTGACCAGAGTTGAACTTTAGGAGGACTAATTAAACAGCATGTAGAATAAATTGTGCATGATAGGACTTGACAAGGAGACCAGGTAACTGAGATGAAATTATGAGCTAGGGCAAAAGACCACAGCTCTCGTAGAGCTGTGGGTTATCTCTGGGGGTTGGGAGAAGCTTATTTATAGGATTTTAGCTTGTGCTGGTGATTCTTAGCAGGGTTTAGGGAGGGCAGAGGTCAATTCTAGATTGGATACTTTAAAAAAGTGAAGTATTGGGTATTTTGGTGTATCTTATCTTGGAGATGGGAAGATTAAGGAAATAGTAGTCATTTGTTTTAACCAGAAGAGGGGGATGTTTAGTTATTTTTGTGGTTCTTGAATGTCCTTTCCTCAAGTTTCAGAAATAATTACACAGTAGTCTTATTTCGATCTTTACTACAGTCACAGAATGGCCTTACTGAGTGTTGTTTATATTCTACCAAAGTTGTTTATATTCACTTGGGAACACTGTGGTTCATCCTGTCAGCTTCCAGCTGCCAGGGATGTTTCATTACTTTATCACTACCCAATACATTGATCTGCTTAGCCCCTAAGGCATCTAGCCAGTTGCCTCATAGGGTGAGCATACTATACTGTTTACTCCAGGTGCTATACAAATATTATTGTTATCTAAATGTGCCATGTCTTGAAAAGAGTTGACTGAGCAACAGCACTGAAAATGAAGACTAAAGGACCAAAAAAGGTTATAAAGGTTTTCAAAGCTCTTCACTATCTCCAACATTTCTAGTTCACTTAAAATCTATGCTCCAACAAAAATCAACTTATTTCTATTTCTACAGCTTATGGTTTGCTGTCTTTGAGTATATGCCCTCTACCTGGACCATCATGTCCAGATCCTATCTGTCAGTTTAGATGTCTCTCCCTTCCCCCATGTTACTAAGATCAAGAAAAAGTCTACTTAAAATATTATGAATGAAGAATAAATTATGTATTTGGATATTCTAGCTTGGGGGGTCAAGCTGGAAGCAATCTCTTTTTCCTGTGAATTCATATAGTAAATTTCTTATACCCCTAAAACACATATTTCTAATGTTTATTAAATATGTATGGTGTCCTAAGTGCTAGAAACTATCACTGATACCATCAAAATGCTGTGATGTTTGCTTCTTTCCAGGTTCTTCTTAAGTGTAAGTATAAAGCAGCAGAAAAGTTTCTTACTCTTACCTCATTCAAGATAAGAGTTACTGATATTCTGTGGTATTTGGCTCTATGTCAGAGAGGTGAAGAGAAGCTTATAGGTGGGTCGATGCTCCTTGTGAAGAGCTGGGATTGGGCTAATAGCTGGACAGGGACTAGCTGTTGTCAGAAATATCATTTTAAAAATTACATATTAAATAGGCTAACATTTGAGGAAGTGAAAATCATAACTTTTTGTACTGTATGAAAGGAAATAAACTGTAGTAAAAATAGGTTTGTTTTTCTTATATTAATTTAGGAATGATTGCTTGCAAAAAACCTGGGAACCGAGAATGTAATCATCACTGTAAAAATAAACATACATGTGGACATGACTGCTGTGAGTTCCATAAAAGAAGTTTATTTCAGGTTTTAAAAATTGAAAGGCCTTTGAATAGTAATGACATCCTAATTACCTACGTATGATATTTATGTTATGCAGTTTATAACTCAAATAATTTTCTTTCTTTGTGGGTAACATGAAAAAAATTAGATTAGAAATTATGAAGATCTACCCCTGAAACTGATAATACTATATGTTAACTAAATTGAATTTAAATAAAAAATTCAAAAAAAAAGAAATTATGAAGAAATTTGGCTTTACATGAACACTACCTAAAGTTTCACTTAAAAAGCGAGAATTTCTTTTCATAGGTAAAACTGGAGTTGCACAAAAGTCAGAAATGAAAGAGCCAACAATCTCTTCATATTTATCCGATTTAAGAAACAGGAATGCTGTTTCATCACTTCCTCCAGTTAAACGTCTCAAGGTTAGTTTTAATAACATTTAGCCCTTGTTCTGTAATCTAATGTATATGAATATTCCTTTATTCTGTGTATTAGTTAGGTATCCGAAGTGAACTTTAGTTACTTGAGGGCTTGCCTAGGAGTATGGCCATTTTCCAAAATGTTGTTTCTAAAGGAAAAGATACTGTAGTTCTTTTTTTTTAAAGATTTTATTTATTTATTTGAGAGAGAGTGAGAAAGAGCATGAGTAGGGGAGGGGCAGAGGGAAAAGGAGAAGCAGACTCCCCACTGAGCAGGGAGCCCTACATGGGGCTCAATCCCAGGACCCTGGGATCACAACCTCAGCTGAAGGCAGCCACTTAACCGACTGAGCCACCCAGGTGCTCCAAGATATTGTAGTTCTTAGTAATTAGTCTGTAAATCTACTTTTGGGACATAGTTCTACAGCCCCTTATTAGTCTTTTTTTTTTTTTTTAACCAAAGAAGAAGGAAATGGAGAGGGATATGTAGTTTGGCTTGGTTCGGCAATTAAAACTACGCACGCTTGCCCTTTCCTGGTTCTGTCTGTACTGGAGTGGTATGGAGAGTCTAAAGTTGATTTTGATTCATGTACCTAGATGAGTACTGAGCAAGAGGCTCCTTTCCAAGTCATGAAGGAATGGTTGTTCCTACCTTGATTAGCTGGTCACTAGCAGACTTATTCTAAGCCTACGTTATCATATCCAGGGCAAAATAATTGATCAGGCCACAGAAAAGAGGCAAGAAAATGGCAGTGTCTGCTTCTTTTCTAGGACTTTAGTAAGAATGAAGATTTTAAGTCATGAGGCTAAAACAAGGGGGATACTGGGAAACGAAGAGGTATGCACATTAAAACAGCCACCACCTTCTCTGAGATAATATTTTTTTAGTAGCCCAAGTTCTTCCTCCCTCCCCCCTTCCTTTCTTTCATCCTTCCTTCCTTCTTTCCTTCTCCATTCTGTATTATTCCCTCTATCCTTCCATATTCATTTTTTTTTAAGTTTATTTAATTGGGGCAACTGGGTGGCTCAGTCAGTTAAGTGTCCGACTCTTGATTTTGGCTAAGGTCATGATCTCAGGGTTGTGAGATGGAGCCCCATGTTGGGCTCCATGCTGAGTGTGGAGCCTGCTTAAGATTCTTTCTCTCCCTCACCCTGTGCCCCTTCCCTCCCTTTCTCTCTCTCCCTCTCTTACTTTTTTTCTTTTTAAAGATTTTATTTATTTATTTGACAGAGAGAGAGAGAGCAAAAGCAGGGGGAGCGGCAGGCAGAGGGAGAGGGAGAAGCAGGCTACCCGCGGAGCAGGGAGCCAGATGTGGGGCTCGATACCAGGATCCTGAGATCATGACCTGAGCCGAAGGCAGATGCCCAACTGACTGAGCCACCCAGGTGCCCCTCTCTCCCTCTCTTAAAAAAAGAAAGTTACTATTTTTAGTAATCTGTACACCCAAAGTAGGGCTCAAACCCACAACCCTGAGATCAAAAGTCTCATGCTCTTCCAACTGAGCCAACTGAGTACCCCCCTTCCATATTCATTGAGCACCAGCAATATGCTAAGTACTGTGATAGGTGCTAAGATACAGCAGTGAATAAGACAGTTTTAGTCCCAATCCTCATACGGCTTATAGTTGGGTGAAGGATACAAATAACTAAATAGGCTTTTTCAATGTAGTATGATAGAGGATTCTGTGACAGAGGTGTAAGATAACTTGAACTTGGGTAGAAAGTGTACTCAGTCCACATTTGATAGGCCAGGAAAGGATTCCAAATAATCATGATTGAGACTTGAAGGATATCTAGGCATAAGCCAGGTATGGAGAGGTAGGCACTAGAGTAGTGGTGGAGACGGATAGAAAAGTATTCCAGACATAGAAAATATGAAGTGGTATAGAACTGAGAAAGAGAGAGAGCTTTTAAAACATTGAAGTTATACAGTGTGTCTGGAGTTCAATCACAAGTAAGGGAGTAGAGAGAGATGAGGCTGAAAAGGTAAGTAAGAGCTAGATAATGAAGGCCTTTTTGGTATTTTAAGGATTTAGACTTTATCCTGAAAGTATTGGGAAGCCACTGAAGAGCTTTAATCAGTGACATGATCAGAATTGCATTTTCTCAAGTTCACTCTGGATGCAATGTAGAGAATGGATTAGAGGATGATAGAAAAGGAACATAAGGACTCATTAGGTGGGTTTTACAATAATCCAGGCAAGATGATGGTCTAGTTTAATGTAGTAGCAGTAGCAGTGGAGGGAAGTGGCTAGGTTTAAGACATTTTTCAGAGATAGAATCAACTACCCTGGTACTTAATTGCTTATGAAGGGTGAAGTAAAAGGAGTAAAGATGATGACCAGCTTTCTGAACTGAGCAAGTAGGAAAAAAGTGAGGCCTCACTAGGGTGGAAACTCCAAAGGAAAAGCAAGTTTGGAGAAGTAAATACACAATAAGTTCAATCTGGAAAATACTGAATTTAGAAGCCTGCAAGATACCTAGGTAAAGATGTTCCACAGACAGTTGGATTAACTCTGAAAATCAGGAAGAGGATCTGAATTAGAAATATAGATTTGAGAGTCATTCACTTGTAGATGATAATTGAAGCCATGGAAGTAAATAAGATCTTTAAAAATGTGTAGAGGGAAAAGAGAAAAAGGCCTAGTAAAGAACCATGAAGAATCTCAACATTTAAGAAGTGCCTGAGAAGGAGATTTGATTTGAGAACTAGCCTGAGTTTCTCATAATCCATTGGTTTTGGGACTTCGTGTACCAGCAGGGATTTTGCTGTTTGGTTTGTTTGTTAAAAAGTGTTGCTGTGAAGTAGA
This sequence comes from Mirounga leonina, assembly GCF_011800145.1. Classification (NCBI taxonomy): domain Eukaryota; kingdom Metazoa; phylum Chordata; class Mammalia; order Carnivora; family Phocidae; genus Mirounga; species Mirounga leonina. Next base: position 18,608,495 of record NW_023270447.1, read on the forward strand.
CAGTTGAACTGTTTTTCTCGTTAATAGATGCAAATGAATAAATCTCGAAGTGTGGACCTTAAAGAATTTGGTTTTACTCCAAAACCTTCTCTTCCCAGTATATCAAGGTACAGTATAATGTTAATATCCAAGGTAGAATAGTCATCATAAACTCTTTGCTCCTCCAAATAATCATTTATTCAGAGAAAGGTGAACACTGGCTACATTCAAATCATAGTAATCATTTAGTTCCATAATGAAGTAATAATATCATAAGAGTTTGGTTATCTAAATTTATTTAGAACTCTACAGTTATAGAATATTTTAACATTCACTGAATCATCTCTTTCTGGGAAACTACCCATCCTATATGTCATGACCTCAGGCTTTCTCTGCCTTCTAAATTTAACAGGTGACAAAAGGATACTTTAAAAGAAAAGTATACTTTGAAAAGAAAAATCATATTGCTGTACAAAGTCTAATCTTTTCCATTTAGGGGCCCACTCTATTAATAACACTTCATATTTATAAAATAATTTACATTTTAAAAATTGCACATTTGTGTATTATCTCTTTTGACCTTAACCACAACCTGGATCATAAAATGAGGTATTTCTATCCCATTTTATAGATAAAATAATCGAAGCTCATATTCCTAGTTATTAAGCAGAAGGCCCTAAATGATAACTCAGCATTCTTTTCCTATACCATGATGCCTAGAAGGTAATAGTATATGTCATTTCCCTTCCGGATAACGGTATTCTATATGCAGGGATGACATTTAATATACTTAACAAACAGTACAGAGCAGCCACTGACCAATCAGAACAGATGCCAACACTACTTCAAGAGATCCTAGCTTTTGTTATCTAATTGAAAGTAGCATTAGCAATAGATTTTTAAGGCTATACACAGATAGCAGATAACTACATATTTGGGTCATGTATAGATGACTAAGTATCTTGCTTCCAATAAACACCTATTTTTTTACCCTTTACTACCCTAGGCTAATGCATTTTATCATAGAAGTGTTGAGAAGATGAACCCTTTCTTTTTTATTTATATGAGTAAGTGGTTTTCAAATTCAGATTAGTTTTAATATTTAATATTTTATGGTTTTATTTATCTTTATGAAGGTCAGAGTGTTTAAACATACCTGAATTGTCTATAATGGAGCAGAGGGATCAGCGTGAAATCAGTGCAAAAGTTCAACAAGAACCATCAGAATATCAAGACAAAGGTGAATTACTATTGATATTGCCTTGAAAGAGAAAATGGTTTATCATTACTTCAGAATGACAATGTTATTGAAAAACCAACATCTGAAATTACTATGATTATTAACTTGCAACATTTTTCTCCTGGGTTATTGGGCCAATTTCAAATTCTTAAGTCTGTTATTTCAGATGGACTTACTATGTTTGTCACCTAGATTTTTTTTAAAAGTCTCTTCCCTACATTGTGTTGACTATTTTTGTTTAAAGATAATATGAGGAAAAATTGAGAAAATAAGGGACCTGGAGATATATAAAGTATTAAAATGCTGAACTATTACTTTTATATGTCTTTAAAATTATTTAAAATAATTTTATGTTTATAAAATTTGTCTAGTTTTACAAAACAGCTGTGTGATCTTGGAAAAATTATTTAACTTCTTTAGGTCTTAGTCTTATCTATAAAATTAGGGGATTAAATTAGGTTACCTTTAATACTTCCCCAGTTTCTAATATGGTTCTTACAAGTTCCTCTGATAATATGAGAATATAACCTAATTTGTGGGATATAGCTCATATGTAATCTAGATTTGCTTTTATCTGTGTCAATCACTTAATTAATGAGATAAAGCATATAATTCTTCAACACTGGGACCAGGTCATCATTCTCCGGATCCTGTTATTACTAGCATCATTTGTCTGGGTCATGCCATTAATAGCCAGTCTGTTAAAATGTGTGAGAAATAATCCTGGCCATAGAATTGTTTGTTTCTGTTGCTGTATGTAGAAATGGTAAACTTGGGGTTTTCCACAAATAATTTCATGTGTGTGGCCTTAGCATTGACAACTCTTTCCTTCATTCTGTCACTTTATGCTTCCTCTAGCCATAATTTAAGATCTTAAGTAGGCAAGGGCTGGAGTACCCACGACCTCTTAGGCCCAAATAAGAACAAGAAAAGTCCCCTAATCTCACTTAGAGTATCAGAGCATTTATCCAACTTGCCCAAAGTCTGATATCATTACAACGTGGAGAGAAGTGTTAGAATTTTCAACTCCTTAATTTTTATCTCTCTTCAACCTGTAGCCCTCTAACTCACTCCTTGTTCTGCTGCTTTATTCCCTGCCCTTCTACATACCACAGTTTATTCCTCTGCTTACTTTCATGCTGTCTTTTTTTTTTTTTTTTAAGATTTTACTTATTTGAGAGAGAGAAACAGAGATAGCGAGAGAGTGAGAGCACAAGTGGGGAGGAGAGAGAGAAGCAGGCTCCCTACTGAGCAGGGAGCCTGATGCGGGGCTTGATGCGGGGCTTGATGTGGGGCTTGATGCAGGGCTCAATGTGGGGCTTGATCCCAGGACCCTGGGATCATGATCTGAGTTGAAGGCAGACGCTTAACTGAGCCACCCAGGCGCCCCCTTTCATGCTGACTTTACATAGTTTTCCTACTTTTATTTCTTTCCTATCCCCTATTCCAAATCCAATTTATATTTTGATATTAAAGTCTCATCTAGATACTTTAACCCCCAATGATAATTGTATCCCTGTTTTACTGAAAATGAGTCACTTTTTTTTTGAAGAAGAAGAAGAAGCTGTGTAGTAAGTAGTTAAATTCACAGGATCTAGAATAATCTGTTTGGGGTGCCTAGCTGGCTCAGTTGGTAGAGCATGTAACTCTTGATCTCAGGGTTGTGAGTTCAAGGCCCATGTTGGGCTGGGAGGTTACTAAAAAAAAATGCTTAGAGTAATCTGTCTAGGCTCAAATTCTAGCCATTTAGTAGTTGTGTCACCTTTTGTAATGTATCTACCCACTTTATCTCAATTCCCTCATCTGCTTATGTATTAGGGATTTTAGTATTAAATGTGATAATATACATAAAGCTCTTAGCATAGTATCTGGTACTATTATTAGTAGCAATCGAGTATATTCATTATACTTTTCACACATTAGTTTTTGGTGGCAAAACATACTTTGTATTCAAATATTGCTCTAGAGAATGTTTTAAGAAAAACATGCCAATTTTTATCATCTGTATTCCAATTTCAAGAAAGGAAAAAGAAGAAAAAAAGAAAAAATATCAGAAATTATATGAGAAAGTATGTTGAATCATAAAATTTAAATTGTAAGGGACCTTTGTGCAATTTCTCATTTTATAGTGAAAGAAACCAAGACTCTGAGAGATTAAATGACTCACCTAAAATCACATATCTAATTAATGGCAGGGCCAGAAATAGATTCTATATCTCCTGATTCCCAGTTCAGTGCCATTTCTATAAAATGAAATTGACTTTTAGTTATCAGTAGAGAATTGAAAATCGAACCTATATGAACTCTTTCAATTTTCTACCCCACAACTATATATTTCTGTCTCTGCATCTTTCCTTAAAGAAGAATTCTCTTTTCTTCTATTCAAGGTTTATCTCTCCACCTATAGTTTTAATGTTTCTAATCCTGCCTCCCTTGGGGCTTTAGGAGACCAATTACCCCTCTCCTCTTTTCCATATTTTCAATCTCTCCTCCCTATTTCTCTTTCAACATATAATTATGCTCAAGTCTCTTCCCTCTTCAGCTCCCTATCCTCATCAAGATAGTCATGACCGTTTGGGTTGTAAGTGACAGAAATTCTACTCAAAGTGACTTAATCACACAAAAAAGGAGACCATTCATGTAAACTTATAAGTCCAGACATGCGTCTGGCTTTTATCTTGCTAGATCCAGATACTCAAATAATTTCAGTCATACCTCTGGCTTTGTCTCAGTCTTTTAGCTATGCCTGTTACTAATTGGCTTTATTCACATCTTCCCAATTGAACAGTCTCAGTAGAAATACAGTCTTCCCTGTTAGCTTTGGCAGAGCAGAGTTCATCCTAAATGGCCTCAGTTGAGTCTTGTATTCATCCCTCCATTAAACCCTGTAACCTGGGGAATGGGTCATGCATTCCTCTGCTGTAGCCCTGGAGGCTAGGGTACCATGAATGACATCCTCACCAGGGTCACATGGAATGGGTAGAGGCAGTTTCCCCAAAGGACAGGAAAGATATTCCTATTAAAAGAAGGGAAAATATGTCAGGCAAAGAACAGAATCACAGAGTCTTTATATACTTTAATGTCTTACTCTCCCATCAAAACAAAAATTCTTCAAAGGGCAGTTTATACTCACTGTGCTCATGGCCTTACCTCCTAGTCATTTTTTCATTCACTAAACTTTGGGTTCTTACTCCTTTGAAACTGCTTTTGCTTAGACCATTTAGTGATCTCCTAAGTACTGAATTCAGTGAACTCTTTTCAACTTTTATTTTCTTTGACCATTGTAGTATTTGACACATCTGGTATTTCCCTCCTTTTGGAAATCTCTCCTTTGGTTTCAATTAAACCATTCTGTTGGTTCTCCTACTACTTCTTGAATTGCTTGGGCTTTTTTTCCTGTTGATATTGCAAAAGAATTCTTTTTTGCTTCTTTATTCTTCTCACTTTATAAACTTTTCTTTTATAATGTCACCCAAGTCCATGTCTACAATTACTACATCTGCATTTGCCATCTGTTTTTTTCTGTCTAGCCCCTGACCCATTTATACAGTCACCTTTCTGGATATATCCACCTAAAAGTTAATATATCAGCATTTGAACTCTTTCTATCTTCTCTATATCTCACACTGCTCCTTTTCTTTCCTCCTTAGGTCAGTGAATGAACCCTCTTCTTTTCCAAACTACTAAAGGCAGGAAAAGAGTCATCCTATTTATCTTAACTTACATGCAAGTAATTGCCAAGTCCTATCTGTTTTGCCTCCTAAGCATCTCTTATATCTGTTCTTCTCTGTCCCTTCTGCTGATGCTCTAGCTCAGACATTCATTGTCTCTCATTTATTGCAATAGCTGTCTTACTTTTCTCTTTGCTTCCAGTCTCATTATCATCCCATCCATAACTATTCTGGGGAATCTAACAGGTATCTTTGATCATGTAAACCTCTTGCTAAAATATCTTCAGTAGTTATCCATTGCCTATAAGGGGGGAAAAAAAAGCGAATTCCTTAACATGGAAATTAAGCATCAACATAATCTGGCACTTAACTTCCTGTGCAGGCTCAATGAGCCCTTCTTCTCCTGCTTTGTGCTCCAGAAATCCTGAAAACATATAGTTCTCCAAACATTCTCTGGTCTCCCATACTGCCATGTCTTTCACATCCTGTCCTCCTCTCATGGAGTATCTTGCCTTTCCCCTTGCCCTGCTCCACAGTCACCGTTCTACCAAGCTCAAATTCCAATGTTACCTTCTTACCATTTTACCATCTTAGAGCTGTCCATTTGGACTTCCATTGTAGGTTTAGGTCCTGTTCCCTTTGCATTCCCATTACACTTTGTACCTGCTTCTGTTTTTAGTATATATAATGTGTATATATCAATGAACAAAAGTAGAATAATATGAACTGGAGTTGTAGGTATAATTGAAGGATAAAGTACGATCTGGCTAGGTGAAGAAAAGTACAGAGAATATTTTAAATGAAAGAAACTCAGTGGTACACCTGGAGCAAGCTTGTGCTGACTTGTGAGAGATGATTATTAAATTCTTGGTAATCTTTCAGCCATTATTAAAAGTTTAATTATGTAAACTTTCAATTAAATAATTAAAAACAAAGACTAAATATTCAAAACTAATCACTTCCTAATTGTTCTACTACATATTACTGTTATCTGTGTTCTTGAGATTATTTGCCTTTTTATTTGTATCTATATGGTGGAAATGCTATATAATGGTGTGCTACTATGCATTTCTTCTCAACTTCGTGTTCAGAGATGTCACACTGGTAGCTTGAAATTAATCATAATGGGAATATTTATACCATGGAAATCAGCAAACACTGCATATTAGGACTTGATTTATTGCTTAGACTTATGAAAGTGATGGAAAAATGTTAATAGTGCAGATTAAATTTAACAGTATATTGTGCCTATAGCTATTACATTGTGAATAGCACAAAAAGCTGAGGGAATATTCTTCTAGTATTTGAAAACTATTGTCTAATTTAGCAAAGGAGTTGCCTAATGAACGAGTCAAGTCCCAATATCTTTCTGTGTTATTTTACTTTCATCTTAGTTGTTACAGTCAACAAGAATATCAAGCAACATTCATGTGAGAACTATATTCATTTGTTAATTGCAACCATAGGTTGGCTACAGATACAAGAGTTTGGCAAAACTCAATGGAAACATTTGGTGAAAATCAAATATATGGAATTTACAATTAAGCATGCTATATATTTTATTATTATTTGTAAATTGTGTGCTACATATCCTTTACCTATAATAAATACATATAATAAATGCAAGTATATATATGCATACATTTTTTGGAGAAGCAGTTATTAAACATTTATTAGCACACTACTATGGAAAACTGCAAAACTAAAGGCATGTATTCCCTCTAACAATCTTAGGAAGTAGATACTATTATTATTCTCATTTTGCAGAGGAGAAAACGAGGCTCAGAGACTTTAAATTACTTGTCTAAGATCATACAACTAGTAATTGAGAGAAGTAGAATTTTCACCCCAGTAGTCTGGTCCTAAGCCCAGGCTATAAACAATGGATAACACTGAGGATTTTTTAGCAGGGAGAAGAGCTGGAAGAAGGAAGGCCATTTTAGAAATTATAAAATTCATTTTAGAGTAAAGTTATTCTCATATAGGAATTAAGAGGGAAAATTAATTATCTCTAAAAGAATCCACTGAAAATTAGATTTAATGCAACTATCAATATATGTAATACAGTAAATAGAATTGGTTGAAAACAATATTCAACAATGCTTGACCCAATACTTTGAAAACTACTATTCAAACTTCAGTTTAGTAGTTGAAAGATGTATTTGATATATCAATGGAAAATGATGTTAATGATTTAAAAAGTACCTTCCTCTTTTATACATACACATGACAGATTTCTCTAGATGGAACTATCCTACAACTTCAGATGAGAAAGCCCCTCAAACAGTGCTATTCAACAGACATCTTAATGCATCTGGAAACCAGAATTTGACAGATATGGATAAAAATAATGCTTCATTCTCAGAAGTTTTGAATGTGAACTTTGAATTGGGAGATGAAATTTGGGATGATTTTGATGATGAGAACTTATTAGAAGTGACCAGTTTTTCAGCCAGTACTGAGAAGACAAAAAGATCAGGTAAAATTGTCTATTAGCATGAAATAATTTCATGAGAAATTCTTTGAATATTTTTCAGTTCAGTTTCTGGGACTAATTTTCTTTGCCTTTTTTATGTGTTTGCTTAATTAGCTTTGGTTTGTTAAGATTGTGATTTTTTAGCAAAACTGAAAATGTGACCCTTCCATAAATCACATTTCCTCCTAAGGACAGAGGTCAAGGTTATTCCATTATAATGATACAGTATATGACCTTTTTCTCTTCTATTGCTCCCCTATCTTTTTAAAAACTCTATTTAAATAAAAAATGTTTATTGAATTTTCCCTCATAAAACAGACTATCCAGCTTTCAATTCTGTGATCACAGATAATTTGCTTATGTTTGTGAAGGACAAAATTATTCTATTTTTTTTTTTAAAGATTTTATTTATTTGAGAGAGAGAGAAAGAGAGTGCATGCATGTGCATGAGTGAGGGAGGAGCAGAGGGAGAGGGACAAGCAGACTCTGCAGTGAGCACAGAGCCCCACACAGGGCTTGATCCCATGACCCTGAGATCATGAGCTGAGCCAAAATCAAGAGTTGGATGCCCAAACAACTGAGCCACCCAGGCGTCCCTAAAATTACTCCCATTTTTAAAAAAGTATTCATCTGCTATCAGGAAAATGAAAGATACCTTTTATTTCTCATAGACATATTGATTTTTTTTCAGGCATAAATAAACAATAGGAAAGGATTAGTTTCTATACTAGATATCATATTTAAGTCATTTACAACCCCAAAATAATGGGACTTAGTTTCTGAATTACTGGCAGATTTAATCTATGTCATTAAAACAGAAAACTAGGGCGCCTGGGTGGCTCAGTTGGTTAAGCGACTGCCTTTGGCTCACGTCATGATCCTGGAGTCTCTGGATCGAGTCCCGCATCGGGCTCCCTGCTCGGCAGGGAGTCTGCTTCTCCCTCTGACCCTCCCCCCTCTCATGTGCTCTCTCTCATTCTCTCTCTCTCAAATAAATAAATAAAATCTTTAAAAAAAATAAAAATAAAAAAATAAAACAGAAAACTAAAATCTTGCTAAGTATATGAGAAGACAGCAAATTGGAGATACTCTGTCCCACGATGGCTGACAGGAGGAAATCAGTACCTCAGAATTATAGTTACCTCTTAATATATCCCACCCCAATGCTCTTTTAAAAAATCTTTTTAAAGGAAGCAATTAGAAGTTGAAATATTATTGTTTCAGGATTCTAAGAAATACCTAAAGAGCTATTATTCCTTCCAGAAGGAATAGGATTTGACCACCTTCACAAAGTAGGCCAGGAAATCTATGATGTGGAGTCAGTAAGCACAATTTCCTATGTCAATGGACAGCTACTAGTCCCTACCTCAAAGTTAAAAGTCATTGGGTATAGCAATTTAAGAGGCAGTTTGTACTGATTCTTTGAGGTAACCTAATCTGTTTCCTGGCATTTAATTTCAAAATGTTATCTCTTTACATAGGATTTGGAAACACTTTGTGTTCAAGTACCAGGGGAAGTAAGATATTCCTCCAAGAGTCAAAGAGCAAATTCCAAGGAGAAATGGCAAAAAGGCAAGTTTTAGAATTTTGGTTTGGAACACTTTACAACTATATATCCTCCTGACACATAATTGGAGATGGGGATTAAATTATTAGATGTCAAAGAAGCTATAAGGTATTAGCCAACCTGAACCTTCTTATTTTTAGAGCTGTGTTTCTTAAAGTGCTATTAACAGACCACCTACTTCAAAAGTATTAAAATGTATTAAAAATGCACATTCCTGGGCCCTACACTAGACTTACCAAATCATGGTCTCTGGGGCTGGAGCCCAGCAATTTGTACTTTTCAAAAAACTTGAAAACTGAATAGGAGATTGACAGGTAGAAAAAGGAGGATAAGGCATTCCAGGTAGAAGAAGCATGTGTAAAGGTATAAGGCTTGAAAAGGCATCTCATGCTCAAGGGTCAGTAAAGCATCAATATGGCCACAGCATTAAGGCTGAGTGCTGAGGTCTGATTCTAAAGAGCCTCGAATATTGTATTTAGACAACTTTGCCATATCCAGTAGGTAAGGGTTACAAACTCAAACTGCCTTCAGGATTTGGTGAGCCAAAGCCAACTGAAGAGTGTCCCATATAAAAGGCACAACTGTGGAGATACCACAATTCCAGATTTCAAGATATACTACAAAGCTATAGTAATCAAAATAGTATGGTACTGGCACAAAAATAGACACTGGACCACTTTTTTACATCATACACAAAAATAAAATGGATTAAAGACCTAAGTATAAGACTTGAAACCATAAAACTCCTAAAAGAACATATAGGGAGTAATCTCTTTGACATCGATTTTAGCAGCATGTTTATGGATATGTCTCCTGAGGCAAGGGAAACAAAAACAAAAATAAACTATTTGGGACCAGACCAAAATAAAAAGCTTTTGCACAGCAAAGGACACCATGAACAAAACAAAAAGACAACCTACTGAATGGGAGAAGCTATTTGCAAATAATATATCCAATAAGGGGTTAATATCCAAAATATATAAAGAATTTATACAACATACACCATAAAACCAATTTGATTAAAAAATGGACAGAGGGCCTAAATAAACATTTTTCCAAAGAAGACATAGAGATGGCCAACGGACACATGAAAATATGCTCAACATCACTAATTATCAGGGAAATGCAAATCGAAACCATGAGATATTACTTCGTGCAAGTCAGAATGGCTGATTTCAAAAAGACAAGAAATAGTGTTAGTGAGACTGTAGAGAGAAGGGAACACTCGTACACTGTGGGTGGGAATGTAAATTGGTGCAACCACTGTGGAAGACAGTATGGAGTTTCATCAGAAAATTAGAAGTGGAACAATCCAGTAATTCCACTACTGGGTATTTATCCAAAGAAAACAAAAACACTAATTTGAAAAGATGTATGCACCCCTGTGTTTTTGCAGCATTATTTACAATAGCCAAGATATGGAAGCAATCCAAGTTGTGGGTAGCAATAGATGAATGACTAAAGAAGATGTGAGATATTTGTATATCTATAATACTACTCAGCCATAAAAAAGAATGAAATCTTGCCATTTGCAACAACATAGGTGGATCTAGAGGGTATTATGCTAAGTGAAATAAGTCAGACGTGATTTCACTTAGATGTGAAATCTAAAAACAACAAAACAAATGAACAAACAAACACAAAAACAGACTCTTAAATACAGAGAACAAACTGATGGTTACCAGAGGAGTGGTGGGTGGCAAAATATATAAAGGGGATTAAGATGTACAAACTTCCACTTAGAAAATAAATGTCATAGGGTTGAAAATTACAGCATGGGGAATATAGTCAATAATATTGTAATGACATTGCATGGTGACAGATGGTGACTAACTACACTTATTGTGGTGAGCATTGAGTAATGTATAAAATTGTTGAATCAGTAAGTTGTACACCTGAAGTTAATATAACATTGTATGTCAATTATACTTCAATAATAAAAAGTAAAATAAAAATAAATAAAAGAATCAACCGCTACTCAGCTCTAACCAGTTGTTGCTGTGTAGGAAATAAGTGTCTAGCGTTGTCAAATATTCTGATTTTCAAAAAAAAGCTAGGAATCTAGAATTTGATGTGACATCTCCTGACTTTTAGATTTTAAGACCTAATTTTTTAAAATGTGATAAAATTGGGCATCTGGGTGGCTCAGTCGGTTAAGCGTCTGCCTTCAGCTCAGGTCATGATCCCAGAGTCCTGGGCTCGAATCCCACATAGGGCTCCTTGCTCACCAGGGAGTCTGCTTCTCCCTCTGCCCCTCCCCCCACTGGTGCGCTCTCACTCTCTCGCTCTCTCAAAAAAACAAATATTTTAGTATATGTGCTGCCGAAGCGAGCACTCGCAAAGATAAGTAAATAAAATAAAATAAAATGTGATATAATCTATAGCCCCCCTCCAGCTGTAGCCTAGTTTTTAATGTCCATGTAAGCAGTAGGAAGCTTTCCAGGATACTTAAGCACAGGATAAACAATTTGATAAGACAAAAATTATTCTAGTGATTTGTAGATGATATATACTGATATGATATGATATGATATATAGAATGAGTTGCAGAAGGTGGGACAATGAGAGGCATGGTGGCCAGTACGAGAGGCAGGCTATGGTGAGGCCTAAACTAGAGCAGAGGTGTTGGAAACTGAGAAGTAGAGTTGGATTTTTGAAACATTTCATAGCACATACTAGATTTAGCAACTGATAGGATACAGTAGGTGAGGAAGAGAGAAAAATACATGGCAAGTGGGTAAATGAAGATGTTATCTGAGAATATAGGACACATAGACATTTGGAAAAGAAAATAGTAATTTAAAAAACGTTCAACTTCAGGTGCCTGTTTGACTCAATCGGTAGAGCATGCAACTCTTGATCTCAGGGTTGTGAGTTCAAGCCCCGCGCTGGGAGTGGAACCTATTAAAAAATGTAAAAAAAAATTTTTTTTAAATGTTCAACTTGAAGTATTTTTGCAGAAATGCAAAGTACATCTGGATATTGGACTTGATTAGAAGTCATGGAGAGGAATTATAGCCACAGCCAAAACTTTCCCCAGAAGAAATACTGACAACTTTTTGTTCAGGGTCTAATTTACTTAAGTATTATTTATTTCTCCTAGTTTAAAATATAAGAAATTTGTGGTGTCTTTTGGTAATTTTTTTATTGTTTAGTCATTTTGCTGATTATCAGCATGACAGAATCACAGATTTCAGAGGATTCCAGAGCTGAAAGGTGCTTAATTTAAGCATCGTTTAGTCTTCCCACCACCAGATATTTGAATCACCATCCTACATCACTGGCAGGTATTCATGCCATCTCTACCAAAGCAGCTCTAGTGACAGGAGCTCATTCACTCCAACGTGCTTGTTCCATGTTTGGATCTCTCAGACCATTCAATAGCTTTTAAGAATATTGGCCTAAAATTTGTCTTCTTGCTATTTCTATTCATTGGTTCTAACTCTGAGTCATACAGAATAAACAGATGAGAAGCATCAAAGTAGAACAAAGCTGTGGGTGTAAAGCAAAAAAATTAGGTAGGAAGTAGGAAGATACAAGTAGGAAAATAACAAAGCACATAGACAGTTTTGTGAGCCATACCTTTAGAAACTATAAATAATTTAGGGAGAGTTTAAAAGTAATGAACAGAAAATAAGTGGATTTAAAAAGGAATCCTTATCAAGAAGTCCCTAAAGAAAAAATTGTGCCAGAAGTTGGTACTGGAAAGAAGGCCTGTAGGACCTGAGGACTGGGAATGGAAAGGAGTCATGCTTTTCATTTTACATCCCTTCTTACTATTTTAATTCCTTGCCTTTAATCAAAGACAAAAAGATCCAAGCCTATCAATACATGTACTTCTCTACTACCTGTACCCACTGCTTTTTACTCCCTACATGGCTGTCATATTTTAGCCTGTAAGTGTCAACTTAAATTGTCACCTCCACAGAGAGACATGCATTCATGACCACCTTTTTAAAGTGGGTTTGTGTCTCCACACTATTTCCTGTAATATTACTCAGTTAATTTCCTTCATATCACTTCAGGATCTATAATTATGTATATTTATTGTTTACTCATTGTCTGCTCCTCTACTAGATGCTAACTCCCTGAGGATTTGTTTACCTCTTTATACCTAGATCCTAGTACAATATCTGGCATATGGTAGTGAATAATAAATGTTTTTTAATGAATGAATTTAATACAGAAGATTGAAGTTTAGTTTTACATAGGAAGATAAATCAAGGTATCTATATACAGTGAGACCAGAATAGGGAAAGGAGATTAAAAGTTAAGTAAAGTTGTATTTAGAAAAAATTTACAGACTGCTAGGTAATAGAAAACTAAGCATAAGACCCAATTTTAAAGAAAATTATTGCTTATCTAATTTGGAATATAAGAATTGGTGTTTTGTCTAAAGGAAAGGAGCTACACTAAATTTTCCATGAGTCTAAGAAACAGCATAATTTTTTTGGTAATAAATATGATAGACTTTAATCATATTCCCCAAAGAATCACTATTGATCTAAATTAGAATGGTTTGTTTCTCTTATTTGCCATATTTTACAAATAATTAATTTTGATTTTTAGTTTTGTTTCATCACCTGAGAAGCCAGATATTTACTTATCAAAATCTCCTGTGTTCAAGTTTGATGCATCTTCCTTGAAAAAATTACCTCAACAAGCTGGAAATGCAAATATTGTAAGAAGCACTTCATTGTTTTTCTTTTAAATTCTGTCTGAATAGTTAAACTTTCAATGATTGCCTTTTTTTTTCTGTTAACCTCAAAATATAGGTACATTTACAAGAAAGAAAACAACAAAGTCTGTCACCAGAAATTGAAAAGTTGTGCTTTACTCACTCTGAAAAAATACCAAATTCTTCACATTTTGTTAAGAAAGTGGATTTCTTTATTAGAAACAGTGAATGTAAAGAGGAAATTGATTTCAGGTAAGAATTCTTTAAAAACATTTCAAGACTATAACAATAAGAACTTTCTATGAAGAAATTCAGCATTCTTTTTTCCTTGGTTTATTTTGTTTTGTTTTGTTTCATTTTATTTTATTTTTTATAGGGATAGAGAATGAGAGAGAGTAGAGGGGAGGGGCAGAGGTAGAGGAAGAGAGAGAATCTCAAGCATGCTTTCTGCGCAGCTTGGAGCCCAATGCGGGGCTCCATCTCATGACCCTAAGATCATGACCTGAGTCGAAATCAAGAGTGAGCCACCCAGGCATCCGTTTCCTTGGTTTATTTTAAAGATCAGAATCTAAGCATTTTATTTACTTAAAAACATTGACTATTTAGACCCCTGGTGACCTAAACTCCTTAAGAGAATTCATAATATTAAGTATCTCAATTTTTGAGAACATATGTTTAGTATTTTTAATTAAAACATACTGTATTGGTAAACTTTGTTTCACTGATTTGAATACAACATATTGATAATATAAAGTGTAAAATGACTTAAATACAAATGAGATTGGCTAATTTTTCAGACGTTCAGTTGTATTTTAGCCAACCAGTTCTTTTACAATTCTACAGGTTCAGTGAAAAGTCAGATTAAGTCTACTCAGTTCCCCCTCAGCTGGTCACTTCTAGGGATAACTGTAGCAGTTTTTCTCTCCCGTTTGAAGAGTCAAAGTTTATAGACTTGTTCACACACTGATTAAATGACATTACTTTTTAAAAACTTTAAGGAATTACCCAAGAGACTGGATCCCTACTTCTCACAGTTTATGAAGTCTGATTTCCACCCCCCCAGACTTCTTACTAGGTTATAGCATATTGAAGTTCATTTGATACATTAGCCTCTCAGCAATCTATATATATTTCTATATTTGCTTTTTCCCCCAGTAGGTATCATCCTGATGATGAAGCTGATGAAATGAAATCTTTTCTGGGAATATTTGATGGTATTTTCTAAAGCAAACCAAAAAAATTCATCTCATATTAATAAGGCAAGGTATATATGCAGCCAATTACAAAGCATGCATTTTCTTTAAAAAAAAGTAGTTCATAATTGTTCAAATTTTTTTTCTCTTGGATTTGATCAATTTTGTTGACTTATTTGCACCAATTTTTTGGATTGATTTATTTTCCTATTGTAACTTCATGAAAAGCACTTTTACAGTGGGTTTGTTTCAATAAGCTGAAAATTAAGTTGCATTTAGAAATTATTTGGTTATTAAATGCATCTCGATTGGATTTTGACAGGAACCAATAAAAATACCATTTTTGTATTAAGAAGAAAGGTATTCTATGAAAGCAAATAACGCTAGGTCAGTGAATCAATTTATTATATGGATTATTCACCAATATTGTTTTGTTTTACTAAAGATTTTTAAGAATCCAGTGGCTGTCAGAACCTGTTGTTTTATAACTTCAAATAATAATAAATGAAACATTAATCAATATAGATTATTGTTCTCCTTTGGCCTGTTTTCCAGTGTGGTGAATTCTAAAACCTTGTTACATTGACTTTTACTATGGCAAACACTATTTCATGTTATTTTCCCATGAATTTGTTCTCAAATTTATTTATATTTATTGATAAGTAGTATATAAGCAGTCTAAGCAGTGTTTATTATTTAATTTATTTATAGATACATGTGTAGTTGAAGCCCACTTAAGAAATTTTAGGAATTTTTCTTTAAGCATAAAAGCTTTAGAGACAAGAGAAGTAAAGAAGAGAAACTTCTAGGTAAGATTGTCATTGTTGTCATTGGTAAACATTTATGAAGCATCATACATATTAAGCATGGAGAAAAAGCTTAAACTAAGAAGCTTTATTATGTGTTGAAAAATAAGGGCAACCAGTTCCTTTATTTTAGTCATCTTTACAATTGGCATGTTTCTGCATCTGAATCAATCATGCTACAACCTTTAAAGGTTATTAAACACCATTAAAATGAAAAATCGGTACACTACAATCTGCTCATCTTGCATACATAAACTTTGATACTAAAGAAATAGCAATTTAATTCAGCAAGACTTATTATGATCTGCTAAGCAAAAAGCACTGTGCTTGGTACTGCGAAGGAGGCAAATGATAAAAACAGTTTTTCCTGTCATGGAGCCTATGTTACATTCTGGTAGAGAAACTAGGACATATAATAATGCAATAATAAAATATAGAATACATTAGAGAAGTGGTTCTCAAGCTTCAGGATACATTGCAGTCATCTAGTGGGCTTGTTTGAAAACAGATTGCTGGGCACCATATCCAGGGTTTCTAACTTGGTAGGTCTGGGGTGGGGCCTGAGAATGTGCATTTCTAACAAGTACCCAAGTAATGCTGATATTGCTGGCCCAGGGATCACGCCTTGAGAATCACTGCAATAGAGGTTTAAAGAGCTCTGGGAGTTCATAGGAGAGAGAACATAATCCTGACCATGGAGTCAGGAAAGCCTTTATAGTGAAGTTAAAACTTGAGCTGAACCTTGAAAGATGAATACAATTTTGATGAACAAATATATGAGAGAAGGACATTCTAGCAGAGGGAAGAGCTTGAGCCAAGCTCCAAAGGAGGAAAGTATCTATTTGGGGAATAATGAATAGATAATTTTAAACATAGGTTAATGTTATAGGAGATGTTTGTATTTTTTTGTTTGTTTTTATTATTTTATTTATTTGAGAGAGAGAGAGCACAAGCAGGGGGCAGGGAGGGGCAAAGGGAGAAGGAGAAGCAGACTCCCCACTGAGCAGGGAGCCTGACACAGGGCTTGATCCAGGACCCTGAGATCAGGACATGAGCTGAAAGCAGACGCTTAGCCAACTGAGGCTTGATCCAGGACCCTGAGTCCAGGACCTGAGCTGAAAGCAGACACTTAGCCAATTGAGCCACCCAGGTGACCCTATAGGAGATGTTTGAAATGTACCTTAAGGCCAGACTATGGAGGACTTTAGATGCTAAGAAACCTGAGCTTTATTTGGCAGACAAATGTTTCCCAAACTTGCCTGATCATAAGAAACATGTGGAAAATATATTAAATATAAAAATTCCTAGGCCTTACCTAAGGGCTACTGATTCAGAATTGCCAAGCAGAGGGGAGTGGGAATTCTATAGTTCTAACAAGATTCCGGGGTACTCTTTATCAGGCCAATTTTGGAAACACATGAGTAGGTTCATTTCCTAAGTAATCAAAAAAAAAAAGGCAAATGAACAGTTTTATCATAGACATGCCTTACTTTGTGTTTACCTGGAAAATTATGTGTAGAAGTCCTTGAGAAGTGGACTGACCACTTAAAGGAGTCCAGTCATTGGATATTCTTTCCATGAGTGAATAACCCTACAGTTTCCATTTTGTAACTAAAGTTTTAAATGTATTTAAGTGAACCATACAACAAAGCTTTTCACAGAAATCTTTGTTAGGTTCAATTTTTTTGACAGGTTTTGTTTTTTTTTTCTTTTCAATTAAAAAGGACCCTAATAGGGCTCCTGGGTGGCTCTCTCTGCCTCTCCCCCTGCTTATGCTCTCTCTCTCTCAAATGAATAAATAAAATCTTTAAAATAAAATAAAATAAAAGGTCCTTAATAGACTTTATTTTCCCCACCTCTAATGTTGGCATAATGGCACTTACCTCATAGGTATGGAGTGAGAATTGAATAAGCCACTGCATAGTAAGCTCTTAGTTTAGGGACTGGTGCATAATATGTGCTCATAAATGGTAGTTGTTCATACTAAAAAAAAAAACCCCTATCGTTAGCAGTACTTTAACCCATTGGAAGGTGTTAAATAATACAGTACAGACTGTCCCCAACTTACAGTGTTTGGACTTAAAGTTTTTCAACTTTACGATGATGTGAAAGTGATATGCATTCAGTGGAAACCATACTTGGATTGTGAATTTTTATCTTTCCCAGGCTAGTGATATGCATAGGTTACTCTGTTGCAATGCTGGGCAGCAGCAGGGAGCTGCTCCTACCAGTCAGCCGGACCACAAGGGTGGACAACCCATACACTGACAATCATTCTGTACGCCTACAACCAATCTATTTTTTACTTTCAGTACAGTATTCAATAAAGTACATGAAATATTCAATACTTTATTATAAAATAGGCTTTGTGTGACATGATTTTGCCCAACTGTAGGCTAATGTAATTGTTGGGAGCATGTTTAAGGTAGGCTAGGCTAAGCTATGATGTTCAGTAGGTTGTGTTTATTAAATGCATTTTTGGCTTAATGGTATTTTCAACTTAGAATGGGTTTATTAGGATATAACCTCATCATAAGTGTAAGTCAAGGAAAATCTTTCCTTGCAAATCATATTTGAATTGCAGTAAGTTGCATAGGACTTGACAAATATTCGACTTTCCATAGATGTATCATCCATAGAAAAAATTTTCTCTTAGACCTCCCTCCTACATATACTTCCTCATGCTTTCAGGTAGATTGCTCTATCTCTGTCCCCTCTTCATCAGCACTCTTAGTTGTTTTATGGTTGGAGCTTATCAATCTATTTTAATATTACCTTAAGTAAATGTAATTAGAAAATAAATCTTTTACAAATTGTATTATAATGCATTCTAAAGCCAAATAGAAATGACTGATGAATTATTCACTCTTTTAGGTTTTAGCACAGTTTACTCCTTGGATCCTTAGTAAAGTCACACAAAATATCTCTTTATCATGACCCCATTTCTAGAAAACACCCTCATCAAGGATAGTAGGGAACCACTCCTTGAGGACCCATAGCCTAGGAATTATATGGCTAACACTTACCTGCGGCATCTTAGATTGTAATAGGTGTCTATATTTAAGAACTACTTTTGTGGGAATAGAGAAGACACCAGTGAAGAGAAAGTTAGGGCAAAGAGAAGTAAACCAAGCTAAGCTTAGAATTAAGTAAGCTAAGAATTTCATTGTGGGTTTTGGTTAGTGGAACAAACAAAACAAAAAGAAAGGAAAACCCTGGCTCTTATTATATTTTAGCATGTCAATTCCTGGCTGCCAGGAGTTAAAGGCCTTGCCACAAGAAACTCCTTGGAGCTGGGGTTAGAAGTTCTTAGGCCTCACTCCAGAACTTTTCTTTCTTTCTTTCTTTCTTTTTTTCTTTCTTTCTTTCTTTCTTTCTTTTTTTCTTTCTTTCTTTCTTTCTTTCTTTCTTTCTTTCTTTCTTTCTTTCTTTCTTTCTTTCTTTCTTTCTTTCTTTCTTTCTTTTTTTCTTCCTTCCTTCCTTCCTTCCTTCCTTCCTTTCTTTCCTTTTCTTTTCTTTCTTTCTTTCTTTCTTTTTTTATTATGTTAGTCACCATACAATCATTAGTTTTTGATGTAGTGATCCACGGTTCATTGTTTTCGTATAACACCCAGGGCTCCATGCAGTACGTGCCTTCCTTAATACCCATCACCAGGCTAACCCATTCCCCCACCCCTCTCCCCTCTAAAACCCTCAGTTTGTTCCTCAGGGTCCATAGTTTCTCATGGTTCATCTCTCCCTCCGATTTCCCCCCTTCATTTTTCCCTTCCTTCTCCTAATGTCCTTCATTGCTATTCCTTATGTTCCACAAATAAGTGAAACCATATGATAATTGACCTTCTCTGCTTGACTTACTTCACTTAGCATAATCTCCTGCAGTCCCATCCATATTTGCAAATGACACTACAGATAAAAGGCTGGTATCCAAAATCTATAAAGAACTTCTCAAACTCAACACCCAAAAAACAAATAATCAAGTCAAAAAATGGGCAGAAGATTTGAACGGACACTTCTCCAAAGAAGACATACAAATGGCTAACAGACACATGAAAAAATGTTCACTCCAGAACTTCTGAGTCATAATCTGCATTTTATCAAGATCCCCGGCTGATTACATGCATGTTAAAGAGTGAGAAGCACTTTTTTTAAGGTGGAAAGGGAAGGAAAGGAAGCAATATCAGAATCCATTCCAGAAGACAAGTATAAGAGTAATGATGATTACTTGGTTTTCTGCACATGTATTTCCTATTTTAAGTGTAATATGGTGATATTGCTCTTGTTTAATTGCCTTTCAGTATAGGTTGTTTTCTTCACCAACTGTGTAAATTATCTTTATAATTCCCATGCATCAACTGGGTATTTTTTTTATGTAGCTTGAGAGGCACTTAGATGCTGTATAGAGTTTTGTTTTAATTAACATAATAAAAGCCGATAATTCAAAAGAGCAATCTTTATCTTGCTTGTTTTTACATTTTAATTCGGAAACCTTTCCCTAAACTAATATATGCCTTAAAACTCTATACATACAAAACAAAACAAAGCAAAACAGAATGAAACAAAAAAACCCAAACCCCATAGTATACTGAAAAATTTAGAAAAATGTGCATAAGCCTGCACTCACATATGTTGTAACTATAACAATGAAAATTCAGCCAACATTAGCATTTTGCCCACTGAAGCACATCCTTACGACAGTATGTGGCTTCAATCCTTTAGAAAATGCACACACGATAAAGTCATCATTTTGGGTTTGGTTTGTTTCTGTATTGATTAGTTTGGCGACATAAACTTCTTACCATTTAGAACTTAAAATTTTTTTTAATCTAAACAAATTTTACTACAATATTTTTTTAACTTCAAGTTTATTAAAACTTTAGCAGTACAAATTTTTCAGGTTACAAGTTATCAAAAGATCAACTAAGTGAAGTTCATATTAACAACAAAAAAAGGACAAACATAAAACAACCCAAAAACAATGAAAAGAGGAAAACAACATAAAGGAGATTCATCAGTAAGTTTCTACAATTTAAAATTTAAGACAAAATGGAAATGAACTTTCCACAACTCACTCATCTACTTTGTCTTCATTTTTTCTAGGGCTGGACTCATAATCAAATTTTTTTTATGACCAAAGTTTTAAATTTTTATCATGTACATGGTCATTTTCTTGTCCCTTTGATTTTTGGTTTTTCTTTTCCACTGAAGATGTGGACTTCTCATGCTCCATATTTTTCAATGTGGAGAACTTTAATTCATTGTCCTACTTTGTTTTCATTTTGAGAATGGACTTTAATCTCTACCATCCTTTCCCCCCTGTTATTATTTGACCTCTTATGATCATGTTTTTAATCATATATTTTTTTTTTAAAAAAAGATTTTATTTATTTGACAGAGACACAGCGAGAGAGGGAACACAAGCAGGGGGAGTGGGAGAGGGAGAAGCAGGCTTCCCGCTGAGCGGGGAGCCCGATGCGGGGCTCGACCCCAGGACCCTGGGATCATGACCTGAGCCGAAGGCAGACGCTTAACCGACTGAGCCACCCAGGCGCCCCAATCATATATTCTTTTCTGACCTTCAGCATTTTCTTTCCAGGGTGAACTTTCTTGATTTCCCTATTTTTCATTGTGTCTGCTTTGACTTTCTTCTCTCTTCCTTCCCCTCCTACCTTTGTTTCTTGATGTTGCTTTTCTCTGTCCCCTTTCTGGCTTTCCCCTCTGTACTCCTGTTCTTGCTATCCATGGTACTCCTTGCTTCTCTGCCAGTTCTGTCATGGCTTCTAGATCACATCCTTCTGCTCCTGCCCTTAAGTTGGCTTCTTTCTCTTGTTCTACCATTGTAACTGCCTTTTTTTTTTTTCATTTTTGGAAGCTTTATTTTATAGTCTCACCCCATATACCAGTTTTCCCCCTGAGAACCACAAGCACTTTAAAAATATCATATAAATATTTCTTATAGTATCCCTTTGATATTGGGGCAGATAAAAGAACCTCAGTTTATGGGTGACAAAACTGAAGTGATACTCCAGGTCACATGTTTCTTAAACTATTGAGAAGTGGCATCTGGTTTACAAGTCTTCTTGTAGCTGACAGAATTAATTTTTGTTGAAAAAATGGGACCATTTTACCATATTTCAACCTCCCCTCAACTATGGATAAAGAGAGAAGAAAGGCTCTTTTTTTTTCTTTTTCAGAATCCTGCTGGGCACCTTATCTCCTATGAATTTGTCTGTGAGCCCAATTTCTTCTAGATGAGAGTGAGGTACTGGGATGGTGGCTGAGGCTGCTGGATGAGTAAGGACAGACGAGTAACTGTTGATGAGTGAGGACCATTGTAACTGCCTTGGGTTGTATTTCCCTTCTACGTTGTGCATCTGTTCTTTTACTTACTTTTATTATGATCGTGCTCATGCTCTTTGATTCTATTTAAACTTCTCTTTAATTTTACCCCTTTCCTGATCTTTTCCTTTAGACTCAGACTTTTTCTTTAATATTCTTATGATCCCTTTCTCTACTCCTTGACCCCCATCTTCTTTATTCCATTATGCTTTGTATTATGTTTATTTTTGTATTATGCTTTTCTTAACTCTTTGACTTCTTTTTGCTCTTACTCCCACTTTTAGATTTGGCCCCTTTCTTCACCTTGTTTTTATTATATTTATCATCTTTTTTCTGAATTTCTTCTAATGTCTCTCTCTTTACTGTTAGATTAATGGTCTTTAGCTTTCTTTTCCTCTTCACTTTTTCTGTTTGGACTCTTGGACAAATGCCTATGATCAGTTATAGTTTTCTCTTTTACTCTAGCTGGACTTCTTTGATTTTCTTTTGTTTCAGTTTCTTTTGTTTAACTCACTCTTTTTTTTTTTTAAAGATTTTATTTATTTATTTGACAGAGAGAGACACAGTGAGAGAGGGAACACAAGCAGGGGTAGGGGCAGAGGGAGAAGCAGGCTTCCCGCCCAGCAGGGAGCCCAGTGCAGGGCTCCATGTGGGGCTTGATCCCAGGACCTGAGCCAAAGGCAGATACTTAACGACTGAGCCACCCAGGTGCCCCTGTTTAACTCACTCTTAAGCTCCTTTGTTCTATCTTTCACCACTGGATACCCTCATTCTTTGGGCTTTCTGAATCTCTTGCCTCCAATGTGAAGCAGTCTTACTATGTCTGAAATGTCCCTTGATCTGAACCTGGAGGGAGTTCGATAGTCCTTGGTCCTATTCCTTTAATTTCTTTGCTAGACCTACTAACTTAAAGTCTCCTCTGATATGAAGCAGGCTGGAAGTTAGGTAGATCTCTCTCTCTATCTCTCTCTCTCTGTTTTTCCTTTCTTTTTCACCAGCTTTAGGAGCACTTTTTCTAATTAGGAATCTATTTTCAGGAATAGGAGGGAACTCTTCTGGATGGACAATACACTGGTGTTATGCTTTAAGATTTTCAAGCTCACTTTCACTAAATGTGCTTTTCTTGCTTTTCTTTCGTGTGTGTGTCTGTGTGTGGGGGGGGGATTTTTTCCTATGTTTCTTTTTTCTTTTTAAAATTTCTCTTCAGGGGCTCCTTGGTGGCTTAGTTGGTTAAGCATCAGGCTTGGTTTCGGCTCAGGTCATGATCTCGGGGTTGTGGGTTGGAGCCCCATGTAGGGCTCTATGCTCAGTGCAGAGTTGGCTTAAGATTCTCTCTATCCCTCTCCCTCTGCCCCTCCCCCAACCTGCGCTTGCTCATGCTGTCTCTCATTAAAATAAATAAAATCTTTAAAAAGAATCTAAAAATAAGATAAAATAAAATAAAATTTCCCTTCAGAAGTATTTTCAGAATCAGAATAGGACTGAGAATCTCTTGAGCTGTATGAGTCACTGGATGAGGAGGTGGAGGAGGATTTATGCCTTCTCTTCTTTCTTAGCTCTAGTTTGGGAGTTAGCTCTCCACAACTGAGTATCTATCTCAGCAAATGGTTTGCTCACTGCATCTGTTTTCTGGTTTTCTTTCTCCCACAACTTCCTGAAAAGAATTCACTTCCCGCAAAACAACATGATACCCATCTAAATGAGAAGTTGGGTTTTGTGGTTTTGAAGAACTATGAACCTTTTGTATCCTTCCCCCTGTCACTAATAAGAGAGATTCTCTGTTATGTTTAACAGAGAAACTCTCATCTTCAAAATATCCTCCATTAATAGATTCCCCTTCTCCTTCATTTTCTTCACTGAAGTCACCATCTGAAAATCTTTGACAATGTTGCAAAACTGAAAACTCTTATTATATAATGGCTTCTGAGTTAATTTCCCTGACCCCTTTTCACCTGTAAAAGACAAAAAAATTTATCCCATGTTTGGGGGAACACATCAGAAAAAATTCAAAGACAACTCTTCCAGCAGGTTGATTATTAATGGCAATGTCAAAAAAAAAACCCCACAAAACAGCGAGTATGCTGAATCTTTGTTCCAATGGCTCCAATACTTCAGTCTTTAAATAGAGAACAATCAAGGATAAGTTGGTTCAATCAAGGGCAACTGATCTAATCCTTTCACTCCTGCACAGGTAGGTATACTCTCTTCTTCCTGGGGTACTGTCCTTTAAAGTGCTTCAGATCTACAGCTGCCCAGAAAAGGTACTGAAGCCTATGACCACAGTCATTTTCACTGACTAATTCACTACAAAAGTTTTATTTTACTTTAAAAATTACTTTAATTTTTTTCTTTCCATTATTATCTGATGCATTTTTATAAGGGAAATAACTGAGTGGTACAATAAAAAATAATAAAGGAAATAATTGAATGGTACAATAAAAAAACCCTTAGATTCTAATTCAAAATTTCAACTTACAGAACTGGAAAACAGCCTACCAAAATACTAAATTATTTGCCCAGAGTTTCTCAATTAATCCTTGGTAGAACTAGAACTGAACCCAGATTGGCACCATTCTTTTCCTAGTTTAGTTCCTAATATTAAGGGTTATAACTCATGCCCATTTTTGTAATCTTTCTTTCATCATAAATGTAAAATGTACTTCGCTCTCTTCTTCCTTAAATGTATTAAGGAATTCTTTTCTAGCTATAAACCAAAATAGTTCAATTCTTTTTTTTTTTAAAATATTTTATTTATTTATTTGAGAGAGAGAGAATGAGAGAGAGAGAACACATGAGAGGGGATAGGGTCAGAGGACAAAGCAGACTCCCTGCCGAGCAGGGAGCCCGATGCGGGACTCGATCCCGGGACTCCAGGATCATGACCTGAGCCAAAGGCAGTCGCTTAACCAACTGAGCCACCCAGGTGCCCCCAAATAGTTCAATTCTAAACACAATTTTACCCATAGCTGCTGCTGTACTTAACAGTTTTGAAATACTGTGCACGTAAGTATTGTAGTTTATGGTGTATGTAGATTAGAATGGTCTTGCTATGCATTAGTGTTTGAAATGACCAAATATCTTACTGTTCTTTCATTGAATATAGTGATTGAACAGCTGTTTTATACTACTTCTTATGTCATGAACTAGTCTTAGAAAGATGAATATGAGCAGGTCATGTTTCAAGGGACCCATCAGTGGTCCAGGTAACAATGATCACAATGCAACAAAAATATAGGACTTTTAAAGTTATCAAAGGTTTTTTGTTTTTTGTTTGTTTTTTAAGTAGGCTCCACACCCAGCGTGGAGAACAAGGCAAGGCTTGAGCTCATGACACTGAGATCAAGACCTGAGCTGAGATCAAGAGTCGGATGCCTAACTGACTGAGACACCCTGGCACCCCAAGGTTTTTAAAAAATTAATAATCATCACCATCAAATTATATTATCAGCAAGTTTTTCTAGACTCTATGTAAGATTTGTAGTGTCTGGACTTCTTAAGGAGGTAACATGCATACATAGTCAAATTTATGAAAAGGAAAGCTACACATTCTTTTGGGTAGTGGATTATTAAAAGAATGAAGTTAGAGGATGGAGTAAATTTGGAGAAGAGCAAAAGGTCACAGAGGTAACATATTGGCAGATTCTGGAAGGAGAAAACAAGGGGATAAAGGAACTAAAGAAATGAGTCATCCACATCTAGCAGACTGGAGTTAGGATCATTTACATGCATATAAGGTATGTAATTAATATTTACAATTTGGGCTGAAAGGAAATTACAAAATCAAGCACTTATCAACAGTGTATAAAATAATAATGTTTCTAACTAAAAAAAAATATTTTAGTTGGAAGACTTTTTTATTCATTATGGAAAGTTAAAGTATTTAAAATGTAGTTTTAGATGGAAACGATAAAACATACATCCCTCCCTACTTTGATGTATTTTTTAGGTATTAACCAATGTTGTTGGTTGTTTTTATTTTGTTGTTTTTCTTTTTTTTCCTGTTGCCTCCTTCATTGAGGCAGCTAGACTATGAAGTAGACGTTCCTCAAGGAAGGGTTATCAAATCCTTGATTTTTAACATCTCAGATCTAAGATCCAGACTTGAGACAAAAGAATTGGAAAAATACCTGATGGATCAAAACCTGTTTTTCCTGTCCTCAAGACTGAAGATTCTCTAGACTTGGGGAAAAGGAGAGAAGTCAGAGGAAAAGAAAAGAGCTCAGATGCTGGGTACCTGAGAAAAAACCTGGGCTCAGCTTTCTCTTGGATTTATTCTAAAGTCGAGTGTGGTAAGGTTTAGGAAAAAAGAGAACACTCCTCTCTGCATAATTTTAGAAATTCGAGAGCAGAAAGAATGTCACTTTTCCAGTGTACTTTGAGAAGGTGGCAAGACTCCAGAATTCTCCCCACTCCCCCATGCCAATGGCACAGGAGCAATAGGGTCGAGATAGTGGTGTGGTAAGTTAGAGCTAAAAAGGGAGACTGAGGTAGCCTCCGTGCCCCCAGGAGAGCATGTAGAGTAGCAGAAGCATTTCCCATGAGTCAGAGGCTACTATAGGGATGAGGCAGGGCCGTTTGGTGCCCCATTCTTTCTCTCAATCTCCCAAAAGTCACAGAAACTAGTGTCCAACACAAGGAGGATGCAGCTGTAAACTTCATGGACTGCCAGTCAGGACCAGGAGGTGTGCTTCACCAGATAGTAGCATAGAGATGATGACAACTGACAACAGGTAATAGTCCCCCGGAACATACATTCAATCCCAGTATAAGGGGAGGGGAAACTGCATTGACTGAGATTGTTTTCCCAACATCTAGTGCAATGGGGGCTTGAAATAGAAATTAAAACATCTCTTGCATACTTGAGCTTATTAACTGAAACTTGGACCCAAAATATTATCAATAGTGATAGATTTGTGAAAGAAGCCTCATTTCCTAATATTATTAGTAAGAACTAACATCTTCAGATTGATCTATTAAAAATCATACAACATACTAACATTAACTGGTGTAGAAACTCAGATCTGGATCTCAGTCATCAGATAAATGCTCAAATGGTAAACATACCTCCTTTTAAAAAAGAAATTCCTATCATATCTACTACCAGTACTAGCCAACATTACTGAATATGTACTATATGCTGGACCTTGCCCTATGACTTGTGGATGGCATATTCAATCCCTTCAATAGTCCGATGAGGTAAATACTCCCATTATGTACATAGATTTTATACATGAGGAAGTTAAATAAATTGCCAAAGGTTACAAAGCTTGAACTTTATGTGATTGGAGAACCCTTTGCATAATCATTAAATCATTCTGTCTAGACTGAAATACTGAAATACTACATCTTTAAAGTTACATCAAATCATCAAAATCCATGTTTTCCCCTAATCTTTAGAGTTTTTCTGTTGGAGAATTTAAGGCAAATTCAAGAGGGCTCTTAGCCAAGACACATCCTCTGGTCTCTGTCTCCAGTTTAACTCTAGTTTCCAGAGAAGCAAGGCTACTATGACCTTTTCCATAGATTATCTGATCATTGGGTGAGACCTTTTCCCTGTGCAGGTCCCCTATCAACATGAGTAGACATCTTTTCTTCCCGTTTGACTCTGAAACTTCAGGTCACTTTTTTTTGTTTTGTTTTGTTTTGTTTTAGTTTTCACACTTAAGCTTTTGTACTTTAATCTCCTTTTCTGACCTGCCTCCCCTAAAGGCTACTTATCTTCCCTAGCTCAATGACTTCATTCTGAAACCCAATATTTTGGAGAGAGAGAGAGAGGAAAAAAAGGAGGCCCTGCTTTTAACAAAATCCTCTTAATAAGGGCAACTTGGTTTCGTCTGCCAGCGCTGTGTTATAAAGCTTCTCTGCTGCTATCAGTGAAAACTAGCCTAAATAAGAAAGAGAAGAAACACAGTGATTTGTGACCTTTTCTGGGATCACAATACTTCAGTCATATCTGCTTGGAATATGACTCTCATCTTGGTATTTTTTCCCCATAATATAAGTTATATGTGATTTTTTTCACATCTCTCATCTAGGAATATATTGTTTTGAAGAAAAGTTTGAAAGTTAAACACAAACTTCTACTGAGAGTACTTGATATCTATCTTATAAAAAATATGACTGAATAAAGTTACCCTTGAGGTTCTATTTTTATCCTTAAATTAAAGTTTAAAGAAAGAAAAGGGATTAGCAGTTATTATTAGATTTTTATGTTAAAAATTATGAACTTTCAATATATAAATTTCAGGTTTTTCCCAATAGGCTTTATTACTTCTTCTGATTGTCTTTTCATTTTCCTGTGCTGTCCATCAACCAACTATTTCCTATCCTTTTGGGATTTTCCTCAATTTCTGTTTGCATTACAATGTCATATTTCTTTTATTTTAAATGATTTTAATTTCATTTTTAATATATAGTGAGAACACACTGTAATGAGTTCATTTCACTACTTTTCAGTTTCAAAATAACTTTGTCTTTTGAAATTTTTGCCTCCTAAAATAAGTGAAGCATTTCAGAGACTTCATAGAAAGAAATATTCTCTTTTCTCTTTAAATTTTCTGTATTTATAGAAAAGAGTTCCATGTGTCCAAGCACTTTTATAAAGTAGAGGTATTTAGTAAAATAGAATCGCCAGTGTAATAAATATTTCTCCACTGGGATATTTTTGTGGCAAAATTATGTAAAACAATTTATGGCTTCATGCTCTTATGTTAGAAGAGAGATTGTTTTCTTTCTTTCATCACAATAAAAAGAGCTTTGCTAGATTTTTTCTGATTATGAAAGCTCATGCTTATTTATAGTAGCTATATTATAAAAATTATTCAGCAGTTACATGCAATAGACTTGTACATGTAGCAACATAGATCTAAAACACAGAGTATTAGGTGGAAAATGTAAGAAACAGAATGTGATACCATCTAGGTAAATTTAAAATATCTGTATAAAAAAAATTTTGTAGAACTACAAACAAAAGATTTACATCAAATGCATTAGCATAGTGGTCAGTAGGGGGTGGTTTGAGTGATCTAAGAAGGAAATGGGGGTAAAAGAAGAAATTTCAGATAATACAGAAGTACAAAGAATTTAAAATCACCCTCAATCCCATTACTTAGTAATAATGACAGTGCGTATTTTGGAGTATAGCCATCCAGATCTCTCTCTCTCTCTCTCTCTCTCTCTCTCTCACACACACAGGCTTTAATGTGGGATTATAATCTGCTTTTTAATCTTATTTTCATTTAAGAGTATAATATAAATTGGTTGATATAAATCATTTTTAATGTATTATGTGCATGGATCTGCACAACTTATTTAATGACTACCCTACTGATGTATATTTAGATTTTTTCCAGTTTTTTTAATGACTAATGTTACAATTAGCATTCTTATACATATATCTTTATCTATTTGCCTTTCAGTAGAAATGCACATTTAAATTATTGAAACAAATTGTCAAATTGCCTTCCAGAAATGCCATTTTTACATTCTAATATGAAACTTTCTGATTCTCACAAGGTTTTAAAGCTTAAAACACTTGCAAAACAAACCAACAGGAGCACCTGGCTGGTGCAGTCAGTTAAGCCTCAGACACTTGGTTTCAGCTCAAGTCACCATCTCAGGGACATGAGATGGAGCACCACAGGGGCTCTGCGCTCAGCACGGAGTTGGCTAGGAGTTTCTCTCTCCCTCTAACTCTGCCCCTCCGTGCTCTCTTCCCCTCTCCCTCTCAAATGAATAAATGAATCTTAAACATGCAAACAAACAAACAAAAACCAACAACGAGGAACAAAAGAATCTCCATATTCCAGGCCATTCAAATGTCCAGATCTCATCAATAGAATTAATTTACTCACAGAGTCCTTCCCCTGCAATGGGATCAAAGACTACAAACCATGTTAATGTCATTACACAGCTGACGATGTAGCACTCGCTTGGTCTGACCTATATATCAGGGACTGAGTGAACTAGAGCAAGAGAAAGCAGAAAGGATGCAACTAGAACTACCCCTCATCCCATTTACATGGGTACTCTTACTGAGTATATCAGCTTTTTTGCACTTGTACAGGAATCAGAATCTTGAAGCTAAAAAAATTAAAGCCTTTAATTACTAATAGCTGGGATCTGTGTTCTAAGTAGTTGGGAATTGTCTATTTTTCAACCTCATTTCTAATTTGCCTTTTATTATTTTTGGAATGTTCTGACCTCGTTGGCAACAGTTGAATTCGTTTTCAAACATGGCCTCCAAATCAGACAGCAATTCCAGCCTGGTGGGGTGGGTGAGCTGGGCTGTGGAGCCAGGCTGACTGGGGGCCTTGTCCAAACGCATGTGCAGCAGGGCCTTAGGCTAGTCACTAAACTTCTCTGTCTCTATTTCCTAAGTATTACACAGAGATAAAGATACTCACTGGGCTGTATCTCCAGGATCTAGAGCAAATATTTCAACAAATATTTGTTAGTTAAAGTAACAATTAGCAATTATGAATGTGAAATGTCTAGTACCTAGAAAATACTCATTAAGTGATAGCTATTGTCATATTAACATAAGCTATGGGGAGGATGTTGAAGGAGAGAAGCAGAAAGCAAAAAATTTCAGATAGTCCAGATCACCGGTAAGAGTCCAAGATTAGATGCTAGGGCCAGTGTGAGTTTGAAAATGTGGAAATTAATATTGACAGTTTGGAAGAAGAGAGGGAGTTGTTC
Organism: Mirounga leonina; assembly: GCF_011800145.1. Lineage (NCBI taxonomy): Eukaryota > Metazoa > Chordata > Mammalia > Carnivora > Phocidae > Mirounga > Mirounga leonina. The sequence goes on from NW_023270447.1 coordinate 18,639,141, forward strand.
TGAATTAGGCTCAGTGTTCAGGGTTACCAACTGCCTGTCCAAATGGAAACTACACATGTGGCTTTTTAACAATGTGTAAATGTGAATAATCAACTCATCAAGGTAAAGTCCTTAAGCTTTTTCTACCCAATATCATTCCTATACCCAAAGCCATACTGCAGAAAGAACTGATAAATGCATGTTTTCTTAATGCTACTGTGTGGCAGGAATTTAAGTTATAATCTCTTTTCAAGGCACGTCTTTATTAAAAGGGAATTATTCAAAGCCACCTGAGTGGCAATTACTACATAAAGGCTAATTGACCTAATTAATCTAATGTGGGTCAATGACTCTATACTACCCAAAGAACATTTTCAAATGAAAGGGGGAAAAAAAAAGGAATTCCAAAAGGAATTTCTTTAAGTGAACATCTTTAAATATTGTGAGTCTGATTTATTTCTTGCACACAGATATAATATTGCAGCATATTATATTGCTGGAGTGGCTGAGCTGGGATAAAAAGAGATAGACTAATTCTCTGAGGATCCTGGGGAATATTCTGTTCATCACTCAGGGGAAGGCACTATATAAATTACATTATAACAATACTGCCTCTTTCTGATAACATAGCACCAAAAGAGGAATTCAACATGACAAGAAGTCAAATTTACTATCATACTGTTTTGATTCTCTTGGTGATGTGATAAAGTGCATGCTGATACCTGCTTTTTATTTGATTAACTTCAGCTTCTTTGAATGCCAACTTGTTCCATTTGAAGTACTGACTGCCAAATATAAACTGGGACTGATAATATCTGGGCCCTATGACTGAGGAGAGAATGTATAATATACACCTGTGGTAGGCAAAATAAGGCCCCCAAAGATACTCATGTTTTAATCTCCCATATTCGTGAATGTGTCAAATTACATGGCAGAAGGGACCTTGAACATATGAAGTTAAGGGTCTTGGGATGGGGAGAATATCCTGGATCATCCAGGTGGGCCCCATGTACTCACAAGCTGTTCTGATAAATGAAGTAAGCAAGAGAGTCAGAGAAGGAGATGGAAGGATGGAAGCAAAGGCCAGAGAGACAGAAAGAAAGGGAGACAGATTTGAAGAAGCTACACTGCTAGCTTCAATGATGGGAAAAAGGGCCCAAGTCAAGGGATGCAGGCGGCTTCTGGAAAAGTCAAGGAAATGGATTCTCCCCTAGAGCCTCCAGAAGAGATGTAGCCCTGGATTTTAAAGTCAAACCACCTTGATTTTAGCCCAGTGACACTGATTTTTGGACTTCTGACCTCTAGACGTGTAAGTAATAAATTTGTGTTGTTTTAAGCCAGAGTTTGTGGTGATTTGTTATAGCAGCAAGGGAAACTAATGTGCCACCTTTGGGCTCATGGCACAGAGCTACACTGATGTCATTTTAGTTGGATTGAAATGACTTTCCCAAACTGCACCTATAATCCAAGACCGAGCTATGACGTAAACCAGGGAAGCACCACAGCAGAAGCTCTTCCTTTGCCTTTTATTCATCACAAGCTCACTTTGCTAGCTCCTTTATTCTGAGAAGGCTTTTAGAGAAATGGAGAGTGAGTGAGGGGCTTCCTAAGTGTGAGAAGAAATCAATCCTGTCATGAGTTAATTCCCCTCTCCTAGGGTTTTAAACCCCAAAGATATTTTCTAAAAGGATATTTTCAACCATAAACAGTGTCTTTTAATCAACTTGGCCTCTGTTCTGTACTCAAAATTAAACAAGCATGAACCACTTAGAGGATGAGGAAAATGTCCACAAAGCCTTTAGAAAGTGGTTAAGTGTCTTCACTGGGAGTGCCTGGACAGGATATGCCATTGCGTTAATAGGGTAGAATGGGAAGGAGCTTAGAGCAGCTGATCAAAATCTTACATGGGGCGGAGAAATTCAAAAAATGGTACTATGAACAGCCACTGTGCTAAGGAGCACTTACATCCGTTACGTAACATTATCCTATTATCCCATGCTTACCATCCCTACTTTTAACGAGGAAAGTAAAGCTGAAGAAATGGCACCATCCCTACTCCAAGCCCAAGCTGTTAACCTCCACTCCACATCAGAACTTCCCTGCCTATCACTCAGAAAATTTTCTACATGACAAAGTCATGGCAGATTTGTTGTTTTCTTGATGTTCTGAGTGTGCCACCCCAGCAAATTCTTGAAATTGCAGGGAGAGTTTGCAAGAAGAAATGTGTATATCACATACGACACCAAGCCAAGTGCTATTGCCAAATGCAGTCAGAGAATGGGCAGGTTGTGTGGTGCAAGCTTGGCTTTCTCTAAAGCGCACAGTTCTGATGGGGCCAATGGAAACTGATGCCTGTTAACTGATGACATGATAGTGACTCCGTTAGAAGAAAAGCAAACAATGAAAATAATAAGTGCACATTTGGATTCTGACCATTGCAATCAATGGTCCCAGTGAGGAAGAAAAGCTGGAGGAATCCAGTGAGGTAGCAAACTTTTAGTTGGATAGCAAGTTTTCTGACGGACATGGGTGAACGGTGAACGGGCTGACACATACCCAAGGTCTTGGAGTAACTCAAGTCTTAGAGGAAGACAAATGTCCAGAAACAGGTAAAAATGCTAAAGAAAATTTAAAATTTAGAGCACGGGGAGTTCTGGGAAGGAAAAAGCCCCAGCTTGAAAATACTGATGCTAAGTTAGCTTATAGTAGCAGTGAAGAAAAGAACTTCTCCACTCCTATTTTACTACCTTTTTTTTTTCCCCTGGGAAAGAAGACTGGAAGATTGACTGGAAAGAATGGAATAAATGTTAGTAAAAAGGATTGGAGCCCCAGCTTGTCCCAGATTCCACATCTGAACCATTGCATCCCAAGGGAAGGTAATATAATAGATTAAGAAAATGGGTTTTGGAGTCAGATACACCTAGCATCTACTTTATTCTCCTGGCAAGTTACTTAACAGTAACAGTCCAAATTTCAGTTTCTTCCTCTGTAAAAATTGGGATAATAGTCTACCTCATAGGGCAAGGGAACAATTCAACATAAAGTACTTTAACCAGTACCTGGCACATAATACTCAATGCACAGTAGCTATTCTTGTATCATTACTATTTTTATAGACTAAATAGTTGAAATCACAACAGAAGTCTTTAAGAAATTATGAAGAAAGACCAAATATTGTGAATAAGTAATCAATAAACCTAGAACTAATTATATTAAAGATGGTTTTACCAGTTTCCAGTGTAAATAGTGATCGCTAGGAGTGGTGTAGGTTTGGTAAGGTCATGCCAACCTAAATGCATTTTCCTTTTCTAAAGGGGTATGTATATACTGGAAATCAGGGGGATTTTATAGACAAAGAGTATTGGGATTTCAGCCTCACCAAGAATCTCATGATACCCTTATGAAAGAACTATGTGCTGGCTGTTCCAGGTAGGAAGATTTTTAACTTGTTGAGTAATCCTAAGGGTGCTACTTAAGAAATTTCATAACCCCAGAGGAAGGTTTCTGGGACAAATAACTTAGAGGTTGGCCCCTCAGTCCTAAATTGTTCAGCATTTTCAATAATGACTTTTATGCTAATATCTGCAGCATACTGATCAGTGAAAGAATGCTAGGATTCAAAAATTCTCATATGGCCCAAACAACAGACTAAATATAGAACAGTATGGAATTTTGTGGATACAAAATTCTATTCTTTTACTTTAGTCAAATATCAAACTCTGTAAGCAGTGTATAGGGTACACGTCCAAGCAGCTTATTATTTTTTTAAAGGTTTTATTCAAGGGGAACCTGACTGGCTCAGTCAGTCGAGCATGCAACTCTTGTTCTTGGGGTTGTGAGTTTGAGCACCACGTTGGGTGTAGAGATTACTTAAAAATAAAATCTTAAAAATACATATATAAAGGTTTGGGGCACCTCAGTGGCTCAGTTGGCTAAGCATTTGCCTTCGGCTCAGGTCATGATCCCAGGGTTCTGGGATCAAGCCCCACATAGGGCTCCTCGCTCAGCGGGGAGTCTGCTTCTCCCTCTCCTGCTCCGCCTGCCTATGCTCTCTCTCTGCCTCTCTCTCTCTGTATCAAACAAATAAAATCTTTTTTTTAAATTAAAGCAGAATTTCAAAGAGATATTTGTTTATCCATGTTCATAGCAATATTACAATAGCCAAAAAATAAGAGCAACCCAGCTATCTATCAGTGGATGAATGAATTAAAAATGTCATATATACATACAATGGATTATTATTCAACCTTAAAGAGGAAGGAAATTCTGACACATGCTACAATGTGGATGAACCTTGAGGACATGATACTAGGTGAAATAAGCCAGACACAAAAGGACAAACACTGTGTGACTCCACACATGAGGCATCTAGAGTAGTCAAATTCATAGACACAAAAAAGTAAAACGATTATTTCCAGGGTCTGAAGGGATAGAGGGGAGTGGGGAGTTACTATCTGATGGGTACAAAGTTTCAGATTTGCAAGATGAAAAGAGTTCTGGAGATGGATGGTGGTGATGGTTGCACAGCAATACAAATATAGCCAACACTGAATTGTACTCTTTAAAAAAAAAAAAAGATTTTATTTAACCATTTGAAAGAGAGGGAGCACAGATCGGGGGGGAGGTGAAGGAACAGAGGGAGAGGGACAAGTGGACTCCCCACTGAGCAGGGAGCCCAATGCGGGACTCGCTCCCAGGACCCTGAGATCATCATCTGAGCTGAAGTCAGACATTTAGCAGACTGAGCTACCCAGGCGTCTCTGATTAGTACTCTTAAAAATGGTTTAGATGGGGGGCACCTGGGTGGCTCAGTTGGTTCAGTTGCTTAAGCATCTGACTTTTTGCTCTGTGCTGGGCTTGGAGCCTGCTTAACATTTTCTCTCTCCCTCTCTCTTGGCGCCCCCCACCACCACTCTATATTTTTCTCTTAAAAAAAAAAAGGTTAAGATGGTAATATATATATTTATCATATAATTATATATTATTATATATAATTTAATTATATTAAATGTATTTTATCACATTTTTTAAAAAAGTAAGCCAATATAAAATCTTAAATACATCAAGAGCAACCTCGTACGAAAAAGATGGAATCTATTTTTTTTTAAGATTTTATTTATTTATTTGACAGAGAGAGACACAGCGAGAGAGGGAACACAAGCAGGGGGAGTGGGAGAGGGAGAAGCAGGCTTCCCGCGGAGCAGGGAGCCCGATGCGGGGCTCGATCCCAGGACCCTGGGACCATGACCTAAGCTGAAGGCAGCTGCTTAATGACTGAGCCACCCAGACGCCCTTGTATTTTATATCTTTTAAAATGTTGATCCTCATAGTACTATTGTGAGATGGAGAGGACAGATAGCTCTATTTTTAAAATGAATGACACTGAGGCTTAGAGAGGGGAGCCCAGCTCTCCTGATGCAAGGGCCAGATATCTCCCCTTCCATCTCCTTCCTGGCCACACATTGCTCCTCGTGGCTGGATTCTGAGGGTGTGTGATTTCAGTTATCTGCACTAATATCGTGCTTGGATGTTGTTGCAGTTATAAACATCTCTGATAGGTTGATGTGGTAGGGATGTTTGTCTCTCTGCCAAGCTGGTGACAATGTAATGACAGTATTGTCAACCAGTGTCTTTGATGATTATACACATTTATCAGACAGTATAATCATCTCTACTATGCCAGTTGCTCACACACCAGAAATGAAGCTCCAGGAACAGTCTATTACTCTGACAAGGATAATAGGTCATTATTACCAAATCAGCAACACAGTGCTTTAAAAATAAATGACCCTGTTTCCCATCATTATTTATTTTTCATAAGTGCCTCAGGTTTGTCTTAGCATCTAACAGCAGGAGACAATTATTCCATAATAGTCTTCTTCTTCTTCTTTTTTTTTTTTTTCAGTATGTTTTAAATGATCTTCAATGGTAAGTTAAATGTGTCTGTTGACCCCAAAGTAGAAGCCTGGGTGGTTTTATAGGAGCGTTAAAAGAAAATGGGTGGATTCATACCATCTTCCTTTGTCATCCGATTCTGTTGAAAAAGAATGACCAGCTAGGAAGATGGGAGTGGGGTGGGGGGAGGAGAGATGCTGTGTACTATTCACATGAATGAAGGTGTGTTTAATGTTGTCTTAATGCTGTTTGATTGGGCCATCAGAGCATACAAACAATCCCCAATCTTGCCCCTTCTCTATGTAGAGTGCTTTTGGGTTTTTTTTGTTTTGTTTTGTTTTGTTTTTTCCTTTAGGTAGGCTCCATGCTGGGCTCTCCAATGAGGGGCTTGAACTCACAACCCTGAGATCAAGACCTGATCAAGAGTCGAACACTTAACCGACTGAACCACCCAGGTGCCCCTGTGTAGAGTGTTTTAAAAGGGAAACTGGTAACTCATAAAAGGAAAAATTCCCCTCTGCTTGCCCAGAAGTTCCTCAGCTCCTCTTCCCCTCACTCAGAACAGCCTGAGGGGGCCTGAGGGGTTCTTTCCCGAGCAGGGCACCTGCTCTTACTGCCTGGCAAGAGGTTCTGCTCACAGAGCAGCCCTCCCTGCACTGAAGTTGGATTAAATCGCAACCCCTGCTGGAGATTGGGCATTGCCTCCCGCTTCAATGGAAGAAGGCCCCGTGAAGGACACTAACACCTGTTTTCTAAGGAGGGAAGGGGGAGAACTGGCTGGGTGAGGATCCGGTGTTTCTTTGGCAACTGAGAACCATCCTGTTAGGGGTGGCCGCTAGCTTTCAAAACAAAAAGAAGCTTGTAACTGTAAAAGGCTACGATGGGTTTCCTGCTCCCCCACCCTTTTAGAGGCAAAACCTATTTATGAGGCTTTATTAAGTGCAAATAAGTCCCTCGGCTTCAACGGAGAAGCAGCAGCTGCTGAAGATGTGGTCATTTGCATATAAATGACATGATTTCAGCTCAGAGAAGAATATTGAAAAATATACATGTCGACAATGGAATCCTGATAGAGTCACACATATTAAGGTCAGATATTGTCATTTTTAAGGCTGCTGCATGCTGATGACTGCATCATATCACACATTCAATTCTGTTTGGGTTATATGAGTTTTATCTTCTATGAAATGGAGGGTTTTTATTGTGAATTAATTAAACTACTTTTTTGATTCCTAAACATGAGAACATCTAGGTCAATAAGCTAAATGCTCTACAAATGCAAAGGCTCTGTGGCAGCCAAAGTTACCAACTGCAAACTTGGGTGTTCTGTACAGCTAACAAAGAGGGATGTGTGCCCAGGAGTCTCCCAGGGAAGCGACTCTGTGGCGCTTTCTCTAATGTTCGTCGGTCCGCTGCAGGGTCAACCTTTTTTTGAAGGGCCGAAGGAGGCTCCAGTGTTTATATTCGAAGAAGTTTTCTAACAGCCTGGCTGAAAGATGAGTGGGGAAATTACCATAGCCCAGAAAGTCCCAGAAATTTCCCAAGTGCCCACCGTTGTTTCCTGGCCCCATGGCCTGTGGCTTGGAGTTCATGGCTGGCAAGAGACACATCCTGGAATCATCTGCCCTGCTCCCAGGCAAGGGTCCCCCCATGCTGCCTGGAGGAAGCCGATGGGTTTCTCTCCAATATGTCCCCAATTTTGGCCCTGCATCAGTCAGGGTGCTTGTTGGCTCCGTTCCCACCTGCAGCACAGAGCTTGTTTAGAAACCGCTTGCTGTATTTTGGCTGCTGGGAAGGCCATAGAAATACAAACACTACCTTCACCTTGCTAACAGGCCCATAGCTCCCTTAAGGAGAACATTTTCCTGTAAATGATGATCACTGAAGTGATAACTTGAGATCTTCTCATAAAAAATAGTATCTTTAAGTAACAGACTTGATCACTGAGTTACTTATTAAATAAGTCAGGTCACTAATTCTCTTTTTCAAAATTTTTATTTATTTTTATTTTTTAAAAGTATTTATTTTTTTGATTTATTTGACAGACAGAGACACAGCGAGAGAGGGAACACAAGCAGGGGGAGTGGGAGAGGGAGAAGCAGGCTTCCCGCAGAGCAGGGAGCCCGATGCAGGGCTCGATCCCAGGACCCTGGGATCATGACCTGAGCTGAAGGCAGATGCTTAACTGAGCCGCTAATTGTCAACATAGTTTTAAACCTGACAAATGAATATTTACTAGCTGAATAAAAATCGTTGGTATATACATACTTTCTAACAGATGATTAAAGATAACTAATAAATAATTGAATAACTAGCAAGGAAAAAGGGAAATTTATAAAGTCCCCATAAATATTTGTGTTTCATAGAGAACTTCAGAGCCTTCAGAGAACTCTATTATGCTAACTTGAAAGAAGAATCCCAGTGTCAATTTGCTGATATATTCAATATATTCTCTTTAAATGATTTGTGGAGATACATGATGCTTTAGCTTTAAGAAAGATATTAAAACTCTTAAATGCTTAGTCCTCGTAATTGATCAAATTATACACATAGAAGATGATTATTTTATCCAAAGTTTGGCATCGGGTTATCAGAGAAGTGTGATTAAACCACCCTGAGGGTGGATCCAGGTATTGCAAGGCCTGAAGCTTACACAATTTGGAGGGCCCTCTTTAAAAGAATACAAAAGTACTGATATTTATTTAGGTTGAGGAAAAAAATCACAACAAATTACAAACCTCACAAAAGCCTCAAAACTAACATACTTGGATCGATTTGCTGGCTACACACCTCAACTCTTTTCCGCTACAGTTGACTACCTCTTTAGTCTATCCTCTAATATGGGTGATTAAAATGTGTTTTTTATTAATGATAGTTTTTAAAAGTTTATTTCATTTCTGCAACTTGCTACAGGTAATGTCATGTAGGGTTTTGGGAGTGTTGTCAAATTGGGGAAAACCTCAGTCCGTTTCTTTCACACATGAGCTGTAAAATTTCAAGTCTTCTTGTGGAGTGACTAATCCTAAACACTTCCATGTTTTCCTAGTACCTACGGCCACAGGCCACATTGGTTTCTATGGCAATGTGCTCTCAAGCCCTGCACTTTGGTGGGTCCTTAGAAATAGTGTTTAGGGAAGCTGTCCTTATATCAGGACAATTAGTAATATCTTTACAATATACAGAGGTGACTGTAAAACATAATTAAATGCATTCCCAACTCAACTTTGGCATGGCTGAAGGGAAAAACGAGTCTTATTAGAATGAGCCCTGCAGAAAGATTCCTGGCCCTCTCTGCCCTTGGACAGTCTAGTGGTTCTCATGGTCATTGCTGACTTTCAAGGCCCAGCGTCAGTGATGAGAGAAGAGGAGCAGTAAAGCAAGCAGAAGACAGTAGAACAGTTTCCCTCCAGCAATACAAGCCCCTTCAAGTTAAAGAAGAAAAGCTGTTCTCTAAACCCATGAAAACAGTGCCCTCCAGGCTCCCTCCTACCAGCATTCTCTGTTCACCAGTTCAGTTTGGCCAGACTAAAATTAAAACCAGAAAATGCCATGAGAAATAGAAAGATAAGAGCCCCAAGTGGACGTCCATTTCCCTGGGGTGTGATCGAATGAATACAACCAAATCTCTAGTGGATCTACCGTCCCCATCTTCTGGAGGAGCTCTTCTAAAAGCAGCACATGCTGGAGATGCCAGAGATGAAAGGGACACTCTATTCTGTCCTAGGAAGAAGATGAAGCTGGCAGTTTAGACTGCTGAAAAACAGTTTGAGATAAGCTTGTAGTTCCATAGAAATTAATCTGTACCTCTAGATAGCAGGTAAGCCTATTGGAAAGCTTCTTCAATTCAAGCAGTTAATAATATATCAAGTCTTGTAGCTTAAGGGATACAATTTTCAAAATTATTGTACTGAGGGAATCATAAATTCCACCAAGAGGAAGGTTGTAGTCCAGATATTTTATTTTAGATTTCCATCTAGGGTACATTACGACACGCCACATGAAAGTCAAATCGTCCATGTAAAATGGTTTCCAGGTGATAAGTTTACCCCAAGGGGTCCAGTAAAGTAATACATTCAGAGTTATATCTGACTTTCACAATCTATAAAGACTAGTTATCAATTTTTTGAAAGATTTGATAAGCAGGAACAAAAAAATAGCTTATGGATGCTGACATTTGTCTCATTAATGGGAACAGCATAAGAAGTGCAAGCTCCTTCTGGATTTGGCTGTAAATACACCACTGACATACATTTTGGAAGGTTGCTATTTTGTGCTGGTGGGAATGTATTTGTCTAACCTTGCACTGACTATAATAGACATAAGGAAGTAGTGATATTACTGTCAGCCACATTCAGCTTTTTAAAACAGGGGCACCCACTCTGCCAATAATCTGTCAGATTCCAGGCCACTGCATATTAAAAATTATGTTCCATCAACACTGGCCTATTGGAAGTTTTATTAGGAAATAATTCTCCTGTTGTGTTTGGGGAAGGAAAGAAAAAAAAAAAACACTCCACTTCACCCAATAGGATTCAAAGGGATAATTAATGTTCCCTCCATCCTCAGAATAGGAATGCTTTGACTTCCCCAGTGTTTCATGTGAATGCCACTACCCCTCCTTGCAAGGGCAGAACTGAAATACTGGTGAGAAACAGGCAGGGGGCCCAGGTACTAATTAATTGCCTGTTTGAGCGTTGCCTATCCGTAGCATCATTCTGTGTATTGTAAGGCATTATTTTCATAAGTTATTCCCATTACCAGGGAAAAAGAATTACCTTCTTTTTTTCAAGAAGACAAGACTGGTAAGTTTGCCGAAGATGGTTATTGAAACAATAATAGTAATAACAAAGTGCTTACGCTTGCTTGGCTTTGGTCAAGCTTTCTAGTTTAAAGTGCATTCCTGGGAGGGTGCTGACTACCCAAACCGTGGGAGAAATGTCCTGGGCTGCCTGCATCATCGCTCGAGTTCATAAGGTGAGACACAAGGAATGGTGACACTCTTCGCCTGTCCAGAGTTCAAAACTAAACCCATTCTTCAAAAAAACTCACCATGCATTTGAATGAAAGTATATTGCAGTAATATTTCATTTATCTACCTAATGCCATCAGTAAATGGGTTGTTTTCTGCAAAGGTAAGTCTTCCAAAATAATTAAGTGATATTTTTATTTTATCCCATTCAGTGCAACCATATTGCATTTCAGCCTTTCTAAAATAACTGCTTCCCTACCTACCTTTTGGATTTGAGTGAACGTATATACCAACCTTTCCTTTGTGTAAGTGAATTATCGCCACTAGGTACCACCCAGTAGTGGCTGCCTCGCTGCTGAACACACATGGCTGTCTGGCTGGGCTTTCGGGCTCCTCCCTGGCCTTAGCTTTTCCTGCCCCTGCTCACCGAGTGTACCTGTAAATCTCCTCATCACTTCTCAGCAGAGAAGGCGGGGTTTTGCAGGTGAAGGCAGGGGTTTGGGAGTCCAACATTCTGGAGTGAATCCCAGCTCCACCACTTACTACCTGTGTGAACTTGAACAGTGAATTTCCTCTGTTTCCTCGTTCATAAAATAGAAAAGAAATACCTGCTATAGGGTTGTTGTAAAATGAAGGGCTGTTAGCACAGAATCCAGCACAGCATCCCTGTGCCTCGTGATTTAAAACAGCACCATCCAGCCTTCTCTCTGTGCCTTTTCTGTTCATCTACCTGTATAAGTAAAATTAAGTTTCTTTTTGTTTTCCCATTACATGGAAATGCTTCAGCAGATCTCACCAGATTTGGAGGCCTGACTTTGCGTATAAACTATACAGAATGCCCAACATTAACTTCAGGAAGACCTGGGGGGAGGGGGTCTTCAGGTCAGAGCGTCTCAGGCTGCAGTGTCCATCAGCATTGCTAGTGGAGGGACTGTTAAAACACATTCCTGAGCCCCACTCCCAGAGTTTCTGATTCAGAGGATCTGGGGTGGGACTTGACAATTTACATCTGATCAGTTAGTTCCCAGGTAAAGCTGATGCTGATGTTGCTGATTTGCAACTTGATTCCTAAAAAGCGTTTGACCGAAGTGAGGTGTAAGGCAGATTTTCTTCTTGCCTTAATTCCTTCCTACACCCCACTGCCTACTAAATACACATATCTGGAGCGCCCCACCCCTCCACCCCTGTGCCTGTCCTTCTCTTAATTCCTCCCTTAAATCCACAGTGGCTGACTAACGTGGGGTGTGAGTGGGGCTTGTGGTCTGAATTATTAGCAATTGGGGAAGGTGAGACCCATTTAAATTGTTCTTAATTTCCTACCCCACACATGGGTGAGAAGGAGTCAGTTTCGTAACTATTTGCAAGCCGGAAATTGTGTTCATAAAACATTTTGTTGTGATGACTCCAAACCATGTTCCTAAAATTTGAATCACACGTACTTAATTGAAATGGAAAACAGCTTTCTGAGACCTAGTCTCAACGTCCCTGACTTTGCAGGTGAAGGTATTCCAGGGAGTTCTCTGCCAGACCCAAAGAGGAGAGCTATCACAATGGGCCTGTGTCCTTGTGGCCTGAGGAGAAAAGCGGGCCAGTGAGAAACCCTGGGGCGGTGGGGAGTCAAGGAACTTTTAGGAACAGGGATAACTAATTTTCAAATTAATTGTTTAATGTGTTGTATTGTTGCATAATCCCTATCTTAGGATGAGTCTGCTGTATGCACTACTCTGTATTATCAGGGTTTATAAGGTTGTGGTCTCCACAGGATGAGGGAGGAGAGAAGCCCAAGTCGGATTCTGACATATGTCAGACGGAGTGACCGGGGTAACTCAGAGAATGCAGGCCCCAGGGATTTACTCAGATCCTTTGGGGAGGTCCTTAGACTTCCCATAGCATTGGCCCCACAAGACTTGTGGTGTTTTCATTTAAATAGTAAAGAAAGGGGGACCTAGCAAGGGGGTATCCAGGTGACAGGCTTCTGGGTCACCTGGGCTTATGGGCAGAGTCTGAAATCAACAACTCTGACTGGTTTCGCCTCAATCCTTTCTCAGATTTCTCCAGTTTGAAGAAAGTGTGTTCATTAATTCAGTAATATTTCCGAGTGGCTGCAGGGGACCTGGCTCTGTGTGGTGATGGCCTCAAGCAGCTTGTTTGGCCTGTCATGCTCGCGTGTCTTCTCTGTCTCCGAAGCCGGTTCCATGACGTGTGCATTTCAGTTCCGCCTGGCGCCACCGCCCTCTCCCCAGGACCCACTCCCAGAGCCCGCAGGATTCACTGATGAACCGACTGTGCACCAGGCCCTGTTCGGGGCACTCGGGAGTGAGCAGAGTGGGAGGAGGCAGACAACACACAGGGTAAAATGAAACAGCTACAGTATGTGAAAGATGAGTATGTTGGGCAGTGAGAAAGAGAAAAAGGTAAAGCAGGGAAGAAGAACAGGAGTCCGGGTGGGGCTGAGATGGGCTAGCCAGGGCAGGGCCTCTTTGAGAAGGTCTGGACAGAGGAAGGAAAGGCAAAGTGCCGCAGCCTGAGGTGGCAGCCGGCGGCTGGCACCCGGGGGGAAGGGCGGGGAGGCCGGGCTGGGGGAGCGCGGGGTGGGAAGCAGGACAGGAGGTCAGAGGGGGCCCGCCGCCGGAAAGCACATCAGGCAGGTCGGGGCGGGCTCCGCCAGGACTTGGCTTTACTCTGCCTGCGGTGCAAGTCCCTGGAGGGGTTTGAGCCACGGGGTGACGTGGCGCGTCCTGGTTTTAGCAGGGTCCCCCTGGCAGCTGTGCGGGGAATGGCCTGCAGGAGAGCAAGGGAGAAGCAGGGGGCTACTGCAGAATGCAGGCGAGGCCCGTCAGGGCCTGGACCGGTACGAGGTGGTGGAGACGGTGGGAAGCGCTCCAACCTAGGGTACATTTTAAGGTAGAGGCAACATGGTTTGTTTACAGGGTATGAGCCATGCGAGAGAGAAAGGACCTAAAGAACCTGATAGACCTCTTTCCAAAAAGATCCCACTCAGGGATCTTTTCCTGCGGGACCAGTTGACTGCGGGCTCCCCAGGCCTCGGTCCTGTGCTGGGGCTCCTTTTCTTCTTGGACGGCTTTGGAAACCAACGCTTGGAAGGTTCGTTCTGCACCGGTCTCCACCGCTCTCTAGCGTCTTCAGGGCCCTCAAGGTACAGACAAACTTGGGACTCAAGGGACTGCCTCGTGTGTGCCCCAAATCAAGCTCATCTTTCATAAACTGCCACATTGCCCTGACATCTTCATCTCTCTTTTGTTTCCCTCATATCCTCCCCTTTGATCAGCCATAAATGAAGCTGGACTTTTTAATTTTTAAAAAAGAGTTAAAGTCAACTGTTTTTCTTCTTTGTGGGCTTTTAAAAAAAATTCCTCTTTTATCAATAGGTTGGTGGCCTTCTGTGCTAAAGGGATTCCCTTGTCCTCTTGTGGCCTCTGGAAGCATTTATTTTCCAACAGAATTTTTCTGGGGACCTTCTCCTCTCTGGGGACAGTGGTCTGCACACAGCCTTTCTACCCACTTGCCCACACTGTTTGGGCTCCTCCTCCTGACCTGACTTAGCCATGGCTCTCCAGGACCCCCTCCACCTTTGAGCAATATCAATGCAAAAAAGCCACCAGGCAGAAGAGAGAAATGGGAAGACAGTATTTGATTTATGACACGCCCAAGGGTGAGCAGAAACAGAAAAGGCACAGGGCACTGTCAGATCGAAAATACAAGAGCAATTAGGACAGAGTGAAGAAACCCCTGTATGTATGTATGTACGTATGTATTTTTAATTAGAGTGTGGGTGACAGACAATATTATATTAGCTTTAGGTATATAACACAGTGATTCAATATTTATATACATTAGGAAATGCTAACCATGGTAAGTGTAGTTGTCATCTGTCACCAAACACGTTATTACACTATTATTGACTGTCTTCTCTATGCCATGCTTTTCTTCCCCATGACTTATTTATTTTATAACTGGAAGTTTGTACTTCTTAATCCCCTTACCCAACTCCCTTCTGGCAACCACCAGTTTATTCTCTGTATTTATGAGTCTGTTTCTGTTTTGTTTTTCCTCTTTTTTTTTTTTAGATTCCACATATGAGTGAAATCATATGGTATTTGTCTTTCTCTGACTTTATTTCGCTTAGCATAATATCTTCTAGATCCATCCATGTTGTTGCAAATGGCAAGATTTCATTCTTTTTGATGGCTGGGTAATATTCCTCTCTGTGTGTGTACGACATCTTCTTTATCCATTTAGCTATTGATGGACACTTGGTTTGCTTCTGTATCTTGGCTATTGTAAATGATACTGCAGTTAATGTGGGAGTGCATGTATCTTTTCCAATTCATGTTTTTCTTTTCTTTCAGTAAATACCTAGTATTCGAATTAGTAGATCATATGGTAGTTCTAGTTTTAATTTTTTGAGGAACCTCCCTAATGTTTTTCATAGTGGCTGCACCAATTTACATTCCCACCAACAGCGCAGAAGGGTTTCCTTTTCTCCATATCCTCACCAACATTTGTTATTTTCTTGTCTTTTTGATAATAGCCATTTTGACAGGTATGAGGTAACAACTCATTGTGGTTTTGATTTCCATTTCCCTGATGGCTAGTGATGTTGAGCATCTTTTCATGTGACTGAGGGCCATCTGTATGTCTTCTCCAGAAAAATGTCTTATTCAGATTTTCCGCCCATTTTAAAATCACATTCTTTGGGGTTTTTTGGTGTTGAGTTGTATGTATTCTTCATATATTTTATATGGATTAACCCCTTATTGGATACATTATTTGCAAATATTCTCCTCCATTAAGTAAGTTGCCTTTTTGTTTGTTGATTGTTTCCTTCATTGTGCAAAAGTTTTTTAGTTTGATGTAGTCCCAATCATTTATTTTTGCTTTTATTGCATTTGCCTGAGGAAACAGATCCAAAAAAATATTGCTGAGACTGACATCAAAGAGACTACTGTCTATGGTTTTGTTTTGTTTTGTTTGGAGTTTTATGGCTTCAGGTCTTATATTCAGGTCTTTGATCCATTTTGAGTTTATTTTTATAAGAAACTGGTCTAAGTTTCATTCTCATACATGTAGCTGTCCAGTTTTTCCAGCACCATTTATTGAAGAAACTGTCTTTCCCCCATTGTATATTCTTGCCTCCTTTGTTATAGAATAATTGACCATATAAACATGGGTTTCTTTCTGGGCTCTCTATTCTGTTCCATCGATCTATGTGTCTATTTTTGTGCCAGTACCACACTATTTTGATGACTACAGCTTTGTAGTATATCTTGAAATCTGGGACTGTGATACCTCTGGTTTTGCTCTTCTTTCTCAATATTGCTTTGGCTATTTGAGGTCTTTTGTGGTTCCATACACATTTTAGGATTATTTAGTTCTGTGAAGATGCTATAGGCATTTTGATAGGGATTGCATTGAGTCTGTAGATCTCTTTGGATGGTATGGACATTTTAACAATATTAATTCTTCTAATTCTTGAGCATAATATATCTTTCCATTTATTTGTGTCATCTTCAATTTCTTTCGTTGGTGTCAGAGTTTTCAGAATACAACTCTTCCACTTCCTAGGATAAATTTATTCCTAGATATCTTTTTTGGGGGAATGCAATTGGATTGCACGTAATGGGATTATTTTCTGAATTTCTCTTCCTGCTAGTTTGTTATTAGTGTATAGAATCACAACCAATTTCTGTATATTAATTTTGTGTCCTGCAACTATTCTGAATTCACTTATTCTAATAATTTTTTGGTGGAGTCTTTTGGGAGTCTTTAGGGTTTTCTCAAGTCATCTGCAAATAGTGACAGTTTTACTTGTTCCTAACAATTCAAACGCCTTTTTTTTCTTCTCTGGTTGCTGTACCTAGGAGAGAAAAAAACTCTTGCGGCTGGGTATTCTTTCTAAAAATGCAGTCTATTTGGTTATTGTTTATAGCTCTGCCAACAGTACCTCCTGTGAGACATTCCAGGGCAGAATGAAACTAATCATGATTATATGTTCATTAGCAGCTATCACATAGTTGGATCAGAGCAAGTGATTGCTGGGTCCTGGTTTTTAAATTTTCTTCCAACACAAGGGCACAGAATATGGTCATCCTGACCAGCAGGCAGCTGGGTCTGTACCCTGCTTCTGCTGGGCTCTTCAGAACGTATTTTTTAAAGATCAGGGAAGAATACGTCTCCCATGATGCATTGTGCATTAACTGCTTCAGTGTGTTTTCTCACCTTGGGCATGTTTCCTTCTTAATTATGATGACAACCAAACGTTTGAAGTACTTTGTAAAGTCATCTACGTGCCTCTGCATCTGTGTGTGCGTGTGCTGTCTCTGCGTATGTGTGTATGGGTACTCTGTGTACATATATATGTGTGTTCTCCCAGGAAAAAAACAAAGCAAAACATCCTTTTGCTGTTTAAAGTATCTTGTCATGCTATTCCTTTAAGAAAATAACCTGGGACAGTAGGCATGGGAGCAAAATTATATTTAGGGGTTTTAAAATATATGAAATGATAAATGGATATAAAACTAACAGAATAGGGGCGCCTGGGTGGCTCAGTCCATTAAGTGTCCAATTCTTGGTTTCGGCTCAGATCGTGATCTCAAGGTAGTGAGATGGAGCCCTGCATCAGGCTCCATGCTCAGTGCAGAGTGCTTAAGTGCTTAAGAGTGCTTAAGACTCTCTCTGCCTCTCCATTTGCACCTCCCCCGATGCACGCTTTCTCTCTCTAAAATAAATAAATAAATCTTTAAAAAAATAAAGCTAACAGAATAGACAAAAACAAATTTTAAATTGTCTTAATTAACACATATTGAGTGTCTACTAGCTATTGCAGGCATTTAACATACAAGAATTTGCTTGACCTCTGTAATAGCCCTGGTTAGGTAGGCATTATTTATTTACTTATTTTTATTTTTTAATTAATTTTTTATTTTAAGTAGGCTCCATGCTCAACAGGGGTCTTGAACTCACAACCCTGAGATTAAGAGTTGCATTCTCTACCAACTGAGCCAGCCAGGTGCCTCCAAGACAGGCATTACTAATCCTATTTTATATATGAGGCAGAATAACTTGCTGAAGAATATGCAGTTAACAAGAGACAAACAGGTTTGAACCCAATTTTGTCTTACTTTAAAGTCCATGTTTATTCCCCTGCATCATGTTGACTTTCAGAGAGATCATATGGTCTATCTATAAGGTGAAAATGTCCCTTGCCTTGCAAATAACCAACAAGAGTTTGTGAAATACTGTTGGAGGGGAGGGGATGTGAGCACTTCACACAGTCAAATCAGATAGAAGTTAATTCTCTGGAGTTACAGCTGAGGAACAGTCCGTAGGTGGCCCGTCTCTCACTATGTCAAACTTGCTTCTCAGAAGGCAGAAGATGAAACTGCTGGTGCTGTTTGTCTGAAGGAGGCAGAGAAGAACTAGGCAGATCTACGCAGGGAAAGAGCAGGTGTGGCGTGTGGAGCCTGTGGCTGGAACAGACACACACGCTCCTCTTCACACTTTACCTGCCCCCGCCACATGCAAATCAGGAGCAGTCAACAAAGACTTCCAAGGGTCTCCCTTTGGGCAACCCTGCCCAGTGTCTGCGATTAGAATTATAAGTCACAGCAAGTGGGTTCCTATCTTCTCTCGGACAGTTTGAAAGAGCTACTGCCACATCTGGCCAAAGTAACTTTGCTTTTCCCAGAGGGAATCTTCCTTAGAATACTTTGCTTTTTTGCAGAGTCTACTAAATTTAAAAGAGCCTCAAGATGAAACTACCTATATATGGAGACATAGGTGTAGATAGATATATAGATTATGTATGTTATATATTATTAGTAATTATTGCTAATAATTCAAAATAATTAACTACTATCTATAATATATAGATATATATACCATATATGGTATACTATCTATATATCTATAATATATATATATATTATAGATATATATCTATATATAGGCATGAGAGCGAGTTATATTTAGGGATTTTAAAATATATGAGATGATAAATGGATATAAAGCTAACAGAATAGGGGCACCTGGGTGGTTATAGATACCACCAAATGGTAGTTATATCCATTTATCATTTCATATATTTTAAAACCCCTAAATATAACTTGCTCCCATGCCTATATATAGTATATATATATGTTATATATATACTATAATATATATCTATAATATATAGATAGTATACCATACATAAATACTATATATAGTATACCTATATATATACTATATATATAGTATACCTATATATATAATATGCATTATATATACTATATATCTACATAACTATATATAGATACAGAGAGAGGAATATGTAGAAATAGGTATAGATGTATAGATACAACTATATCTGTACATCCTTACTCCTTTATTGTTTCCAATAATATAATTTAATGTAGAAATATTTCTCACTTACCATACTGTATCTGTAGAACTGTATCTACATATCTATATCATCTATATCCATGTATTACTCGCTCAGCAGACACCAGCCTCTTCTCCTACTGGGTCTCGCTGACACTTGCCGTCATGCATTAGCTACATAAGGATACCACCTAGACCCCGTTGTTCTTGGCCTGGACAAGACCGTGGGGAACCAGGCTGTTTGGATATTCCAGTTACTTTGCCAAGGCCACTGCTACTAAACAACTTTGGGCAGTAGCCCAAGTCTTATCATTATCCACACAGTAAGCCAAAAGCAAGGAGGTAACTTAGAAGCAGGGAAAACATGCCAAGATCCTGGAATTTGTCCTGCTATTGGGCATCTTTCCCTGAAAGAGTCACCAGAGCAATTAAAAATCAAACAAAAGAGAGACCAGGCACACACACACCCCTACCTCAAGGTTCTGGAAAAGAGACCCCAAGGGGAAAATAAAATTTAGGAGGTTTGTTGAACCCACTGTAGAGCTGATCCAGAATTTAAATTGATTCCATAATTTATTGCATTTTAATTAGCAATCACAAGAGACCAAATATTGTTTACTCTCTTGTTAGGAGCTCTAGCTGGAAACAAATACCAGAGAGTCTTAATAAGGATGAGTTATATTTACTGTTTTCCATTTTACAGTCTTGTTATAATCATCACAAGAAGAGATTCATTTAGTGTTCATCTGTTCTTGGTATGACATTTGTTGACCACTAGGGTGACATAAAATCAGAACATACCCCATAAGCTGAGAAAGAGCCTCCCTTCCCCCACCCCACCGCATGCTTATGCCTTCATTGTTTTCAATAATATAATTTAATGTGGAAATACTTCTGGCTTAGTTAGATGACATAAGTTCCCATGTGCCCTCGCCACCCAAAATGCATCTAAATGATTGCTGTAGGTTATTTATTTAGAGCAGAATACTACTCCAAACAGCAGACTGCTGCATCTATATGCCCTACTCCAACATGGAAACATTAGCCACATCAGACAGAAACTGTCTGTCTGCTCAGCGTGCACCCATTGGCTTATCAGGTTACCCATCTGATGGGTTATCAGACTTTTTTTTTGTTTCATTCTATTCATTTTTGTTAACTAATAGAATATTTGTTCTTTTTAATGACATTTGCTCAGGGCCAAAGTTTTTGGGGTTTCCAAACAGCTTTTGCTATTCTTACTCAAGCAGGAAGAAGCCTGAACCTCTCTACTTGTGGGATGGGACTCTCTGCAACAATGCATTTCTTTGGTAGCACTCTGGGTCCCCGTTCCTCCCATTCTAAAGTACTTTTTAAATACCACTGTGTATTATTGCAGTGATTCTCATCAGTCATCCCACCTCTGCTTCTTGGATTCGGTGCCCAGCATGTAATCGAGCTCATTATCTCAACTCTAAAGGATATTCCATTAAGTGAAGGCAGAGGACATGATTCCAAGAGGCCATCCTCAAAAAAGGGATGTTTTGTGTAATCTGAATACACATACCCTTTTGAGGCTTTTCATTCAAAAAATGGCCTTTTTCTTCAAAAGTAGATAAAGTAGATGCCATTGTTTATTTCTTCTTCTTCTTCTTCTTCTTCTTCTTCTTCTTCTTCTTCTTCTTCTTCTTCTTTTTTTTAACCCAGTTTTCTACCCAGCCACAGAGACACCAATCTGATGCTTGGATTTTAATTAAAACTTGCTCCCTGTTAAAAAGCTCCTATTGTTCTTTCCATTTAAATAGGATTCTTCTTAGATCTTTAACAAGACCACAGAGGAGTAATAAATCTAAGTAATTGTCCTTATTAAGAAGAGATTATTCTCACAAGACTATAACAGTCACCAAAGTAACTAAAGCCATTTCCAGGTAGCACTTAGAGTGTCTTCCTCCTACCCGAATACAGAAATGCCTCGTTAGTCACTTTCTTTGCAGCTCAAATTAAATTAGATGGCATTCTGTTTATTTTTCATATCTTTTGCTAACAGAAGGGGATTTTCCCTTTGATGATATTAATCAGGAAACCTCAAGTCCAATCGCACCGAGTTCATGGGATGGAGATGACCTCTTCTTCCTTCCTTCTCTCCTTCCTTCCTTCCTTCCTCCCTTCCTTCCTTCCTTCCTCCCTCCCTTCCTTCCTTCCTTCCTTCCTTCCTTCCTTCCTTCCTTCCTTCCTTCCTTCCTTCCTTCCTTCCTTTTCTCCTTCCACAACTGATGCCTGAGTTCTTGCTATGCTAGTCACTCTGCCAGGCATTCCTTGTTCAAAGAAGAAAGACATAGTCCATTGGGTGGTGTATTATCTATTCATCTAATATTTACTAAACATCTTCCATGTGCAAGACATCGTAGTAGGGGCTGAGTTTTCAGAGGGAAAAAGCCAGACACAGTCCCTGCCTTCTTGGAACTTGAGATGTGGCAAAAATGTAGACAGCAATCCAATAATTCCATAATTGATTAATTGTAACTATGGCAAAAAGTTATGAAAGAAAAGACAGGGTGCCATGTGAGCATGTTCCAGAGAGTTAGAAGCAGTCCTTTTAGAATTATCCACTTAGTTTTTCTATGACAAATGATCAGAGCTTTGCTTTCCTATCATACAAAACTGCCAGGGAAGCTTTCTCATTCCCCAAGTTCTATGTACGCAGTGGTTCCTGATGTTTTCAATTTTTATTTAAAATCCATGTCCTAGGAGCACCTGGGTGGCTGTCTTGATTTTTGGCTCAGGTCATGATCTCAGGGTCGTGAGATCAAGGCCCACAATGGGCATGGAGCCTGTTTAGGATTCTCTTTCTCCCCTTCCCTCTGCCCCTCACCCCATTCCTCTCTCAAATAAATAAATAAATAAATAAATAAATAAATAAATAAATAAATAAA
>NW_023270447.1:18661287-18721287 GCF_011800145.1 Mirounga leonina
AAATAAATAAATAAATAAATAAATAAATAAATAAATAAATAAATAAATAGTAAAATGAAATCCATGTTCTAAACTAGCCTCCCTCAGTTAGAGAAAGCTAACTTATCATGTCTAGAATAGAATCGTCAAAGAAAAAAAAATGGCAACAGACTCAAATGCCCATCAAAGCTTTATTTCATAGAAGTGTGCTCACCTATGCATGCCTTACCAACAAACAGATGCACTAAGGAGCTAGGGAAGGGCGCTTTCCACCAAAAAAAGACAAAGTATTGGTTGTCAACCTACTGACCCCAGTCTTTGTTTTCAGATCTTGAGGATACAGCTTGCATCAGTTCAGCTCTTACACTTCATGTTGGGTATACTGTGACTCTTGTTTGCAAATCACAAATAAGAACTGAGGAGTTTGTTGCCTCCAAAATTGCCAGTAACATAGAAATGGTGGGTATTACCTGCAAAATTCCTTCTCAGTACACAGAAGAGAAGCACCCTAGAGCTGTTCAGGGATGAGGACTGAAAGCTTGCCATCTGACATGGAAAATGCTCATCATCTGACCAAGGGCTTTCACCCACCCAACAAGTCAAAAAAGTTTTCTTGAGAAACAAAGTCAGCAGTCCATCTGCTGGGAAGCCTTTGTGGATTGTCCAAGGGCTGCTCTAGACTTCAGCCTTGCAGACTCAGAACTTTAACAACCCACCAAGAACAGATCCATTTTCGGGGGCGGGGGTGGGGGGGCGGGCGGGCTAGAGACTCATTAGCCAAGTAGTGAGACTGAAGAATAAAGGCACTTTGCCAGGGCACTAATCAGCAATGCAAAGTGACCATCTTCAGCACCCAAATGTTCAAAAGCCTCCATGACTAATATGTTCTTTTCCTGAAGGTAGACTCTAAGTCATGATCAGAATTGCTTGGGAGTAGAGGGAGGGTCATGGAATCAACAAGGAGGGCTAAATGACTTGAATTTGAAATCAAATGAATATAGACTGATGCTTCCATCTGGCCAATGGATCTAGAACTAACTGGGGCTTGAAGACTAGAACTCAACTGGCCTCAACTCTCTGTGCTCATTGTCACATCACACATGACTTTGTAAAGGGGACCCAGTCACTCAGTTTCTTGAGTTAGACACCCTTTAACCGGGATGACTCTTTCCCAAACAGCACTTTGCTATGCACAAGAAAGTAATTGAGAGAGCAGCCTCACAAGAGCCTTTTTGAGAACTTAACATAAGGCTGCTTCCTCTTTACCAAGGAATAGTGTTTCAGGGGAAAACAAACAGACAAACAAAAAAAACCTCATCTTATGTTTGAACATATCTGATATGTATAATAAAGTTAAGAATCAATCATTAAGAGTGTTCCAGAACTGGGACGCCTGGGTGGCTCAGTCGGTTAAGCGGCTGCCTTCCGCCCAGGTCATGATCCCAGGGTCCTGGGATCGAGTCCCACATCGGGCTCCTTGCTCAGCAGGGAACCTGCTTCTCCCTCTCTCTCCCTCTCCTTGTGCTCTCTCTGTCAAATAAATAAAATCTTAAAAAAAAAAAAATTCTAAAAAGAGTGTTCCAGAACCATGACCTCTATAGGGTAAGATTCCTTTCCATGGCTTCCTACTGCCTCTGAAAATACTGGTTTTTTGGAAGAAATGAGTATAATATTGGCTGTTTGGAGGAAGTGAGGGAAAAGGGGTCCTAAAATAGTTAAATTAGGTAAAAAGGGGAAAATAGAAAGGCACTAAAGACAAATGTACCTACTTCATCACTTTGGGATCCATTCCCAATCCCTCTGCCCTGGCATTCGAGCCCCTTTGCTTCTGCCATCAGCATATGCCCTTGATTCTCTCCTTTGTCTAGGCTTCCAGAGTTGACTAGCTGCTCTTCTTTTTTTTTTTTTTTTAAAGATTTTATTTATTTGACAGAGAGAGATACAGCGAGAGAGGGAACACAAGCAGGGGGAGTGGGAGAGGGAGAAGCAGGCTTCCCGCGGAGCAGGGAGCCTGACGCGGGGCTCAATCCCAGGACCCTGGGATCATGACCTGAGCCGAAGGCAGACGCTTAACGATTGAGCCACCCAGGCACTCCGGACTAGCTGTTCTTCTAATGGCTGTAGTATTCCTCTGTGTATGTTACACTTCGCCTGCAGTGTTAGTGGGGGCCGTCCTTCAAGTGACTTTGCTTCTCTCTGATGTTGATCTTTGTTTGGCTGTCAAAGAGTAACCTTATTTCCTGGCTCTTCAGGAAGTGGGGTGAGGTTGCAGAGTACCATCTTGAAGCCCCAAGAATACAAACGAACGCTCTATCATCATAGCATACTTCATACTACCGATATGAGCAGGGTTTAGATTTTGGCAGGTACCAGAATGCACATGTATGAAAACACACACACTGTAGTCTCCGCTTTGAGATCCTCTGGTGGCAAAATCCTTTTGAATGAAGATGTGATTACCTAAAGTAACAAAGGGGGATGCTTGTATTTTCTCTAAGTTTAGTAGAATGTATTATTGTAACTTTGTCTAGGATGAGTTTGGACAACAGATGTTCAGTGAAAAATATTTGCAGATAATGATCAGAAAACTATCAAGTGCTTTAGATCTAACCATGTATCTCCAGTCAGGAAGAGAATGATGCTTTTAAAGCTTAAGATTGACCTGCAATTCAGGATTTGCCACATATTCTGGGCTTATTTATGGGTCCCCAGAATAATAGGGTGGATTTGTCCCTCTTACTAGTTCCCTTTACAGGATTCTTGCTGCATATGTCGTTACCTTTCTTGTATTATTAGATCCATTCCTTGACAAGCAAAGAGGCTGTCCCCATGTGCTCCCTGTTCTAACACGGAGGGCTGTCCTGTGGCTCAGGGTAGGAGATGGGCAATTTAGAACACCTGTGTCGAAGGGGCTCTGGTTTAATGACTATGGAGACATAAGAAAAAAAAAAACAGCCTGGTAGGTGGGATAGAAAAATCCTAGAAAGAATGGAAAATGGCTATTTAGTTTTAAAATGGTCCCCAATGGAAAGGGCTCCCCTACTGTGTGTGTCAGGGACTGTTGGTGCTCACTCAGACCCCAGGTGTGTACCCACTTCGGGGCCTGGCCCCTAAAATGCCCGGCAAGATCTTCCACAGCCCCTCGCTTGGCCATCTCTGTGCCTAGAGCAAAGGACTCCGATATGTCAGAGCCACACACAATGTCAGGAGCTGGAACCCTGAATTCATGACTTCAAGTCACCCAACCAGTGACATTCACATTGCACTTGGTGTGAATGAAGAATAGCTTGCCTTGTTTCATTGTGTTAAGCCACTGAGATTTTATTGTTGTCTGTTACCATACTTCACCTAGCTCAGCCCAACTGTCAGAAGCAGGCAAACCCAGGGACTGACATGTTACCAACACACCATGGATTTCATCCTTAGGCACATCTATCCTCTTTGTTCTGATATATGAATGCAGGATGCACCAACCACCTGGGACATTTTTTCCCCTGGGACTCCAGCCAGCTCCCTATTTTTGTAGCGTATTTGTAAATGATTTTCTTATTAAATAAATATTCCAGATGGAAAGGCCCATCAGACCCAATATTGTACTCAGACTTACCTGGGGCCTCTTTAAAGTTGGGTCTGAGTCTGAGCCAGCATCCTTGAGGAGTAACCAGATGAGAGTCTGAACCCAGGTGTAAGCCAGTACCTAGCACATACTGAAATCTCCACAAACATTGAACAGCGAGATCCTGAGGTACAATCAAGAAACAATGTCAAGGGTTAGGGGCTGGAACAGGAAGGAGCGATTTGAGAACGAGTGCTGGCTGAGCCATGGATGCCTGCGTTGGCAGGAAGACCTGCATGGTGTATTGAGTTGCCGAGAGGTGCATTTTTTTCTTTAAGCCCAAGTTGAGGTTCACAGCAAAATTAGAGAGTATGGACAGTTCCAATATATCTCCTGCCCCCACACATGCTAGCCTTCCCTATTATCAACATCCCCCACCAGGGTGGTACACTTGTTACAACTGATGAACCTACATTACACGTCATCATCACTCAAAACCCATAGCTTATATTACAGTTCACCCTTGGTGTTGTATATTCTGTAGCTTTGGGCCAACGTATGATGACATGCATCCACCATTAGAGTATCAAACAGAATAGTTTCACTGCTCTGAAAATCAGAGGTACATTTTTTGCAGTGGACACAAATAAACAGCTTTGTCCACAGCTTTCTCTTCTGAGGCATTTTCCCCAGCACACAGCCAAAGGACCCCAATAATTCTTCAGATACTCATGTGGGAAAAGAAAGGCCACCTAGGATCCTGGCAGACGTGAATAGAGCTGTTGCTCCGTTCCCAGCATTCTCTGGAGTTTAACTTGAGAAAATAATAAGAATCCTATAGGATCAATGATCTCACTCATTTGGACTACAGTAAATCTCTCCTATATTACTGCTCAGCCTCTGAGAATATTATATTGGGTCTCATTTTATTAAAGAATGTCGTGCATACCCAGAAGTCACTATTTAATTTTTAGCTGCAAGATACAATTTTGAAAAACCATTATCTAGACAGTGCAATAATCAAACAATGTAATCATGAATGCTAAACCTCCTTGGAATATTATTTTAAATGCTTGCCAGCTGGAAGCAAGAGTTGACAAGGAAGTGTGTGACTTGGTTGACTTCCTAATTTGTCAAAGCATCTACACGTTCCAACAAGATATATTTGTTAAAATATGTTTTTTTCTCTGTATGATTGTTTTGAAACTATCAAAAATGCAAAATCCTTAAATAAGGAGGACAGATTTGCATTTTCTATTCATTCCAGCTTAAGATTTAGGATTAAATCACTTTAAGAGACACAATCGAATCTTTTCTCAGAGGAGCCAGACAGCCCACATACATCACCAATTGCCTCTGAGCTTTCTGGCTGCTCTGTGAGATCAGACTCGTAAATTTTGTGACATATGGAAAATATCAGAAGACCACAGCATGCATTTTAAAAGGGCCAGAAAGCAGGACTCACGCTATCCTGAGACATCCCTGGTAATTCACCAGTCTTCCCATTACCCACCCGTGACTCTCTGCAGAAAGAACAGAGTGGGTATTTGGCCAGGAACTAGGAAGCTCGGGGGTATTCCAGTTGTTTGGGGAGGATGTGCCACCCTCCCTGCCAAAAGGGGGTCCGGCAGGGCTATGAGTCAGTGCAGTGCCCTGGGAAGAATGCGCTGTGGTTCCGAACTCGCACTAGGGACTCCTCCCGCCCATGATATCCTCTGTCTCAGTGAATTCCCCATCCTGCTCCCACATGCCTCCCACCTACCCCTCTCTCCACACCTGTTTCTTTGTCCCATAACTTACATATCTGTCTTTACTATTGGCGTTGAACTTACAGAGGCCAAGGCTTGGTCTTATTTTCCTTGTATGCCCTGAACTTAGAGGTCCTCAAATTGATGAATGTGTCCACCTGCTTGGAGAGCCCGGGGATAGAGCAAGGATTGACCTTAACTCCTGCCTTCTCTTATTTACACTAGTTCCATGGCCTTAGGCAAGATACTGAACCTTTCTACACCTCAATTTCCTTGTCTATAAAATGGGAATGATGATGATGCCTACCTCATAGGATGTTGTGACTATTGAAGGATATGTACACATATTATACTTAAAATGTTATCTTGCAATCAATAAATCTTAGCTAACAAAATGAGCTCTCACAAAATGTGAGCTGTCCTTATCAGTCATGATAATGTCATTCCAAACGGCCCGACTCCCTTGACCTTCCTGCAACAACCCAGGGTTCTCCTCCAAGTGAGCAAGTGAGCATGATTGAATTCACTTGGAAGGCTGATTTGCTAGGACAGAGATAGGAATTTTTTTTCTGGAGTGGGCTTACCTTGGCTGTTTGAATGACAGAACAGTAGAACTCAGTCAACATCTGCTCCATGAAAAGATCAATAGCACAACCTTTGCACTTCTCCCCATCGCCATCCCTAAGGAGTCTTTGGATGACCCTGGAAAGGGTGACAAAGTCTGGACCTGGCCTTGGCCAACACTTCAGGCTAAAAGTCCACAGGCCCAACAAGGACTCTGAAGGGAAGTGGGGAATGATGATCATGAAACAAGTTTCACCCTGTGGAAAGCATGAGGAAAAGCCCTAGCCATCAGCCAGGTTAGTTAGTGACCTCAAGGCAGAAACAATTAAACCTCAAATGCGTCTAGGCAAAAGGAAAAGGCGACGTTTGGAGCAAAGGGAGGACAGTGGGCAGGGAGTGGATAGAGATGAAAAGCTGTCCTAGACACGGACCTGCCTGGCCCTCTAAAGAGGAGGCTGTGAACTGGGGAGGCAACACAGCCAGGTGTTACCTGGGGGCATTAGGGGATGGAAAATAAGAACAAGCCTCCCTAGAGTCGTTTTCACTGGAGACTCTTCCCAAAATGGAGAGGCCCTCATCCATAAGGAAAGAGATTCTGTGATGTTGGCCCTGGGTCCACAGACCGGCAACACAGGAGCAGGTCCCAGCTCTCTGTCTACCTGTTTGGGGCCTTTGGGTGGTCACTAAGCCATGCTGAGACTCGCCCCCTCCTCCTGTGGAATGGAGTTAATATACCTCCCCCACAGAGCCATTGTCCATCTCTAATGAAATAAGGCTTGTGATGTTCTGAGAACTGCAACGTGATAGATTAATAGCAGGTATTTTACTGATAATAATCAGTATTTATGATGGTTTAAAGACTCCTGGGTGGTAGAACAGAGCCAGGTTTGGTCTTTAGAGGCCAGCAGTCATGGCAGCAAGGGAGAGAGAGTCGCACTGGCTCTGAGGCCCCTTTCCAAACTGGCCTCTCCCCCTCCTCCGTCCTCCACAGCCTGGCTAAGCCTGGCAGTATAGGGTGGTAGTTGAGCGTATGGGGGACCAGACTGCCTGCATTTGAACACTATCTCTTTTACTGAGTAGCTTCATGACCTCAGGCAAGATACTTAACATTTCTATACCTCAGTTTCCTTATCTGTAAATGGTGACAATAGTGGTGCCTATCTCACAGGATATTATAAACACTGGTTTATTCCGTGTATTATCCTTAAAATGAGAGCTAACCACATGAGTGCTCAAAGAAATGTGAGCCATCCTTATCAGTCATGGTAATATCATTCCAAATAGCCCAACTCTGTTGACCTCCCTCATTCAAAGGACAGGGGGACCTCTCTAGTCTGGCAGGCCAGCCAGGAAGCTGGGAAGAAAAAACATTAGAAATTTCTGCCGACATGAAAATATCTTTCCAAGGAGAGAGAAGAGGGGGTGATTGCAGACCATGGGTAGCTTATATGATTCACTCAGAACCCAAACTGGGGCTGTCCCCTAATGATCCAAGCTGACCTCCCTCAGAGGGAAGCTGGATCCTCCACATCTTGGATCAGTGGGACCAGCTCTCTTCTGTTCCTCCCATGCTCCTCCAGTAAAGAATCATACACTTTAAGACTGGAAGGGACCCTAAAAGATCACTCAGGCCAATGGGATGGTGGGGGTTTCTGGGGAGAAAGAGTTGACTGAAGAAGTTCTGGTCTTCAGGGGAACAACCATTATCTCCTCCCAGGACCAAAGGCAGAGCAGAAAATGGGCCTCCTGTGCATCTGAAGGGAGGATTGATATCAATCCCAGCAGTTCCATAAACACTTGGTGAACACCTACCACAGTCCTGTGCCATCCAGAATCTCACAGAGCGGTAAAGGGAGGCACGTGGTAAACAGATCATTACAGCACAATGTAATGAGAGCTATGTTGTGGGTATCCACACGATGCTGTGGGAGCCGAGGGCAAGAGCACCACACCAGCTTGGGGGGGCATCTGTGCAAGGTGCTTTGGAGGAGTTGGTGATACTTAAGCTAACTTTGGAAGAAGTAAGAGGAGTAAATTCAGGGAGATGGAAAGCGCCCATCAGAATGAAGAGAATGAATAAGCAGGGGCTAAGGTGCCAGAGATAGTGGAGGCAGATGAGGCTGGAGAGACTGGAGACCAAGGGGTACGGGGCTTTGTGTGCCATGTTAAAGATCTGAGCTTAGAGAATGGGAGCCATCTGCAAAGCTTTCAGCAGAGGAGCTGTGTAATCAGATGTGTCATCTGGAGAAGCCAGTGAGGGGCTGGCTGGGTGGAAAGTGAATTGGGGTGAGCAGGCCTGGAGGACATTGTCCAGTGAGCTACCTGGAGTTCTTAGTCCTGTGCCTTTCTCTGGTTACTTGGTGAGCAGTAGGACTTTCCAGAGACCGAGGACACCAGAGCCACACTGACATTCCACATGTGGCCAGCAAACATCCACCAACACCACCGCCTGGCCCCTGCCACCACGTTAACTGCTCTTAATCATCCAGGTATCTCCCTCACCCAACACAGCCCATGTATGAAGCTTAGGTGAAGGTAATGACTCAACTCTATCCCCTGGTCAGTGTTTGCTTTAAAAATGAGCAAGTGATTCAGCTCAGGCCACTGATACCCAAGGTAACAATTTCAGGGGGGCTCCAGAAGGTGAAATGTGCAGCTATGAGGCCTGGAACCGCTATGACTGTTTTCTATTTGAAGGAAGGCAGCCCCACGACAAAGCTGGCCAAGAACAGCAGAAAATATTAGAGAAACAGACCCAAGGCCCTAATGACGGGGTGAAACCAGATCAAACCAGACCTGAAGCACATATCCCTCTCCTCAGAACAAACCTCTGGACTTTTCAGTTACATGAGCCAATAAATTCTTTTGTTTTAGAAACTTTTTTCTTCCTCACTCTCAAAAGCTCAGAGCCCAGAGACAATAATCTAGGACATCGTGGCCCAAACTGAGCAGCAATAAACATTTAAAGAAAAATCACTAGGAATTTTTCCTGACATCATTGTAGAAAACTTAAAGATTGTTTCGGATTAAAGCCATTTTGCCAGGGGTGCCTGGGTGGCTCAGTTGGTTAAGCGTCTGCCTTCGGCTCAGGTCATGATCCTGGGGTCCTGAGATCCCCGCATTAGGCTCCCTGCTCAGCGGGGAGCCTGCTTCTCCCTCTCTCTCTACCCCTCCCCCTGCTTGTGCTCTCTCTCTCTCAAATGAATAAATAAAATCTTTTAAAACAAACAAACAAAAAAACCCAAAAAACCGTTTTGCCAAGCCCTCTGCTACATGGGACTGGAGTCCCAAATCCACATCCTTTCCGGGTCCCCCCCTAAAGCAGTGGTGCACTGCCACCTGCTGGTCAGAACACAGAACCTGCCCCAGAAAGCCTGAGAAGCTTTAATGCTGGAAGAGGTCTTAAAGATCAGCGTGGGAAATAGGGAAATTCCTTCTCTCCTAGTGTATATTTCTGAACTGTTTGAGTTTTGATTCGTATGTGTTATTTTTATAATCAGAAAAAAGTCGAGATATTTAAATTGGGAAATATGGTATTTCATACCTTGTGATGTTTGTTCATCGTACCTAGCTGTTTCCGCGATACCTGCCGTTTCCTTGGAAAGCTGCGACTACAACCACACCACAACAAAAACCCTTCTCATTCTCTCTGTCTGCACATCTGGAAACACACGCACGCGCACCCACGGGCACACACGCGCTCTGCCCCCATTACTTCTGCCTGAAGCGGCAGCCACTTCTTTACTCCTGCTTCCAGCCAGCCCATCGCTAGCTAGCCTCTTGGATCTTCCAGGCAGAAGGCCGACCCCAGTCCAGTATCTCTCTGTACAGAAAATACCGATCAAGCTCTCCACGTATTCGCCTTAGAGTGGCCCCTCGATGCTTGACGCAAGGAGCAGCCACAGACCCCCTCTCATCAACCCTGGGAGGGACGGGATTTGACGCAGCAACTCACTCTAAATAGGCTCTTTGCAAATTCTCTTTGTCTTGTCCTAGTGGTTAAGGAATTTAAGAGTGGTCTGCCCTGTTCGTGATAGTACTTTGGGATTTCTGCACGGTGGCTCCTTTGGGATTTAGCGTCTACTGTATTCATGCCTCAATCAAAACTTAGATAATAAGAATCCCATCATAAATGCTGTTACAAAATCCTGGCCTCCGTTTGAGGCGGATCTGACCTGGACCAGACCAGCAGTAACGTCAGGCAACCAGCAGGGGGCACCCCAACCAGCCTTACCGCCGAGCGCTCCACCTAGGGCTGCGCTTGGTGCCAGTGCCCTCCATTATCTTCCGCGCAAACCCTCCCTCCTCTACAGCCCCCTTCAGCCTGCCATCTTTTCCTGAGTTGCCCCAACCCCAAACCCTCCACCGCTGGCTGGGGCTGATTTGGCTGGGCACTTCTTCATGGACTTCCACAGCCATGTTCTGCTCTGCATCAGAACACTTTATATGACCACACTTGTACCAAGCTTGAATTTTCCAGGTCCCGTAGGACATGGCACCGTGGGCTATACCTAGCCTCATAGGAATTTGCCCTGTAGCCAAGCTAGTTTTCCCTGGCCCCTTTCCAGCTGGTCCAGAAGCCTTTTCCCCTCTTGAACCAGTGTTGAGGCTGCGCCCCTCCACCTACCCCCCCCCCGAATATCCTGGGCGCATGTGTATTTATAGTCCCCAGCCTGCAATGTCCCCTATGATCTGGCCTCCCTCCAGTCGAATCTCTTACTTCTTTCCCCAGCCTTCCCCACCACCCGCACTGACATTCCTCCTTTCCTTAAACACATGTGTTCAAAGCTGCGGGAAACCAAGCTCACACCTGCCTTAGGACCTTTGCACTACCGTTCCCTCTGCCTTCTGCACTCCCACTCATGCCCACGCTTATCTTCCCATTCAGGTGTCAGCTCAGAGAAGCCTTCCTTGACTATTCTATCTAGACAATCAACTGCCATCACACCCTATGCTCCTCCCCTCTTTTCTTTATATACTTGTCACCCTCTGAAATTGTCTTATATACTTTTTCTTTACTTGTGTGTTATCTAGTCAGATAACAAACACTACCTAGAATATAAGCTCCGTGAGGATGAGTACCTTGCCTTGTCCTGTTCGCTGCTGTATCCCCAACATCTAAAACAAGAGCATGACATTAGTGGGGACTCAGTGTTTCTTAACGAAGTGTCCCAGGGCCACCCTGCTGGAGTGTCACATCCCCTGAACCTACAGTTGAGTTAATCTGCAGAGAACAGTATCACGACCTCTGTATCCATTTATGTTTCTTAGTCTCTACCCCCTGCTTGGTAGAACCTCCGGCGGCCCTTAGAAGCCAACTTGCCCACGATTTCAAGTATTCAACTTTAGCCCACTCGGCTGCAGGGGGAGCCTGACATTTTCCCCTGTCCAGTTCCAGGTGGGGCGTCCGCTGCTGAGCTCGCTGAGGCCCACAAGCCCCGTGAAGGCTCCCAGGTGCTGCCATAGCTGCCAGCCCCGTCAGATGCCCACCCGTGTTGTGTGATGTTGTCCTTCACTGTGTCACAGCTCTGGGCATTGAGGGCTCAGGGACATGGACTGGCCCCTCTCTCCGGCACTTAACCTTCTCTGTGTAACCAGAATGTGCTTCCATTTTGTCCATCTCTCATCCTTTAGGAGTCAGCACTAATGATGGCCTGGGTCTGAATGTTTGTGTCCCCCACCCCCAAATTCGTATGTTGAAATCCTAACCCTCAAGGTGATGGTATTAGCAGGTGGGGCCTTTGGGAGGTGGTTCGGTTGTGAGGGAGGAGTCCTCTCGAATGGGATTAATACTCTTGTGAAAGATTAATGCTTTGTAGGATCTAGCACCCTCCAAGTTCTATCCCTCGGAGCCCCCAGCCCTTTCCACCGTGCGAGGACACAACAAGAAGCCTGGGACCAGGAAGAGGACCTCACTGACTGTGCTGACGCCCTGACCTCAGACTTCCAGCCTTCAAAACGTGAGCAGTACATTTCTGCTGTGTACGAGCCAACCAGGCTGGGGTATTTTGCTACAGTCCCTCGAACGGACTAGGGGAATGACCTCGTGAAGCTGCCCAGCCCCTGGCGCGGGAGATGCGAGCACACTTACCCACACTGGGGCTGGGGCACCTTCGCCCTGTCCTGAGCACCCCCTGCCCAGCCTCCTCAGTGCGCCTGCCTCCCAGGCCCCACGTTGATCTCTGCCAGCTGCTTGTGCTAGGGCTTGTGGCATCTCTCTGGTAGGGGGTCTGGAGTAAAGTGTACCTGGGTTCCAAACCCGATTTCTCCAATCACTATCGCTGTGTGACCTAGGGCAAGTGACCGAACCTCTCTGAGCTTCTGCTGCCTCTTCTGTAAAATGAGGTCGGTAGTAGGGCAGCATGAGGCTCAAATGAGATAGATGGGGCTCCTCAAGCTCTCACTCCAGAGCCTGGCACGGAGTTAGTGTTCCAGAAAGAGCAGTTACTATTAACTGCGTAAACCTGGGCTGCTCCCTAACGTCACGGTCATTTCTCGGTAGAAGCTACATTTAAAGACAAGAACGAGTTTTCTTCAACTCTGTATTCCCAGCACTTAGGATGGTGTTTGATACACCTCGGGGGCTCAAGTGTTTGTTGAAGTGTTTGATAGCTTTAAATTCTCTCTTCTCATTTAGACTGTATCTTTGTTAAGGATAAAAGTTACATATATGTGTAACAGCACGATTTTTTTTATTGCGGTAACATGTACATAAAATTCACCATCTTAACCGTCTGTAACTAACTGGGAACAATCCGTGGCATGAAGTACGTGCACATTGTTGTGCAACTGTGTGCTATTTTTTTTTAATCCCTCCCAGCCCGCACTTGAACAGGAACAGAAGCTGAGTCTACATAGACTCAGAGCATGGGAATAAAGAAACCTTCCACCAGCAGGTTGGCGTTGTTCCAATAGGGACTGTGCCTGCCCCCAGCCCTCAGTAAACAATAGGTGCTCAATAAATGTAAAATGACCCGCTGGCAGAAGTGGCACTCTGGCAGGGAAACCCGACAGGGCTTTGAGACATGTTATAGGGTTTTTTTTTGTTTGGTTGGTTGGTTTTGTGTGTGTGCGTTTTGTTTTTGTTTTTATTTTTTTGTTTGCTTTTGTTTGTTGTTTTTGTTTGTTGTTCTGTTTTTGTTTTAGTTTCTAGCAAGAGGTTTTGTGTAGGTTAGACTCTCACACACAAAAATCATATTGTGGAGCAAAAAGTCGAAGGCTCTGGCAAGGGTGGGCCTGCGTTCCTGCATGGCAGCTCTCAGCTTTTGGGGAGTAGCAGCTGATCCTGTGGGC
The DNA here is from genome assembly GCF_011800145.1 of Mirounga leonina. NCBI lineage: Eukaryota > Metazoa > Chordata > Mammalia > Carnivora > Phocidae > Mirounga > Mirounga leonina. The sequence continues at coordinate 18,674,428 of NW_023270447.1, forward strand.
AGGGCGTGGGCTTCCCAGCTCCTGCTGTCCCTTGGGTTCCTTCCCTGGTCCCTTAGCCACCTGGGTTTGAGAGCCCTGCGTCCAAGAGACTGGGCTTGAGAACCACGTCCTCCACTTACGAGGAGGTGAGCCTCACACCCTCATCTGCAGAATGGGAAGACAGCAGGCTTCTGTGAAGGGCACTCTGAGGTCAAGGATGACAGTGTGTCACATAGCGTGTGACACAAACACTAGCCCCACATTACGTGCGTCCCGCACCCGTCTTTTGTGTTTGCACCGAGGATGTCTGGATTAGCCTGCGTGGGGCGTCCCCAGGTTTTTGTATCCCGCATACTCACCCAGGAAGAACCCAGCATCTGTAAAAGCTAGGGCACTCTCTGGTCAGCACCCGTCAGTAACCTGAGGGCTTTGCAAAGTCCCTGCCTGGTGTGACACAGTGGAGAGCAAGTCCCTCGGGGACAGGCCTGCTCTCCTGCATCTGCCATCTGAGAGCCCTTCAACACACGGCACAGCGGCCCCACAGGCGTGTGACTCCACCTGACACCCCAGAGCAGAAATTCACTGTGTATTTGCCACATCTGAAGCCAGCTCCTAGGACGGGGGTTTGGCATCGGGGCACCACCGATTTCCCTTCTTTTCCCTTCAGAGCTGGGGCTTGGTTTCTGTGGTGACTTTTCAACCGCACAAGCTGGAGGGAATGAGGGCTCTTCCCCTTTAAGTCCCTTTTACAAACTCCCTCTCACCATTCACCTCAAAATTCAGGTCACCTGTGTTTCATTAGAAGCATCTCCATAGGGAGAAAGACCTCAAGGCCGGCAATAAATAGAAAGGTAAGTCAGGTGATACAGTTTTGAAATAAAACAAGTTTATGTAGTAACTGGTTCCAGATTGCCTTACAGTCTTGCTTGGCAGGTAGAGATTTATTCCTGATAGCGAATCAGATGTCACACTTGCTCTTCTAAGACATTTGCTTTTATCTGCAGCCGTTCCTGATGGAAGAGATACAAAGAAAAGACTAGAGCCTTGTTTAAGCACAGAGTCGCATGGTTGCATACTGACACCAAGAGGATCTGATCATCTGAGAGCTTCCAGTCTAGGTCTTAGCAGCTTTCAAAAATCAAACACGTTAAAACAAAACAATACAAAACAAAAAGCACAGAGAGGCCGTTGCACATTTTGCAAGCATTTGTGTGAAGAGATAACATGTCTGTGGGACAAGAACTACCTACAGTAAGAGATGTGTGGCTTGGCTCTTCTAGAAGAAAACAAGGCTTCCAGAAATTGGCTACTGGTTTTATAGAAAACATGAAGCCATTTCACAACATTTCATTGTAACAATGAAGCCAGAAACCTCTGTGAGGCTCATTCTATTTTTTTGAGAGAGAGTGCACACGTGGGGGCTGGGGGGAGGGGCAGAGGGAGAGAATCTCAAGCAGACTCCCTGCTGAGCTCGGAGCCTGACGCAGGGCTCGATCTCACGACCCGGAGATCATGACCTGAGCCGAAAGCAAGTGTCGGAGGCTTAGCGGACTGAGCCACCCAGGCGCCCTGTGAGGCTCGTTTTCGCCAGGAGTGGCAGCCTTCTCCACACCAGGGCTCTTAGCTGCACCTTGTTCTGGTCTTTTCTGCACCTCATTCCCCTCCTCCTCTCCAGGGCACGTTTTCTCAATTAGCAAATGTAAGTGCTCAGGCTTTTGGCAAGTCCTACAAACCCACTGCAAAATGGTTTAAGTGAAACAGCATAGCCTTCAGAACCTCAGCCGCACTAATCCACGGACCTTCTCTCCAGACCCTGGGTCTGGGGTCTCTTAGCTCAAAATCCAGAGACAGACTGCCCCAGCTGGGCTCACATGTCCATCCACTGCAGTCAGCTCAGTCCAGGTAGGAGGATCTCATGTGAATGTGGTTGTCGAGGCACATTCGGAAGCTGCAATAGAGTGGGTCATGGGCTGGCCGGATACTCTGGAAGGAATCCCTTGCTTTCCTTGACTTGGCTTTGATTAGAGGCTGTGGTAGGGGTGGGGGAAGTTCTGTGGAGAGTGCCTCCCAGAGAGAAGCATTGTATGTGGGGGATGGGAGATGGCCTGGTGAATTGAGGGGCTGCAGTTGGGAAGAAATTATATTAGTTTTCTTTTCTTTTCTTTTAAAGATTTTATTTATTTATTTGACAGAGACACAGTGAGAAAGAGAACACAAGCAGGGGGAGTGAGAGAGGGAGAAGCAGGCTCCCCGCGGAGCAGGGAGCCCAATGCGGGGCTGGATCCCAGGGCTCTGGGATCATGACCTGAGCTGAAGGCAGACGCTTAACGACTGAGCTACCCAGGTGCCCCGAAATTATATTAATTTTCTATCGATGCCATAACAGATCACTACAAACAATACAAATGTGCTATCTTACAGTCCTGTAGATAAGAAGTCTGACAACTGGTCTCACTGGGCTAAGATCAAGGTGCTGGCAGGGCCAGATTCCTTTCTGGAGGCTCTAGGGAAGACTACTTCTTTGCCTTTTCTGGCTTCTGAGACCACCAGCATCTCGACGGGTATCTTCCACCATTTTTTTTTTTTTTTAAAGACTTTATTTATTTATTTGACAGAGAGACAGCGAGAGAGGGAACACAAGCAGGGGGAGTGGGAGAGGGAGAAGCAGGCTTCCCGTGGAGCAGGGAGCCTGATGCGGGGCTTGATCCCAGGAGCCTGGGATCACGACCTGAGCCGAAGGCAGACGCTTAATGACTGAGCCACCCAGGCGCCCCATCTTCCACAGCAGTGTTGCCTCCCTCTGACCTCTTTTCTGTTATCAGAACTCCTCTCTCTTTTTTTTTTAAAGGTTTTATTTATTTATTTGAGAGAGAGAATGAGACAGAGAGAGCATGAGAGGGGGGAGGGTCAGAGGGAGAAGCAGGCTCCCCGCTGAGCAGGGAGCCTGATGCCGGACTCGATCCAGGGACTCCGGGATCATGACCTGAGCCGAAGGCAGTCGCTTAACCAACTGAGCCACCCAGGCGCCCCTCCTTCTCTCTTTTTAAAGATTTATTTATTTATTTTAGAGAGAGCGAGCAAGCATGGGGTGGGGAGGGACAGAGAGAGTGAGAGAATCTTAAGCAGGCCCCACACTCAGCTCAGAGCCAGACACAGGGCTTGACCTCACAACCCTGAGATCATGACCTGAGCTGAAATCAAGAGTGGGACGCTCAACCAACTGAGCCACCCAGGCGCCCTTATCACAACTCTTTCTCACTAACCACAGAAGGGAAAGTCTCTTCACGTTTAAGGACTCATGGGATTAGCTTGAGCCCACCTGGATGATTCAGGATACCCTCCTCATCTCAAAGTCCTTAACTTTAATCATATCCACGAAGTCTTTTGTTATGGGTTGAATTGTGTCTAAATTCATATTTTAAAGTTGTAAACCCCAGAATGTGAACTTACTTGGAAATAGGATCATCACAAATGTAATCAGTTAAGATTAGATCATCAGGGTGGGCCTTAATTGAATATGACTGGTGTCTATAACAAAAGGGGAAATTTGGACACAGACACCCACAAAAGGAGAGACATAGGGAGTAGACAGTCACCTATAAGCCAAGGAGAAAGGCCTGGAACAGATCTCTCTTTCACAGCCTTTAGAAGAAACCAACCTGTTCACACCTTGATTTTGCACTTCTAGTTTTCAGAACTATGAAAGAATGAATTTCTGCTCAAGCCACCCAATTCGTTTGTTAAGCCACCCATACTTTGTCATGGTGACCTTAACAAACAAATACGTTTCTTTTGCCATGTAAGGTATCATATTCACTGGTTCTGGGGATTAGGACATGGACATCTTAGGGAAAGCCATTATTCCACTTACGACAGGTTTAAACAGTGGATCCTAGCCAAATGTTATTTACTTCACTTTGTCCTGGGACCGAACTCAGTAGTTCCTGTACCATGAATGAAATAATGGATTGGACCATAGGCTTGTTGCTCACAAACACCATGCACGCATGAGAGCAGACTCCAAAACAATAAGTCTTTGCACGAGAACATTGTCCAGCCTCAGGCACACTGGTTTTTGTAGACCACAATGCAAGGTGCTGGTATTTATTGACATTTTTGAAGGGGAGACATTGTGTTTGCAGGATCTACTGAATTGGACATTGTTAGCTTTTTTCTTAGAGCAAATAAAAACATGGGAACGATGTCAGCAAAATGGTGGAATAGGAGTTTTTTACTTATATTTTCCCCACAAAACAGCAAGTCTGACGTTCACCCACAGATGAGAATGCGTTTATGGCAGCCCAGGAGTCCAGCAGAGAAGTTCCAGCAAACCACTGGAGCAAAGAACAATCAGGTTGGACGCATTGAAGAGGACGAGAGCAACAGTTTCACTTTACCATGTCACCCCTCCCCCAAGGCACAGATGCAGCTCAATGCCAAGGGAGATCTTCTAGTTCTGTGGCTTCACTCACGGGGGGGACTGAGAGTGTGTGAAGGAGCACCTGGCTTCCCAGCTGTGTGGAATGCTGCCAGTAAGGCCCACTTCTTTCTCACCCATCCAGAATACTGGGCTATTCTGCACCACTTGGGCAGAGAGGGCCCGGGAGAACAGCAGACAGGGCTCTCAGAGGGCATCAGAAAGACCTGGATCTTACTAACCACTTTGTGGAATCCATCAGGAAGCCTGCCCACAAGCTGCTGGGGGTGTTTCATTTGAGGATCCCCCCCAGGTGGCTCATGGGTACCTGAATAGTCCGTTTGCCTCACCCACATACACCCCACCCCGTGGCTGGCTCTCCGTGGGGGCGCCAAGAGCAGTGAGTATGAGCCTTTGTGGACCGCTGGTGAGCACGGGCAGAAAGCTGACCCTGATGCTGCAAGATTGGGAGAAAAGACACTAACTTGAGCATTTAGCACCACCCTAGGGAAAGCAAGAGAAACATACAATCTTAAGAAATCCCCCTAAGAGGGAACAAGAAATGGGGAGCATGTGTATCTATAGAAAAGGTCTGAGAAAGCCTCAGACTCCTGAGCAGAATGGACAGAAGGTATTTCTTTCCCAAAGCCATCCAATAAAGACTAGAGAAGGTAACTGTTTCTTCAGATGTGAAGACAGCAATGCAAGACTTCAAGGAATATGAGAAACCAAGGAAATGAAGAAAATAATGCCATTTTGATGGTATCAAAACAATAAAATAAGAATAAGTTTAACCAAGGAGGTGAAAGACCTGTACATGGAAAACAATGTTATTTGATGAAAGAGAGGAAGACACAGGCAAATGCAAAGATATCCAAAGCTCATGAACTGGAAGAATTGATATTGTTAAATGTCCATACTCCCCAAAGTGATCTACAGATTCACTGCAATCTTTATCAAAATTCCATTGGCATTTTTCACAGATAGAGAAAAAAAATAATGCTAAATTTCATATTCATATCCACAAAAGACCCTGAATAGCCAAACAATCCTGAGAAAGAACAAAGCTGGAGGAATCACAATATGGAGTTTCCTCAGAAATTACTACATGATCTACTGGAGTAGATCATAATAACTCACACTACTGTGAACTCTATGATCCCGCAATCTGGGTATATATCTGAAGAAAATGAAATCAGTACCTCAAAGAGATATCTGTATTCCCATGTTCACTGCAGCATTATCATAATAGTCAAGATATGGAAACAACCTAAGTGTCCTTCAACAGATGAGTTATAAAGAAGATGTGGTGTATACATGGAATGGAATGCTAGTCAGTCATGAGAAAGAAGGAAATCCTGCTATTTGCAACAACATGGTTAAAAATAGAAGGCTTGGGGCCTGGGTGGCTCAGTCGTTAAGCGTCTGCCTTCGGCTCAGGTCATGATCCCAGGGTCCTGGGATCGAGCCCCACATCGGGCTCCCTGCTCGGCGGGAAGCCTGCTTCTCCCTCTCCCACTCCCCCTGCTTGTGTTCCTGCTCTCGCTATCTCTCTCTCTGTCAAATAAATAAAATAAAAATAAAAATAAAAAATAGAAGGCTTTATGCTAAGTAAAACTAGACAAATACAATATGGTCTCACTTACATGTGGAATCTTAAAAAAAAAAAAAAAAAAAGTTGAACTCCTAGAGAGAATAGATTGATGGTTACCAGGGGCTGCTGCTGGTGGTTGGAGGAGACATGAGATGCTGGTTAAAGGGTATAAGCCTTCAGTTATAAGATGAACAACTCTGGGGGTGTAAATACAGCATGGTGACTATAGTTAATAAGACTGTGTTGTGTGCTTGATAGTTGCTAATAGACCTTAGCATTCTCATCACAGACACAAAAAAGGTAACTACATAAGGGATGAATGTGTTAATTAATTGGATTGTTGGTAATCCTTTCTACAAAATCTACGTATGTCAAATCATCATGTTGTACACTTTAAATATGTGTAATTTTATTTGTTAATTATACCTCAATAAAGCTGAAAAAATGTTGTCAAAATCTTAAATTGCAGAATCTCGGTAATTGGTTATAGGGATTCAGTACTGTCTTCCCTATTTTGTCTTTATAAAATAAGGTGGTTTTTTTAAAGATGTATGATTTATTTATTTGAGAGGGAAAGCGAGAGCACGAGTGGGAGGAGGACAGAGGGAGAGAATCTCAAGCAGACTCCCTACCCAGTGTGGAGCCTGATGTAAGGCTTGATCCCATGATCCATGAAATCACAACCTGAGCTGAAATCACAAGTCAGGTGCTTAACCAACTGAGCCACCCAGGTGCCCCGTAAAATAAGAATTTTTAAAAAGTATGTAAATTAAAAGAAACAAAAATCCATATGCACACTGTCACCCTCCAATGCGAATTCACCATAAGAGAAGTTGCCTCCCCTACACTATGCCGAGAACGTCCCTCACAGCCCTTCACACCCCCACCCCTGCTCACACATGGGCCAGGCAGAGCTCAGCGGGGACCTGCACCCCTGTAGGTCACTGGGGCTGCTTGTTGGTTTAGGCCAGATGCCAGAGAGCAGAAAATAAAGTAAAATAATAATGAGCGAGACATGAAAAACGACATAGATTAACCAGAAAAGTAAATCTGTGACTAACAATAAAATAACAGGTTATGCTCACTGCAGAAAGTGTTCACCTTGCTCCATTTCCCCTGCCAACACCTAAACACATTCTTGTCCTCTTCCATTTGGACCCTGCAACACTCCTCGTTGGTTACCTGTCTTCAATCTCTTCCTTCCTGCCTTTCATCCTCTGGCTGCTGCATTTGTAATCAGGAAAAAGAAAAGGAAGACACAGACATACACACACACAGATCTGATGGTGTCATTCACCTGCTTAGGCTTGAAGGCACCCAGAGTCTCCCCATTACCCACAAAATTCAAGTTTCTGACTGTGATATATGAAGCCCCCACCAGGTGGGTCCGGTCTGCTTTTCCAACATCATCTTTCACTGCCCTACACAACCAAGAATCGATTCTAGTGTTTCTCAAAGTATGGTCCCTGAGCACCAAAATTAGCATTTTGGGGTGCTTGTGAAAGATCCCAGTCCTACTGACTCAGAGTCGTTTAACAAGCACTCAAAGCAATTTTAATGCAAACATAGCTGGAGGCTGCGATCTCCAGGCACTGTACTCCTTCCCTCTGTCTCATGTGCCCTCCTCCTCCTTGTCCATTTCTTCTTTTGGGGCATTGTTCAGGTAGCATCTTCTCTCTCTCATAAGCCAAACATTGTTCCCCTATCTCTGCTCCCTTAGCACTTTATGCAGACCTCATAATACAGCTTTGTTTTACAGATATTTGCTATAGATCTGTCTCTCCTGCTGGATTATAAATTTCTTGCCATTAGGAACCACGTCTTATTCATCGTTTTCCCCCTGAGTGACTATACAATTTCTTTGTTTCTACAATGGGAAATGTGTAACTGACCATGTTTCCCTTTCCCCTTGGCCACCTCATGTGCTTAGAGTCAAATTCACAGCTCCAGTGTAACAATTATGAAGGCTGCCATTGGCCGTGTATCTCTGTCCTCTTTCCTCCTAGACTTGACCTATTTTAATTTATATTTCCCTTGTCCTGAGTTTTAAAATCTGTATTTGGACATTTTATTTTATATGTTTCTGCTACAAACCACCTCAGATCCTTCCTGGAACAAGATGAGAGAGATAAATTATTCATCTCACTATTCCTACCACCCAGGACAGTGTCTGGTGGATAGAAAATACTCAATAACCGTTTGTTAAATTTAATCAAAGGAATAAAGTTATGTGGATTCTGTGACAGCTATTTGACTCATAGCTTAAAACACTTTTTGCTTACTTCTAATTTTGATCACAGTGTTCAAGAGCTAAAGCTGCTAGAAGAATGCCTGATGGACAAGAGCCTGTAACTGTATAAAATTCACTTATGGCAGCAACCAGATTATCTCAGTTTTCCACCTTGATCCACGGGCAACCCATTTTAGGACTTCAGGCTAGTCATTAACTCTGTAATCTGTGATTAATGGTAAAAGATAGTGAACAGGTAGAAATCTACTGGGAAATGAGAAGGGAAAGAAGGACAGTGAGAAGGAAGAGTTGTTCATACAAGATGGCACAGGGATGGAGCCAAGGACAGAACACAGAACACTGAGGAACAGTCTCCGAGACAGGGGGGCACACAGGGAAATGGCGGTAGACCACATGTGAAAAGCCCATGGGAGAGGCAAGACTTCTGTTTCCTGAAGACACACACCATGGTAATGTCCCCATGTGCTGCCGGAAAGATGAGTGTGCTCAAGCACATAAAGATGTCAACATTGAGGGGTGCCTGGGTGTCTCCATTGGTTAAGTGTTGGACACTTGGTTTCAGCTCAGGTCATGATTTCAGGGTCATGGGATCAAGTCCCGTTTGACCCCACAACCCCCACCACCCCTGCTTGCGCTCACGCGCGCTCTCTCTAAAAAAAATTTAAAAAGCCAACATCAAATCACCGCATAATAAAACTATGAAGAAATAAGATAAAAATTTTGAGAAAGGAAAAAAGTAACTTTTTCTACTTACTTTCAACTTATGTCTAATGCCTCCCTAGGAAAAGCCATCTTTTCTGCTGTTATGTATCTTATCTGAAGAAATAATAGCAGCACCCAAGTCTCTTTAAATTGGAGATTTTATTTTCCCTAGGAAACACATGAACATGTGTAGTCTTGACTTTCAGTTGTCACCTCAACTTTCTACACAAGTCCCTCACGCTGCCAGTTAACTATTTTCAAAGCATCGTTCTATCAGAATTTTTTTTCTCTTGAAGAAAAATAAAGAGATGCTAACCTATCAGTTGTTACACATAACCAACTACATGTAAAACCATGCCTAATTTAAATTTGCTTCTGACATCTTCATTTTGATCAGAAACATCAATTCAGTGTGTTTTCTCCATGAAAACCTGGAGAAACTGAGATAATTCATTGAACAACATAAAGGAAGATGTTATTATTAAATAGATTAAAATGGGACGTTTGTAGAAATGGATTTGGTGACATTGTAACCATGTGACATGGGATTTGACAAAAATCCTGGTCCATTATAATAAGATATGGCTCTTTCCTCAAAAGTGAAGTTAACAGAGAAACTGGGAGTTAAAGTTTAAGGTATCTGGTTTGTTTATGTCCTCCAGGGTCGCTCTGCCACTAGTCCTGGCTGAGAGGTGGGTCTGAGCCTTGAAGGATGCAGTGTTAGTGACAGGATAGTCACCTAGTCAGCCGAAGCAAGGAGGCCTTGTTAAGCTTGGGTCTAAGAATCGACGGGGTCGTGCCAGCCCCTTTATGGCAGAGGCCTTCCGCTCAGCGGCAGGTGAACTGAGAGTCACCCTCATGCCCAGCTGATGGCACTAATACCCTCAACTTGCAGGCCTAGCCTTCCCGCATTCTGAACCCATAACCCCACCACGCATACAGGCACACAGTAAACTCAGAAGGCCCCAGTGCTTGGCATGAGGTTAGTCTGGCTGTTAAAAGCCCGGGGATGGGGATGGGGCCCCCTAGACCATCTAACCTTTCTTTGAAAACTTCTGCAACCCCCCAGTTCCTGAAATCGTATAACTCCTTCTCTTCTCTCTGTAACACTCTAGTTTCTGTCTGGTACCTCAGCTCCTTTAATGGAAGTCCTGATACCTTGTCAGACTTTGGCCCGTCCCCATCCCAGGGCCTGTAGCCTGACCTGTTAAAAAACAGATGCACCATCCCCCAGCCCACATTCCTGCTGGGGGTCTGTCTTGTTCAGCCTGTCTCCAGTCCTAGCCCCTACTAACTCTTGCCACGTTGCCTTATGTCTCACAACTACTCCTATTATGATGTCAAAATCATAATCAATAATACAAGCTACCATTTCTGGAGCTCTTGCCATGGGCCAGGTCGTGTGCTAGGAACATACATTATCCCAGCACATTCTCACAACAACAGGATGGGGCAGATATACTGTCTTGATTTTACAACTCGGTAAACTAAGGCTTGAAGAAGTTAGGTAGTTTGCTCAAGAGAACAAAACTTATAAGTGATAGAGCCAGGATTCAGGACTAAAGGAGGCCAAAATCAAAGTTCCTGACACTTTGTCCCTTATGACGAATTAGAAACAAAGAGACCATAGAAGTCATCTAGAATCTTAAAGCTATATCGCTGAAGATGGGGGGTGTGTTGTTCATATCTGGAGTAACACTCCAAATCCCTGCAGCCCCACCTCCTCCTCCAGCCACTAAAGAAGCAGCTAATTCTATGAGGGTTTTAATCAGCTTCGTGCTCAAGCAGCCTGGCAGTGTCTTGCTTCAGCCTGGGTCTCATCCTCTCACTTCCTGTCCTGTGGCTTCTCTGATGTCCCACCATGACACAGAATCCCATGTGCACGGCTCAAAATGCAGGGAAGCTCACACCCTGGGGCCATTCTTGACCAGAGGCAGATGAGAGCTGATAAATAAATGTTTCCTTCCTTCATCATCTGTGGACATTCTGGGACACATTTCATATGGATCCTTAGAAAGTTCCACAGGGTCAAGCCCTATTGCCCAGGCCATGGCCAGCTCAACTGCACATCCTTAATTTGGCTTTCTTTCCTCCACTGTTGCTCTGTTCCTGTCCCCTGGGACCACATCCCCAAGTAAACTACCTGCATGGAAGCATTTGGCTCAGGCTCTGCTTTTAGGGGAACCCAGGCAGGTGGACACAGAAGAAGTACCTATTTCTCAAGAAAACCAGTCCATTCATTTACATAGTGTTCTCTGATAGTGACCCCAGTGATATCTCTCTCCATTTCTGTCCAATTTTTTTCATGCTGAAGACAAGATGGGATCCTGAACCTCCTCTCTGTTTTCAGATTAAACTGTCCTGAAAAGAGTAGGAAGAAGATCTAACAGAGAGGCAGACAGGGCTGTCAATACCTCTGAGCCAAAGGCCTCGGAAGGGCAGGACTGACTTCCGTAAGGCAGATAAAGACATGAATTTAGACAGAAGATAAAAGCTTTTCCTTCTATGAAGATAGAATAATTAATTTAGGAAGAAGACTCTCCAGACTGACAAGGCACACCAAGACCAGCGCCCGCCACGTAAATGCAGGCACCTGGGCTGGGACTGCAAGTCTGTCTCTAACCTGCTCCCACCAGCCTTCTCCACATGGCTCTCCCTATAGCAAAGTTCCAGACTCCTTGTTTCCTTAAACCACTGTGTCTTTTAATCAACATTGTCTCTTCTCCGCACATACACTCTGAACAAGGAGGTCAGCGTCATCACTGTTAGCCTGAAGATGGGCCAAGAGAAATCAAGAGAACCCCCACTTAGGCCACACTCTGCATCTCATCTCAGCAGCTGAGATTGCAGCGAACATCCCTGAGTGCCCTACTGGAATTCCTTCCATCTTCCTGAGCACAGGCAAAACCGAGGCATGTGCCAGCCTCGTTCCCAGCCCTGAAATGAGATTTATCCATTTTCTCAGATATTTATCTAGAGCTAATTTGATGTGGAGGCTTTCTGTTAAAATAAGCTTTATCCTTTCAATTATTTTCATTCTGTTGTCCCTTATTTACTTTTGGATGCAATTGTTTATTCTCTAATTCTTAGAATCCTAGATGTTAAAAAAATCATGATACTGAATACAACTGATGAATCACTGAACTCTACCTCTGAAACTAATAATACACTATATGTTAATTTAATTTAAATAAAATAAAATAATATTTTTTAAAAAATCATGATACCGATCATAAATTACATAAAGAAATGGTACTTCCTTTGTTGTTAAATCTAATAACGATCTAATAGCAACAAATCTAAAAATGATAGCAATCTAATGATTGCCTACAAGTACGCTAAACCACTGTAGCCATGATCAACTCAATGGCTATCATACTGCAGGCCTGTGGCCCAGGGCTGCAGACCCCTAGGGCGTTCGGAGCTATTACAAGAGATCATCAAAGAGATGATGTGTGTTAAGCATAATTTGTGGTCTAAATACTTAATACCTATTGCACACATATGTATGACTTCTTAAGGGTTTGTAGACGCTGCTGTGATTAGTAAAATGCAAACCCATAGATATATTTTGTAGCTCAAAGAATATAGTGGTAGGGTTAGGTAGTCTTAAAATATTTTTATGTTAAAATGAGGTCCTAGTGCCCCAAAATATTGGGGTAACTGATGTGATGGAAAAAAGTTCCAAGACAAGAGTCCAGAAATCCTGGCCCACGTTCTAGCCCAGCTGATGGGCTCTGAAACCTTAAGTAAGTCATTGGTCTTAGTAACCTCAGATTCTGCATTTATAAGAAAATAACCAAACCTTTACCACAGAACTTTTACAAGAAATATAAATCAGGTCATATTGTGGTTTTGTGTGTGTGTGTGTTTTAAAAGTCTTAAGTGGTACCCAGGATTTTGTACTAAAAAGTTCTTCAGGTAATTCTGATATACAGCTGCATTTGAAATAATCTACACACTAAAAAAAATGTAGGTTAAATTCTTTTAAAATTTTAAACTGCTAAGGCGCTTGGGTGGCACAGTTGGTTGAGCTTCTGATTCTTGTTTTGGCTCAGATCGCGATGTCAGGGTCATGAGACGGAGCCCTGCGTTGGGCTCTGTGCTCAGCATGGAGTCTGCTTGGGTTTCTCTCTCCCTCTGCTCCTCCCCCCACCCCTTCTCTCTCAAATAAATAAATAAATCTTTAAAATTTTAAACTGCTATAGAAATATAAGATATCATTATTAATAAATAATGAGGAGCTCTAAAAATCTCATTAAAGTAATACTCAAAGACTCATCTTCCAGCCACAGATCCGATTGGGCCCTGGTCACTAGGATGTATCAGAGATCCGATGGGCCATTTTCAGCACACCAGCTCCATGTTATTTGTCTAAGGGCCATGTTAGGGTCAAGTAATAGGATCAGAAAGAAAACCACACCAAAACACATCATAATCAAATTGCTGAATACCAGTGATAAAGAGAAAAATGTTAAAAGCAGGCAGGAATATAGAGTGGGAGGAAGGGTGGAGAAACAAACTAGACATAGAGGAACGAAGATAAGAATTACAGCACACTTCTCATCAGAAGCATTTCAAGCCAGAAGACAATGGAGCAACAACTGTAAAGTGCTGAAACAAAGGGGTGTCTGGCTGGCTCAGTTGGTGGAACATGTGACTCTTGATCTCAGGCCCTGAGTTCAAGCCCCACATTGGGCCTAGAGCTTCCTTAAAATAAATAAATAAATAAAATAATAATAATAAATATAAAGTACTGAAACAAGAAACCATCAACCTAGTATTATATACCCAGCAAGGATCTTTTCAAAAATGAAAAGGGAAAAAAGACTTTTTTCAGAAAAATAAAGCCTGGGAAGATACATTGACAGCAGATTAGCATCACAAGCTTAAACCCCTTCATACCAGTTCACACAAAATGATTGCTAAATATTTAGAAATTTTGCAAATTGACTGTTAAAATGTTGGTAGCTTAAAACTGTTAATTATGGGAGAATTTGTATCATGAAAATCAGCAAACACTACAAATCAGGGCTCTTTTTTATTTTTCAGAGAGCAACATTACCAGCACATTACTGAGGACAAGAATATTAAAAGTAGTCCTTCAGGCAAAACGAAAGTGATACCAGATAAAAATTTGGATCTGTACAAAGGAATTAAAGACAACAAATAGGTGAGTAAACATAAAAACATTTTTCTTAATTTTAAAATCTCTTTAAAAGACAACCACCTATTTAAAGTAATGTAAATGACTAATATTTGTAGAAGTAATACCTATGACAGAAGTAGTATAAAGGATTGGAAGAAGAAAAGAGAAATATACTTTTGTAAGAATCTCACACCATATGTAAAGTAGTATGTTGGTCGAAGGTAGACTGTAATTAGTTGAAAATTAATATGTAATTATAAACTGTACATAAGTTGAAAGTGTGATATTGTGTAAGTTGAAAATGGATATTGTAAACTATATAGTAATCACACATATACACACACAAACTCAAAGAGGTATGGCTAAATAAATCAACAGCGGGGATAAAATAAAATTATTAAAAATGCTTGATTAATTCAAAAGAAGATAGAAAAGAAGAGAAAGGGAAGATAGAACAAATGGGGTGATGAAATTTTTCTATCCCATGATTGTAGTCATTACACAACTATATTTGTGAGAAGTTATCAAATCACACAACTTGGTGAGTTTTATTATATATAAATTGTACATCAATATATCTGATGGAAGGAGGAAGAGGAAGGGGGAGAAGGATTAGGAGAAGGAGGGGGAGGAGGATGACTACCACCACCAAGTAGGAGAGTTACGCTACCTGAGTGCGAGACGTGCTATGAAGCTATGGCAGTCAAAGTGCTGCCATACTGGTGAAAAGATAGACCTAGAGACCAATGGAACAGACTGTCTGGCTACAAGGAACTCATTCCCACCAGGCCAAAGAGGGTGGACCACGGCTACTATGTGTTCATTTCTCCTCTGTTTTTTAAGTCGGGAATGAGAGGCCTAACTATCATACCATTCTTTGACCAACAGAAATAAAAGTCAATAAAGTTTTGACTAGAAAGATGCACAGATGGTAGTGATTACTAGTCTACCATGCAGGGGTCCTGCACATCTAGACCTGTAATGATATAGGCATATGAGGTAGCGAGCCTTCCTGTGAATGAAGCCAATTCACGGGAATGCAGAGCTAGAACGGGAGGAAGGACACAGCCGCTTGTGTCACAGTGGACTCCTGGATCTAGCTATACCTGAAGCCAGAATCTCCTTGGACTGCCTGATTATTTGAACTACTAAATTCCCTTTTCTGTCTAAGCAAATTAGAGTTGTAACAGGAGGAGTCCTAAGTAATGTATGTGTGTACCCTGTGGTGATAGTAGAGAAGCCCTGGCTTATGCACATACTAACTGGATGCTCTCAGGCAGGTCTTTTAAAAGCTCTGGGCCTAGATTTCTCATCTCTTAGTAGAAGTAGTTGGATTAGGGCAGTAGTTTCTCAGAAGAGTTGTACAAAGGTGGGACACCACAGTGACCTCAATGGGAAATGAGGGAGAGGCACAGAAGGGACCCCAGCCTCTCTCTCAACTAAACCAGGAATAACTCCTCCTTTTAAAAATCTGTTTCGGGGGCACCTGGGTGGCTCAGTTGGTTAAGTGCCTGCCTTCGGCTCAGGTCATGATCTTGGGGTCCTGGGATTGAGCCCCACGTTGGGCTCCCGGCCCAGCAGAGCAGGGAGTCTGCTTCTCCCTCTGCCTCTCCCCTCTGCTCGTGCTCTTTCTCTCTCTCTCAAGTGGAAAAAAAAAAATCTTTAAAAAAAAACCCAAAAAAATCGGTTTCCGATTTTGGAATTACACATATAGAGTTAGATTTGAAAAAATTTTCCTTTGTTTAAGAAAAAAAAAAAAAAGCTCTGTGATCTCCTCCAGTTCCCCAAATTCCAATGTTCTTTGTTGATTTCTGAGAAGCAATGCAGCATAAGACATTACATTACAGTACATCAGACCACCTGGAGTCTGAATCCAGCTCCATCCCTACTAATGGTGTGAATTTGAGCACGTTTCTCTCTTGTTTGGTTTCTTCATAGTAAAATAGGAACAGTAACAGTACCTATTGTATTAGTAACAATTAATGATCTCTGCTTTAGATCAGTGGCCTGTGGTTCATTAAACATGAACATTTGAATTTAAGTGTGACAGACAATATGAAAATATTTCTTACACGTCTCTCATTCAAGCCGTGGAAACTTCAAGTAGGAGAATTCTAATTCCAAGAGTTCTAATGAGGGGTAATTGACAATATTGGTTAAACCCTACCAGCAGTGCCTGGTACATGCTCAATAACTGTTAGCGGTGATGATGATGATGATGATATGAGGATGATGCTAAGCCTGGAAGATCTCAGTGAATTTGGTTTGCCTTTCTCAGTTCCCCCAAGGAGTGAGCTGAAAAAAGAATGGAGACCCAAATCAGGTCACCTGCTTTTTCCCTGTAATTGTGTCAATAGGTTCGAGGTACTGAAAGCTTTGGTGTCTATTCTTTGTTTTCTGACTATAATCATCCCCTCTAGAAATGGCTAGCCCAAATGATAATTTGTGTGTGTGGTTGAAGTAAAACCTTTCCTGATTATATTAATAATGCATGTGCAGTGATAAAAATTTGAAAAATGAATAGAAAAAGAAAATATGAAAGCACTTGGAATCCCACTACCAAAAGATAAATTCTATTAACATTTTGATCATTGCATATTTCAATTTGAAGTATTTTCTTCCAGGTTTTCTTTTAAAGCATTTAAAAAGAACTATAAATACATACCAAAAAAACTTTATTTATATATATGTGTGTATGTGTGTGTATGAATATAGTTTCTTTTCTCAAATAAGGCTTTGAATAATTTTCCATGACATTAAATATTCTTTGAAAACCACATATGACTTCTTAATAATTTATCATATGGCTCTACCATAATTTACTTGACAACTTCCTTATAATTGGAACTTTCAGAAGTTTTTAGTTTGGATCTAGTATAAATAATGCTGTGATAAACATCCTTGGATATCCATCTTGAAACATATTTGATTAGGATGCTCCTCTTAGAGATGGAATTTCCAAGTATGTATTTATAAGGCTTCTGATACATATTGTCAAGTAGTCTTGCAGAAATTTTACACCAATTTATTATTATTTTGATTACAACACACTCTTCAATTCTTTCATGCCATGCTTTGTGAAGGACCAAGTTCTCATCACTTAAATAGCGTGGTCAAAAGGATTCCCATTATCACCCTAATGCTGACTTCACTCTAGTCCTTGAACAATTAATGATCTCTGCTTTAGATCAGTGGCCTGTGGTTCATTAAACATGAACATTTGAATTTAAGTGTGACAGACAATATGAAAATATTTCTTACACGTCTCTCATTCAAGCCGTGGAAACTTCAAGTAGGAGGATGTTCCAGGAGGACAATTCTGTGACTGGAATAGAGTTGTGAAAAGCAAAATGGCATCATCTAGAATTCAAAATAATCTTTTTAAAGGCCTCAATTTCCCTAGAGCTATGACTGTCCTGACTTACATTCTACTTCTCTGTGAAGCCAGAATGTGTAGCCAACATGATGGTTTCTTGGCCTCCTTTTTTCTCAGTATCTCTTCACCAGTATTAACTGCATTTGTGACCTGGAGGAAACTAACAGAGAAATGAATCTGATCATGTCCCCATTCTCCACCCTGCTTAAGGATCTTATCCAAACCTCAGCATGATAAGCAGACTGACAATCTGGATCCTACTATTCTAACCCCAAAGCCTGCCATCCTTCCCATCTTTCTCTCTCATCACATTCATCTTCCCACGTTTCACCTTGACTTTCCATGCCTCTATACCTGGATTATCTGGGTCCCCTAGAAAAGTCTCCCAGCCATGTAGCCTAGTAAATTTTAGTCATCCAATCAGATCCTCCCCACACACACATACACAGCTCCAGTCAGTACTAAGACCAAGATTCATACTTTGTTAAGTTCTTTGGGTTGTAAGGAATAGAAATTCAAGGTACCTCCAAGACCATTGCACAGATGTGTATCTATCCCCTGGATTGGCTGCCATTGGTGGCCGCCCCACCTTGATCCAGCCCTACCTTGGTCCAGTCCAGGCCACCCCATGTTTCAACCCCCACCTAAGGCAGGAGACTGTGGGAGGGCGGTTGCCCGTATGAAGGGATAAAGGACAAGATAGGCATGTACCACGTTGCTAAATTTGGACCTAATAGTATCCACTTTCGTGGATAGAAGAGGTAGGACCATAATTCTCATTTGTTACATACATTGTAAAGAAGAGGATTTATAGTCATCCTCCAAGCAACATCAGATCATCCACACAATATAATGTCCTGAAGCAGTATCAGAGACTTTTGGAATTTTGTTTTATCCATCCCTAAAACAATAAACTGCTACCCAGTGTCCACTCAATCCCCAACCTTTAAATGAAGCTTGTCCACTTACGCAGGAAGTACTGTACATAGAGAAGCAGCCTTGACCACAGCTCCATTATCAGCTCCTCCACCCACCCTTATCTCCCACGTGTCTTCTATAATCCCTTGGCTTCATTCTTCAGCTCCCACCACCCTCCCCAAGACATTCTCCCCCTTCCCATGATCCACTCTGCTCTGGCTCAGCACTTGCTGCCTGGGATAAGAGGTACCTCTCTTCCAGCCATGATTCTCCAGCACCCCCCTCTCTACCCACCCTCTACTCCAGCCCTTCCCCTTGACCCTAAAGGGAGGAGATTCAAAATTTAGGGCAAAATGGAGCATTGCTTTTAATGAGTTTTGGGTTGGACTATGGCTGAGAATCCAACATACTCTACTTACCTCAGATTTGTTTTGAGGACTCAATGAGATAATCTATATAAAGTGCTTTGAATGGCACCTGCCCTTAATTATTACATCTTAGTATTTGGAATCCTGTTGGCAGCCTCCTGAGTTGTTCTTCCTTTCAGAGTGGGATCTGCACTGTGGTGTAGTCTAATTTATGCGGGTGATTATATTCCCAAGGGAGGAGAGTGAAGCATTTTGTTTAGAAAAAGCACAGACTATTGCTAGTAATATTTAGTATTTGTTGAGAGCTTATTCATATCCAGACCCTACATAGTGCTTCACAATTGTTATCTCATTTATCCCTCATGAGGTAAGTACTGTTATCACCCCACTTTACTTATGGGGAAACTAAGGCACAGAAATATTAAATATTTTACCCAGGGTCCCTCAGTCAGTAAGGATTGGAGTCAGGATATAAATCTTACAGTCTCTTCCAGAGTCTGAATCTTCTGCCACTGAACCATGCTGTCTCCAGTTAGAGTAGCGATTGTTTACGCAGGAAAGAGTCTTGGGAAATCATCTTGCCTCTACCCCCTCATTCTACAGATGGGAAACAGAGGCTGAGGCAAATGAAAGGGTTTTCCTAACATGTAAACCTTGTTAGAGGCACAAGAAGGACTAGAACCCAGGACCCTGCTTTCATTTCAGTGTTTCTCTCACTAATCCACTTTATGGTAATATTTTTTAGGCTAATTGTATTAGCATCTACAGAAATGCTATCTTCAGATTCATTTTGCTTTGAGGGAGTTGTTTCTTTGTCCCATCTATCAAAACAGGCTTCCGTATTCAGACATATTCTCACAACCTGGAGCAATTACATCACTTTTTAGCCACCAGTTTCCTCATATATTATGTGTGGGGGTTGAGTCTGATGACTAGTTTCTAGACTAGACTGCAGGGAACAACAAAATTTTTAAAAACTTAGAGACCAACATAGAATTGCCATTCATTTTTATGGGTAAGGTTTTTCTAAAACCTGTGGACAAAGGAGAAAAAACAAAAACAAACTATGATCTAAAATACTATCATCATTCTGTAAAAGAAAGGATATTACAACCAAAAAACGAAGAAGACTATAATCTTAAAATAAAGGAGAAGTCATTTACAATGAATACCATTTATTGTATGGAAAGACAATAAACTCTCCTAATTGTTTTTATTTCATCACAGACCAGTGACGGTTTCGTCATGGATCAGCATGTGGCAATCTAAGTTAGATGAAACTTTGAAGTTCTCTCTAGCTTTTAAACTCTGTGATTTTGAGCATACTTTTTTCCATTTACAATTATTTTAAGTTTCTGGCTGTTAGGTCTTTGTAAATTAATCTTTCTTAAGCCTGTCCTTAAAGGCTTTGTTACATTGTGTGTGGAATGACTACTGGAGATTTTACATTCAGAATAGTAACGCATGGACATTGAATTATCTGTCCCCTGTCTTAACATTTTGCACAGCTCCCAGTTTCCCTCACCCCCATTCCAGAGAAACAAAGCAGTGATTCTAAACTCTGACCTCTCCCTTCTCCCCAGTCTCCTTCAGGGCAAAGGAGTCAGGCTTATGCTGCTGCTAAAAATCTGGTTTTTCTACTGACTGTAGATTTGAGGTAGATTCTACCTCTGAGATTTGACTCCTTCTGCCCAGGGTCTAAGCAGGGAATTTTGCCAACAGAGGGAAACATTCCTTACGGAAAGAACACCTGACTCCATGTAACAACCTGGGGACAAACCGAAGTCTGGCCCAGATACCCCTTTGAATTTGTCCCTCGGAAAGCACATTTCTTCATTTTCTACTTCATGCTGCCATGTCCTGCCTATGTGTGTTTGGGGTAAGGAGGAGAGGGAGAGGGGGTTAGAGGATGCCAGGACTAGGGTATAAATGCATTGAGGGCAGAGATTTGTCCATCCATTTGCCTCTGCATCCCTAGCAATTTGCCTGGCCACACAGCAAGTACCGTGCAAATGGATGTGGAATGCACCACGTTTTAGCACACTAATAACAATAACCTTTTATTGTGTGAGTACTAGTGTCAGTCACTGTGAGCAATGCTTTATAAAAATTATTTCTTTTTTTCTTTTTAAAGATTTTTTTAGAGGCACTGGATGGCTCTGTCATTAAGTGTCTGCCTTCGGCTCAGGTCATGATCCCAGGGTCCTGGGATTGAGCCCTGCATTGGGTTCCCTGCTCAGTGGGAAGCCTGCTTCTCCCTCTCCCACTCCCCCTGTTTGTGTTCCCTCTCTCGCTGTGTGTCTCTCTGTCAAATAAAGAAATAAAATCTTTAAAAAAAAATAAAGATTTTTTTAATTTTTAAGTAATCTCGCTAGCCAATGTGGGGCTCAAACCCACAACCCCGAGATCAAGAGTCTCAGGCTCCACTGACTGAGCCAGCCAGGTGCCCCTAAAATTTATTTCTTTTCTTTTTTTTTTTTTTTAAGATTTTATTTATTTATTTGAGACAGAGAGAATGAGAGACAGAGAGCATGAGAGGGAGGAGGGTCAGAGGGAGAAGCAGAGTCCCCGCCGAGCAGGGAGCCCGACGCGGGACTCGATCCAGGGACTCCAGGATCATGACCTGAGCCGAAGGCAGTCGCTTAACGAACTGAGCCACCCAGGCGCCCCTAAAATTTATTTCTAATTCTTACCAGAACTCTTTCTTGTAGGTGAATCATTATTCCTATTGTTTGGATGAGGAGACTGAGGCACAAAGTAGTTAACTGGGCCAAAGACATTGAACTAATTTAAGTGACCGAACCAAATAACCTTTGCAGTGTGCTGAGCGGCAGGGCCTGCACATGAGTCAGGCTTCAGGAAAAGGAGGGGAAAGGCAACGAGCATCTCCCTCCAAGGGTTTAGCAGAGCCTCGTTCCCAGCCAAGTCTCTGCATAGGCAAAGAGGCAGCTGTGTCATCATCACAGAAGAAGAAATTATTGACCTTCT
Organism: Mirounga leonina; assembly: GCF_011800145.1. NCBI lineage: Eukaryota > Metazoa > Chordata > Mammalia > Carnivora > Phocidae > Mirounga > Mirounga leonina. Next base: position 18,696,170 of record NW_023270447.1, read on the forward strand.
TAGACTCTCAGATCTCTGAGACCATTTAGGAAGTCCATCAGGAAGTGAGGGGTCGAGCGCAGACCAGGACCGGCTCTGCTGACTGCCTATCTGGTACTTCACCCACCCTGCAGACACCAGCAAAAAATAGAAAAGCTCATCGTACTCATCAGGATAGGCCAACTGCTTCAACCACTACCACGAGGATGAGTAGCTTAGCACAGTGAGAGTTTATTTCTTGTTCCTGTCCCAGTACAATGTAGAAGCAGGTGGGCCTTCCCTCTCTCCTCTGGGCTCTTGGTGCCCTTGGTGTCCTCTTCATTCAGCAGCCAGCAAATGAAAATGAAAAATCAGAGCAAGGATGGTGCCTGGGAGGGTTTAACAGGCCAGGCCTGGAAGTGACCCATCTCACTTGCACTGTCCAGAATTCAATCAGGTGGCCACATCTAACTGTAAGGGGGGCTGGGAAATGTAGTCTGTGCTCAGGAAGAAGCACTCGTGAGTTCTAGAAGTCTCTTTTGAGAGGAGCAGCTATCAAGGGGCCTGTTTTGACTTTGTAGTTTTGTCCTGAATTTACTATGGTCACTTGAACTTTAGGTCCCTGTATTTATTTAAACATGGTTTCCTTTGCGGTCACTGCAATTAGCATGCTTGTAAGCACGGGTGGAAAGGAGAGGGCTGTGGCCGTTTTGAGCAGCTAAAAAATTTTTACATGGCTCTTCAGGGTTTCTTGTTCTGTTTTTGTTGTTTGGTTGATTGAATTTTGTTTTGTTTTGCTTTGTTTTCTGTTTTGTTAACATTTATTATATATATACTATATATATAATATATATATATTATGCTAAGTCTTATACTAAGCACTCAACATGTGTTATCTTTGTTAATCCTCATAGCAGTGCTGGGAGGTGAGATCATGCCCATTTTACAGATATGAACACAGAAGCTTAATGAGGTTATAAGACTGACCAAAGCACAGAGCCAGTAGGTAGGAGAGCTGAGGTTTTAACCTGGGCTTCTTCCACTCCAGATCCTATGCCATCCACTCCATTGGCCTGTGGCTGGCAAGCTTCTGGTCAGAGCTCGAGCCCAGGCCCAGCCTGGGACAGTTCTCTGAAGTCTATGCATCTCAGCCATGTGAATTCCCCATGTTGACCTTGGGGTCAGCACATGCCCCCTATTGATGGAAGGCTCCTACGAACATTCTCCCCGTGCCAAGGGATGCCAGAGTCACAGCTACTCTTCCTTGAGTATAAAACAAATTATTCCATGTTTATACATTTTTTGGCCCACATTTTAGAGGCTAACTTCACCCCAAATGAATTCATTTATGCTCAGCCCAGTATCTCCTAAATAATATTTAATTCAATGGGATCTTTCAAAAGGAATACTGCAGCAGTTCTCTTCATCCACTATGGTTACAGGCTAGTCAGATCTTTCACTACATGCTTTTTAATACTTAGAACACCCTGGGAGTGAAGCACGGGATCAATTAGGGCAAACTGACTAAAGGTTAATTTAACAGAGCCCCAAGCAGATGCTCTGCTGTCTTTGCGGCTCGATGGTCTAACAAGCTGAGCTACTCTGACTGTGTAAACACCATTAGAAGCATAACTGGACCGGGGTTGTGTATCCACCCCACCATTAGAGAGTAGCTTAAAGAACCTTATTAGAAGGAAACCATTGGGTGGGAGGGCGGGGAGCAGAAGGGAGGGAAGGGGCTTGTTGAGCTATTGAACTCTAACTGAACAACAAACAAGGCCTTATTATAAGCACTGTTCCCAGTACTCAGCCTGTGACCCCCTTCGGGAGTTTCACTGTACAGAATTTAATCACACACCTGACTTTCCAGGGCATCATATCACCCCACTTGCCTCTAGTTCAAGTCACTGAAAGGTGTGAACTGACAGATTTTGAGATCATGGTGCAGGACTCTGTACGGAGCACTCCAGCAGCACAAGGCTGGCCCGCAGAGGTGGTCCCATGGCTCAGGAATCAGGCATGGAACTGGTTCCAGTCCCGCGCATTCTTCTCTAGCACTGACCGCCGTCATGGCAACTTGCAGCCATACGTTCGGGGACTCATTACCTGGTGTTCAAGTGATTCCCCTGGTGGTAGGGGGAGTCCCAAGAGCACCTGAGTCCCCCACTCCTGGTCTAGCACAGTGCTTCTGTAACCTGGCTGAGTATCAGAATCACCTGGGAGCTCTTGAAACTACTGAGGCCTGGGGCCCTTCCCAGAGAGGTGGTATTTTTTACAAGCTCCCCGGGAGGACCTAACGTGCAGAGTTGAGAACCATGGGAGTGGCCTCCACCTTCCTCCAGCTGGGTTGAGTAGTTTGGTCCTGGACATCTTAGATACAGAAAATAGGAAGTGGGCCTCAGGGCTGCTAACCGTGGGGGTGGGCCAGCTGTGCCTAAGTCTAATTGCACGGGGAAGATGGTAGGACTGATAATTCTAGGTGCTCCGCTCCCAACTCAAGTTCCTTGCCTTTCCTTCTCCCCGCCACATTGCCTTCTTACCGTACGACAATTTGATGAACATTTATGGAACATTTTCTGTATGTCAGGTGCTGGGCTGGGCAATATAGAGAGGAGGAGAAAAAGACCTGGTCCTTATCCTCAAAGAGCTTAACACCCTTCACCAGGGAAGCAAATATAATAGTATGGAAATCAGCTTCCTACTTACTAAGAGCTCTTATTAAGGATTCCCTGGGATGAGACAAAAAAGTAGGATTGCATAATGTTTTCAAGATTATTGGTGCTTTTCCCCATTATAGAGGTAATTAAGAATTTCAATGTCTCTTCTCCCAGACCTATTCCCATTCTCTCTCTCACTCTCTCTCATGCACATGCGCGTGCGCACACACACGCACACTCATCTTCAGAAATAGGAAAGGGCTAAACATAGATATTTTAGATACTAGCCATAGGCCTGCTATCTTTTTTCATGTGGTACTTGTTTTTAGGAAAACCTGTGTGAACTAAAGTTTAATCAAGACTCCAGAGTCCTTCTAAGGCACAGGAGCCCCCATCTAAGCTCAATGGGTCTTTGCATGTAGCTGCTTCGGACCCCCTACATTCATTCAGTCAACTAAGATTTGAGCCCTGTTATGTAGACACCACGCTAGACACTGAAAATGGAATTGTGAGCCCCTAACACCATCCCCTTTATTCTACTGGTGCTTAATATCTAGTTGGGAAGATAATGTCAATGTATAATTACTATTGTTGTAAGTGAAGATATACATGAGGTATGTGATATTGTTAAAATGGGAACAGACCCAGGAAATCAAGAAGGACCCCCAGATGGGCGCCTGGGTGGCTCAGTTGGTTAAGCAACTGCCTTCAGCTCAGGTCATGATCCTGGAGTCCCGGGATCGAGTCCCGCATCGGACTCCCTGCTCAGCGGGGAGTCTGCTTCTCCCTCTGATCCTCCCCCTCTCATGCTCTCTGTCTCCCATTCTCTCTCTCAGATAAATAAATAAAAAATCTTTAAAAAAAAAAAAAGAAGAACCCCCAGAACTTGGTCATGACCCTGAACATCCCATCTACAATGTGATGGCCTAGTAAAGAGGTGGTGGTGGGGTTTCATCCCAGCCAGAAGGAAATGTATGAGTGAATCAGTGAGGATGGGCTAGCTTGGTGGTTCTCAAAGTGTGGTCTTTAGGCCGTGGGTGCCAGAGATCCTTTCAGAGCTTCTATGAGGTCAAAATTATTTTCATAATTATACCAGGATGTCATTGCTCCTTTTCACTGTATTCACATATGCACCAATGACCTAAAAGCACTGGTGGGTAAAACTTCGAGGGCCTCAGCACTAAGCAAGGCAGTGGCACTCAACTCTACTTACAGCCACAGTATTCTCTTCCAGGCACTTGTAGCTGGGAAAGCCACTTCCACTTAGAAATGCCTGTGATTAAGCAGTACAAGTTATCTTTTTAGTTCAATCACTACCCTCGAGTGCACGTCTTTGTAACATTCTGGGTGACAAATGGGAAGTCTGCATAAGGCACTTCTGAGTACAGAGGGGCAGTGGTTGCCTTGAAAAAAGCATCTGTTTAAATTTTTTTTTGAGTTGTAAATGGAACTAGCTGCTTTTATCATGAAATAGTTTTTACTGAAAAAAAAAAAAAAAAACCAACAAAAAACACCTACTGACCACACACCAGAAACCATCATTTGTGATTATTCAGACTTGGGTTCTTGGCAAACTTTTTTTTTTTTTTGAGAATGAATAAAACCAGCCTATCACTTCAAGGAAAATAAGTGACAGTGTTTGTTGCCAAAGATAAAATTCATGCTTTCAAAAGAAAATTAGAATTTAAAAAAACTTGTAGCTACTACCATGAGCTTGAGAGCTTCCTAATACTTAAAGACTCCAATGAGATTGATGGTGATACTAATTAATTTGATTGTTTTGTGTGTATCATATAATGAAATACATCAGCATCTGGAAGATCTTGTTTAACTCAGTGAACCAATCTTTTTCAAATAACCAATGCACGAGGTTACCAAATCATGCATGGGTAAAGGATCCATTCAAAGTGCAAGATAGCCAAATGCTTTTAATGTAACAGAGTATGAAAAGTTCCCTGATATGGTTTCAGATTCCATATTGTAACTAACTTCTAAGAAACTACCACTTGTCAAGTTTCGATGTATTATCCAAAAGAAAATATCTGCAATCATCAGAAAAGGCCATTAAAATATACCCTTTTTAGCTACGGTATCTGCTTAAGGCCAGATTTTCTTCATATACCTCAACAACAGTAACAAAGCAGATTGCAACTGATTAAATGCAGGAGCAGAACCATATGATCCAGCAATTGCACTACTGGGTATTTACCCCAAAGATACAAAAGTAGGGATCTGAAAGGGTACGTGCACCCTGATGTTTATAGCAGCAATGTCCACAATAGCCAAACTATGGAAAGAGCCAAGATGTCCATCGACAGATGAATGGATAAAGAAGATGTGGTATATATATACAATGGAATATTATGCAGCCATCAAAAGGAATGAGATCTTGCCATTTGCAACGACGTGGATGGAACTGGAGGGTATTATGTTGAGCGAAATAAGTCAAACAGAGAAAGACATGTATCATATGATCTCACTGATATGAGGAATTCTTAATCGCAGGAAACAAACTGAGGGTTGCTGGAGTGGGGGTTGGGGTGGGAGGGATGAGGTGACTGGGTGATGGACACTGGGGAGGGTATGTGCTCTGGTAAGCACTGTGAATTGTGCAAGACTGTTGAATCTCAGATCTGTACCTCTGAAACAAATAATGCAATATATGTTAAGAAAAAAAAAAAAAAAAGAAAAAGAAGAAGAAGAAGAAGGTAGCAGGAGGGGAAGAATGAAGGGGGGGAAATCGGAGGGGTAGACGAACCATGAGAGACGATGGACTCTGAAAAACAAACTGAGGGTTCTAGAGGGGAGGGGTGTGGGAGGATGGGTTAGCCTGGTGGTGGGTATTAAGGAGGGCACATTCTGCATGGAGCACTGGGTGTTATGCACAGACAATGAATCATGGAACACTACATCTAAAACTAATGATGTAATGTATGGGGATTAACATAAGAATTAAAAAATAAAATAAAATAAAATAAATGCAGGAGCAGAGATGAGAATCCAGCTGTCTTCAATTAATCCAGAGATTTGCAAAAATGTGAAACACTCATTCTCACTAGTTTGTTTTGGAAGCTAGCTGTTTTTCATAAAAATATGTTATTTATATTAACATGCAATAGTTACACCATTGTTATTTTAAAATGAATTAATATATGTACACTTTAAAAATTTCTCAGTTTTAACCTCTAATATGGAAATATTGCTAGACATAATCCACATAAACAAAAGCTCTCTGGGCTCATCAATAATCTTTAGGAGTTCACAGGGGTCCTGAGACCCAAATGGTTGAGAACTGTTTGGCTAGATTATTTTGCAGTAACAAAATTGTCTTGAATCTCAGTGGCTACACAGAACAAATGTTTATTTCCCTCTCATGCACAGACAATGAGGCAACTCTCCAAACACAGCTGTCCTCCATGTGCTGACTCAGCAACCAGGTTACTCCAGCTTGTGGTTCTGCTGTCTCCACATATGGCCTCCACCATGACAGTTCTAGAAGAGAAAGCTGGAAGATGGCACATCGGCTCCTAACTCTTCTGCTGGGCGTCACGTCCATTCACAACCCACTCAGCAGAACTGGTCACAGGGCCTCACCCAACTGCAAATGGGCTGGGATATGTGAGACAGTTTGTGAATACTTGGTGGTCAGCAAAAGGCTCCAGGCACCATGGAACCAAGACCTTATGGTGAGAAACTGAAGCTCCGTTGGAAGAAATGATAAGGCATATGTGGAGAGATGACGCATGATGCAAGAAAAGGCAAGGGAGACCTGTAGGGGCAGATGGTGTAGGCTGGCCTCATAAGCCAACGGCGAAGGTTGTGGTCTTTCTCAGAGCAATGGAAGGCATTGGACCATTGGACGGTGACGGCCATCAGCTGTATCTGTTGATGGCCCACCATAGCTGCGGCAGGAAGTGAATGAAGGGGCCCGGAAGTGGAAGCAGCTAGGCTGGGCTGACAGATGGGACTGTCAGGGGAAAAACAAAGGCCTTGATTTGTGGCCCTTGACAATTTATATTGTGTAAATAACATAACCAATGGCCAATTTGGTTGGCCAAATTCCACCATGGCCAATTTCAAACTTACCAGTTGATGCCACTGGATGCAGAGTCTGGAGGAGACACGCACGATCAACTCTTGTGAGACTGCAGAGTTGGCCTCAGTGACACTGAGATAATAAGGCGAGTTAGGAGGCTAGTCCAGAAAAAAGATGATGATAGGCTAAACTTTCCTGTCCTTGGAACACACAGCTGGAGCTAACCCAGCATCCTCTGCATGTCTGTGGCTGAAACCCCCTGCTCCACGCCAAGCACAACCACCACCACCACCGAATATCACCAAGATTTTCCGACTGTTGCTATGACACGTGAGGGTGAGGGATGTAGCTGTCTCTCTCGCATTCACCCACAGTCTTGCCTCCAGTATGAAAGTATGGGCCTCCATCCTTGAAGAATCAGCAAAGAAATATCTCCTCCCCCTTTAGCTCATCTTCCCAGAGCCATGTTTGCATACACCCTCAGATATTCTGGCATAACATTCCTCCCCAACTGTTCCAAGGAGGGGGCAGCCCAGAAAGCTTCCAGAAAGGCCCTACTTGGGTTTTTAGCCTCCCCCGATTTACATGAAAAGACTCACAAGAGTCAAAATAATTACGGTCTACAACTACAGGTTACAAAAAAACACTTTTGCACATTTGCGAACGGGATGAAAACCATTGGCTGGCTGGCTTAGAATGGAACCAGATGACTGTCTAACCAGGACGGGGGATGGAGTGAGGGTCCCTACCCCAGGGCTCCCTCACTGAGTTACAGTTACCTGAGGCTTAAAGCAGCAGTTAAATGTGCCCCTCATCTCACCCAGCCTTGGGTTTAGTTAGCTCACCCAGGCTGTTTTTCCTTCTCCCTTCCCCTCTGCTCGTTTCCAGAGCAAAATGAGAGCTCGTGTGTACCGGAAGTGGCACCTGCTAGTGACGTAGCTCTGCCTCTCAAACAACAGGTGTCCCTCACAATCTAGCTCCCAGAGTCTACCTGGCTTTTTTTTTCTCCAGAGGGCCATATGGATTTTTTATTTGAAGAGCTTGCCTGGCTCAGATAATAATCTCCACCTCCTCCTTCCTTCCTGACCTTTCTCCCTTCCTCCTTTTCTTCCCTTCCCTTTTCCTTCCCTCCTTCCTCACTCCCACTTTCTCTTTCCTCCTTCCTTTTCTCTTCATATAAAGCCACAGACTGAAGTCTTCCTCAGCAGCCTCACCCATCCCTCCTGCTGGTTCTAGAAGTTCCTGGCCCTTAGTCAGAGTGACGCTGCTGCCTGGGTCTGAGGTTCCCTCCTCCAATCTTGACCTGCTGGACAAACCTCCCACCAGGAGCTAGAAACATCAACCAGATTCAACCATAATATCTGCATCTCCGTGAAAGGTTTTACATAACCCAAATCACCAGACTCTGAAGGATTCAAAGAAGGGCAGCCAAGGTTGATGTGGTAGGCAGATGGGCAAGAAAATGCCACAAAAACCTGGATGCCACCAAATGCTAACATTCTCTCTTGAGACAAATTACAAGTATGAGACTGAAACATGGACATGCAATTTTCTATTTTGGAAATTTCCATTTTTATTCCTAAGTTAACTGAAACCACTAACTAAACAGAAGACCCGAATGCCAACGAGGGTATACCTCTTTATTTCACTAGAGTTGCTTAATCCAAACATTCCTACCTATGCAGGCACAAGTCCTAAGTAACTAGATGGAGAGATTGACTTCTTATATAGCTAAGTAAGAGCATTCTTTAAACAGATGATCTCTTATCACCATCATTTGATGAAATATAGGACACTTTAACATTAAATATTTCAATGAGTTCAGCATGATGAAAACACACTACATTGTCCTTTATCACCCCGCAAAAGACTGGTGAAGAATTACAGTCCACTTAACAGCACCCGAGAAGCCAAATCTCAGCACTTCCCACACCATCCAAGAGAAAGAGACTATATACTTGGTTATCCCCATTGGACTTACAGAGAAATGAAATGTCAGAGGGGCTAAACCACTTGTTCAAAATCACACAGCTAATAATGTCAGAGCTAAAATTCAAACCCAAGATGCAACTCTTTGTACGAAAAAAAGGGGTAACATTTCCCCAGCCCCAATATTGAATCAATTTTACTATGTCTATTCTTCCTGCTATATGACTCTCTGCCTATCCTATTGTGTTTCTGATCTCCCAAGCAAGCCTCCAACCAGGTAAAGAATTTCTGGAATAGATTGAGTCCCCCTTGTAAATGGAGTCCCCCTTGTAAATTGTTAGCTTCTTGATTACAAATCAACCTCAGCAGAGTTCGGTTATCATAAGCCTATTTCCCCGAGGCCTCTGAGGCACTGTTGGGGAAATGAAGAATAGGTTATGGGGTTTTTAGACTTGAAAAACCTGCTTTTCCTGCCCTAGAACTCAGAGACAATGAACAGGCTGACAAGCACTAACAGGGCTGTAGGGAACTGCTCTGGCCAGGTTGTGACCGAGTGGGATGGGTCCTCCACCTGCCAGCCAGGTGGGTCTCCAGCCAGGTGACCCGGGTACCGACTGTGTGACCTTGGGCATGTCACTACACCCTCAGCCCAGCTGCAGCCTCTTCATCTATGAATGGCAAAGATTTGAATAGAATGATCTTGAGGGCTTCCTCCAGGTTGATAAAAACAACAGTAACCAAGGACATTCACAGAACATGATCCGCTGCTAACCATAGGGTCAGGCATTTCTCCCCTTTAAGCTACATACAATCTGGGCACCAAGCAAGGCTTTATTGTTTTTCCAGTACCCAGCCATTCACCTCAAGACAAATACTGGGCCAGTCAAAGCTATTTCCCTTTGAGGAGTTCTCACGTGTGGCTGAAATGTAATTCATGTAGCTCCATCATGCGCGGTATTCTACAGCAAGCACTCACTAAGTAGTAAAATTACCGTAGGTTTATATCTATTGCTCAATCACCTCTATTTATTTAAAAACGTGGACTGAGGTCCTCTTCCCCCTCTGGTGTCCCGTAGAGGTGACTCACAGCCCATCAGAAGAGTACCAGTGGGAGCGGACTCTGGATGTTCCCAAAGCTCCCAGTCCCAGTGACAGAACAAGGCTGAGTGGGCTTTACTGCAGCAGAGGAGGGGGGAGGGGCTCCAGGGTCTCACTAGTTGGATCACTTTGGCCTCTAACTTCCTGTCTCTAGAGGGGCCCAGGAGGGGCAGATGTCATTCATTCCATGGCCTCCATCCTCTTCTTCCTCACTCTCCCTTCCCTGTGGAAATTTCCCCATCTTCCTGCTCCCCCGTATATGTGTGGCTTAGGGGGAGGAGGGGACAGGCCAAGTTTATCCCTCACACACAGACCACGAGCATTGGAGCAGTGAATAGTTCTTGGGAAGGGAAAGAGGGATGGGGAAAGAAGAATCAGTTTTCACTATACGCCTTTTGTACAGTTTGAATGTTATACCGAGAGGGCATGAAATGCCTGTTCAAGTAAATAAGTTTTTTTTTTTTTTAAAAGAATGATTCTTAAAATCATCCTGTGGCAGGGGAAAAAATCATCCCAGAGGGGCCTAATTCTTTTTTTTTTTTTCCTGTTGGGGAACTCAGTGCTGCCCAATCCTTAGAGAAATCTTTTTTAAAAATTTCTTTTAATGTATATCAGACATCATTGCCAAATTTCTAATTAAAATTGTCTTTTCTTGGGGAACCTGGTGGCTCAGCTGGTTAAGCGCCTGACTCTTGATTTTAGCTCAGGTGGTGATCTCAGGGGTGTGAGACAGAGCCCCACGTTGGGTTCCTCCCTGAGCAGGGAGTCTGCTTTAGATTTTCTCCCTCTCCCTTTGCCCTTTTCCCCACTTGTGCTCTCCTTTCCGCCCCCCCCATTTAAATAAATCTTTTTTAAAAATGTTCTTTCTGGGGCACCTGGGTGGCTCAGTCAGTTAAATATCTGCCTTCAGCCTCAGGTCATGATCCCAGGGTCCTGGGATCGAGTTCCGCATAAGGCTCCCCACTCATGTTCTCTCTCTCTCTCTCTCAAATAAATAAGCAAAATCTTTTTTTTTTTTAATTGTTATTTCTGTGTCCATCTAAAGCCGCTTTTAGTGGTCTGCCTTGGGCCACTGAGCACGTCGAGGAGAAGGGAGTTTGTAGTGTTGAGAAGAGGGCAGGATTTAAAGTCAGGCCAACTTTCCTTCCAGTCCTGGCTCTACCACTTACTGACTTGAGTGGGACTCATATTCTCTAAGCTCCGTTTCTCCATCTCTCTGAAATAAAATCAAATTACCTGCCTTCCCATGAATCACAACAGTTAAGAACATATGCTTTGGAGTTAGTTCACTTCCTGCCACTGTCACCCCCCAGCTGTCTCACGTCTCAGCCTCTGCTTCCTCAACCGTAAAATGGGGCTAATAATAGTATTAGCCTGATGAAGTTGTGAATTTTAAATGAGATGATGTAGGGAGAGTCCTCAGCAAGGTAACCTACATAGGGCAATAGTCACGAAATTGTTGCTCTTTCTAGCATGATGATTTTGTGAGAATAATGTAAGATGAGGTGCCTGGTGCTCAAAAATATACATGCGGATTTTTTTTAAGTTTATTTATTTATTCTTATTATTTTTTTTTTTTAGTAATCTCTATACCCAACATGGGGCTCCAACTAGCGGCCCCGAGATCAAGAGTCAAACATGTGTATTTTTAACATTACTTTTCCTCTAGGTTCTTTCTCTCTGTGGAGAAATTCCCTGTGGGGAATTCCCTGCTGCCTGGCCTTTGTAACTGCTCTCTGTATCAGCTAACGCACTCCTTTTTGTCTGCCCATTACAAAGCTCTCAGGTGAAGAATTCAACTGGAATGGCAAAAAAGGGAGGACTCAAACCTTCTCTAAAGTGGGAAGATTCTGTAAAGTTTCACCCATCCTTCCTTCCATCCATCCATCCATCCATCCATCCATCCATCCATCCATCTATCCATCCACCCACTGAAAATGCTAGGACCTGAGATTGCAGGACTGGTCACAGATATGGTCCTTCCCCTCGGGGGGCTTTTAGTGAGATGTGAGGAAGGCATGAACTCAAGCCTGTGTTGGTCTGGAATTTCTTTGCCTTCCCAGACCAGAAGGCTTATAAGAAACCTGCATTTGTGCTCCACCAAGTCCCCCCTAAGTTTGGGCTAAATGTACCCAGGAAAATTCCAACTGGATAAATTACAGTTCTACAGACAACTGTGGGAGGGGCAGCCCCTTTAATGCCATATATTTAAGAATCAACCTTAAACTGTGGTAAATTATGCAATTCCCCCCAGAGTTTATGTAACATACAGCAATTTGTTGGTTTTTCAGGCTTTGTGGGCCTGAATGAAGGTACCAAAGAAAAAGTTTACAACTTTTCAGGCTTCCTTTACTCCAGGCAGATGCTCACCCTGAAGGGATACTTGAGATTGAATGTGGCCAAGCAGGTGAATGGGTTTGGAAACAGCAAAGTGCCGTCTGAGTACAGGGCATCCTGGCCACCATTGCAGCTGCTGCTGAGGGTGGGAAGGAGCCCAGAGTTTCTTGAGGCTTTAGTGTGGATTTTTACGACTGGAACTAGATGGAGTTACATCCCACCCGTCCATTCAATCAATCAAGAGTGATAGAGCAGCCCCCAACTGCCAGGCGCTGGGACACAGCCCTGAACAGGAGAGACAAGGCTCTCTAGCCAGAAAGAAGTGGGGCTGTAAGGAATTGCTCAGGGCATGCTGACACAGCAGAGGGCTTGGGCCGGGGATGTCCAGAGGTACTCACAGTGGGCTTGGAGAAGGTCTGCTATGCTGTGCTGTCCTCATTGCTCACAGAGTTGGGCAGAAAGGCCGCAGGAGGGAACGAGGGACCCAGGGAGTCAGGAAATGCGGGGTCCAGTCCCAACATCTGAGGCCACATTGTACTGCTCTGTATTTCAGACTTTTCAGTCATTAAAGGAAGGATTTTGAAAAAAGAAAAACGGATGTCTAAGGACCATCTGGTTCCAATGGAAGCTTGGATTCAGGAGTCAGGGACTAGGCTACACCATGTGGGTCCTCACCGCTCGGAGAGTGCTGAGCTGGCTCTTGCACACCTGTGTGTGTATGCACACACACCCGCACATGCATGCACACCGATGTCATTGCTCCCAAAGTGAGGACACTGGGATCACTTGCTTCCAGTCATGTCTTCCCTCCCAGGCTCAGATACCAGCTGGGGCTCTCCTTAGCCCTGAAAATTCAGCTAAAATTGTATAACATCTGCCACATACACATCCCCAATTCCCATGACCTGTGGAAGTCAAAAGCCCTCTTGAATATTTCTGAGAATGCAGGGGAGCCGTGGGGTGATGTTCCTTTTGCCAGCTCTCTGGCTTCTGAGCTTGAAGGCACTGGTTAGGGGACCTCCCCCACTTTCCAAGTTTATCTTTGCCATGCAGGCACCAAATCCTCACACACATGCCTATGAATGATTCCCTCGCCTGCATCCCAGGGTAAGGGATTGCATCATATTCATTTTCCTACTCTTAGCACCAGCCTACCCCTGGAATCTGGTAGGCGTTCAACAGTATTTGATGAATAAATTGAAGGAAGAAAGGAATGGTGTGAAGGGTGCCCTTGAGATTACTTTGAATGGCAGGTCAAGGCCAACTCAGGAGAAAAATGTGTTAAAGGCAATAAAAGTTGCTTCTCATTCAGGGTCATTCCTGCCCTGCCTGCTTCTGATGCCTTTCTGGGTCCCAGTCCAATCCCAGTCCGACCACAGACTACTGAGATATTAACTGACAATGACACTGTTAATTCATAAAAGTTCAACACATTTCCATTTGCTTCCTGTCCCAGCCTGTTTACTTTAGGAGGCTTCCTCTCTCTCTGCCCTCCCCTTCCAACGCAGTCAAGTAATGCCAATATAAAAGGTCACCCCCACTAGGGCTAACACAGACCTAGCCAGACCCAGAACAGAACTGACTCCCCAGCTCTGTAGCTGGGCTCCCTTCACCCTTTGTACAGAACTCGCTTCCAGAAATGATCACTCTGCACACTTCTGTTTGTTTCTCCAGCTCACCGTCTGGATCGTGAGCATTTTTTGTGATTCCTTCCCTAACTCCAGTGCCTAGCTCATTGCTTGAAATATAGGAAGACCTTGTAAATGTTTGCAAAATGAACAAATAATGAAAACAAAAGGAGTATGGGTGCAGCCATTTTGAGAGTCAATGAGCCAAAATAGCAGAAATGCTTATAGCAAACAAAAGGCAGGGGAGAGTAAAAAATTTTTAACAGAGAAAAAGGTGGAATGTTCATTCAGCATTATTGAACAGATAAGTCATTTGGCAGAGCATGCTGAGGGAGGGCCGGGTTTTCTAAACCCCAGCTCAATGTTTTTTCATACTGCATTATCATCTCTGTCACATTATTTTTGTTTGTGTTTTGTAGCCTTTTGGGAATTACAACATCGGCTCACTGTTTGCTGGGTTTCACAATTCTCCCTTCCCATCAAGCACATACCATGAGGCACATACAATAACTGCTTTTTATATATCCAGGAATTTAAATTATATTTTGTTTTGCAAACTTCATGATACCCCTTAGAGATAACTGGAAACACCTGGGGGTGTTGTGAAACCAGGCCTGAGAATGGCCATTTCCCAATGTGCTCAGCAGGGCTCCCACGGTGAAGAAAGAACACACAGTCCCAAGCTTGCTTGCAGCCTTCTTCTTCTTCTTTTTTTTTTTTTTTTTTTTAAGATTTTATTTATTTTTTGACAGAGAGAGAGAGAACACAAGCAGGGGGAACGGCAGGCAGAGGGAGAGGGAGAAGCAGGCTCCCCAAAGAGCAGGGAACCTGATGTGGGGCTCAATCCCAGGACCCTGGGATCATGACCTGAGCCAACGCAGATGCTTAACTGACTGAGCCACCCAGGCGCCCCCAAGATAGTTTATTTTAGACAAAAACAAAACTTTGCTTGAATTATTCTGCCATAATTTTCATTTCACAGTGCAATCCACTAATGAGCTAATACTCAGAGTTTATAACAAATGGAAATTCTTCCTTTTTTTCTTTTTAAAGATTTTATTTTTAAGTAATCTCTACATCCAACATGGGGCTCGAACTCACAACCCAGAGATACAAGAGTCACATGCTCCACTGAGCCAGCCAAGCAGCCCGAAATTATTTCTGTATTACAGAATTAAAGGGTACAGTAAATATATCAAACTGCCATTTCCTCTTGAATGAAACACGGCACCTAAATCTTTGGATTGTCATGATTGCTCTATGTATTTTCCTACATCATCTCTAGACTATGAGCTTTTCGAAGACAGAGATGCTGTGTAGGTTATCTGTTAGAGTGACCAACTATCCTGGTTTGCCCAGGATTGGGGGTTTTTCTGGGATATAGGACTTCTGGTTATAAAACCAAAACAATCCCAAACAAACTGGATTGGGTTGGTCACTCTGTGTGGAAAAAATTCCCCCCAAAACCCTTTAATATTCCTTGTGCTTGATATGTAATAAGTGCTCAATAAATGTTTAGTTGAACTTGTCCTAAAAACTGTAAACTTGGGTGCCTGGGTCGCTCAGTCATTAGGCATCTGCCTTCGGCTCGGGTCATGATCCCAGGGTCCTGGGATCGAGCCCCGAATCGGGCTCCCTGCTCCGCGGGGGGCCTGCTTCTCCCTCTCCCACTCCCCCTGCTTGTGTTCCCTCTCTCACTGTGTCTCTCTCTGTCAAATAAATAAATAAAATCTTTAAAAAAAAAACCAAAACTGTGAACTTGTACTGAATGTTTTCCCATTTGTGTACCTTCTAAATCAAAGTACCTTCTAAATCAAAGAAGGATTAGTATTTTTTAAAACATAACAGTTGACCAGAGGTTATGTAGCTGGGCATCTTCCCAGGCAATAGCACTGCAAGAAATCTCTTTTGTCCCTGTCAATGGAACTTTCTTTCATCTTCTTCCCTTTGACCCCACCTGTACCAATTCCATCACAGCCCCCATCTGCACCTACTGACTTGGGAAGCCCTTGTCATTGCCAAGGACACTACTCAGTTAGGGGAGACAGCTGGTTTCTTGAGCTCAAGGAGTTCCAATGTATATTGTCTGTCAAGCAAATGCAGCACAGTTGTGTGTTTGGCACAGGGGAGGAGCCAGGGGGATACGGGAAAGACTGAGGACTTGAGGGAAGAAAGGAGAATCTCTGATCTGTTACTGGCTTCATCCAGGAAAAATATTAGTATATGTGGTACCAGAATTCTGTGATCCCAGCTCAGAAACTTCTCCACAACAGAGGCAATCCCATGGAATGATTAAGAGCCTGGGCTACAAAATCAGAGTCCTAGGTTAAAACCTGGCTCCATATTTGCTGAATTTCTCTGGGCTTCAGTTCCTTATCTGTAAATGATAACAAGAGTACTCACCTCATAGGCTTATTGTAAAGAGTAAATGAGCTGATGTATGTAAAGTGCTTTGTGCAGTTCCTGGCACATAGGAAGTACTGGATGTGAGTGCCAACCATAATTATCCTGTCACTCAAGGTCAAGAGAGAAAGTTGGTACAAGGAAAGAGCATGGACTTTGGAGTCAGACCTGGAAATATTTCACTTTAGATCCATATGATTGTGGTCTCTTTGTGCTTCAGTTTACATATTTGTAAGGTAGAACTCCACCTTGAAGGATTGCTATGAAAATTAGATGGGACATAGTAAGTATGGTGCCCAGCACATGGTGATCAGTGAAGATAATTGGTAAGATTCTTTCTGTATTCAACTCATCTTCTCCAACCCAAGTCTAAGAGACCCAGCGGACTTTCTGTCTTCCAGTGCACCCCACACTCCCATGCCTAGGTTTCTACTATCTCAGTTCTAAAAACTGCCCCTGAAATGTTAAAAGCCTGCCTAGCACTCAAGATCCAGCTAGAACCCACCCGTTCAAATGTCCTTTCCTCTCACCAAGTAGAGAAGGTAGCTCCTTCCTCAGCCAAGTGTCCCCTCATTTAATCCATTCCAGTGAGTCAAGTTGCATGGCCTTCAATAAAGTCAGCATTCCACAGTTCTTATAAAATGTTGACATAGAGAAAAATAATGACGACCGTGAGTTTCATAAACCAATTCACATAGCCTTTCTCCTCTTTGAAAGTAGTACTAAAATATTCTTCATTTTATACATGGTGATAATAAATGATAGTTGCTATTTTTCGATGTCTTTACTTGGCAAAAGAAAAAGGAGGCAGCCCTATATTAATCACAAAAATGTTTCTCATTTTGTTTGTTTGTTTTGCTATTTTACTGATAGGCAAAACCCAAAAAGTCTAGGAACTACTTGACAGTGTACAAATGAGAGAGGAGGGGGAAAGGAGATGGAGAAGGAGAGATGGAAGAGGGTTGGTCAGAATCTGCAGTCTCCAAGGGGCCACATTCTGCTGGTTGAATGGGGGCCCCAGTGATCCTGTCTAGGTGCTAACTAGGCACCCACATAAAACAGGCTACAGTTAAGAGTAGATTCATTTGTTAGAATCAACGAGTGATCATCTGTATCTAATTCCAAGGTGTAATGGGTAAGATTCGCTCCACTGGTTTTATTTTTTTAATAATTAAAAAAATTGTTTTTAAGCAATCTCTATGCACCCAATGTGGAGCTCGAACCCACCACCCCGAGATCAAAGAGTTGCATGCTCTAGCGACTGAGCCAGCCAGGCACCCCTCCACTGGTTTTAAAGCAACGACTTTCAAACTGCATCAGAAATGCCTGAAAAGTTAGTGACACTCGGGAGTCCTGGGCCCACCTCCAGAGACTCTGAGTCAGTCCACCTGGGGCATCTGCATTTTATTTATTTATTTATTTATTATTATTATTATTTTAAAGATTTTATTTATTTGACAGAGACAGAGATAGCGAGAGCAGGAACACAAGCAGCGGGAGTGGGAGAGGGAGAAGCAGGCTTTCTGCCGAGCAGGGAGCCCGATGTGGGACTCGATCCCAGGACCCTGGGATCATGACCTGAGCCGAAGGCAGACGCTTAACGACTGAGCCACCCAGGCGCCCGGCATCTGCATTTTAAACCAGCCTCCTCGGAATTGCTGATGCTGGTGGTCCTTAGGCCAGCCAGCCAAATTCTGACCATTCTGTGCTCTCCTTTATATCCAAAGGCTCACCCACCCCAAGCTTGCATCTTTCCCAGCCTCTGTCCTGATACTGCATCTGCTTTCACATAAGAGGAACTCCCGGGCGTCCGTAACACTTTTTCTCTTAGAACCTTAGTAATGAAAAGCCTCTAATGGTCCAAGATGGGTAAGTTGCCCTGAATCAAAGTGAGGTCTTATTTCAGTTTGGGCAGCCTATTTAAAATTCACAAGTATTGTGAGCGGCTGTAGGTGCCGACAAAGCAGCAGGCCCTCAACCTCCCCCGTCGCTGCTTCTAATCCACTTCCGGTGAGAGGGAAATGCTTGTCCTCTGCCATACTGATGCTGTGTGAGAAGAATGTTCTGTTTCTTAGAGCAGGTGCTTAGCAGTTTGTGCACGATCAATTATCTGAATTCAGTACCCCAGGTTTCCGGATGCCAGGGGAAAGAAAATGTGGCTAAGAGAAGCTACCTCTGGTGGATTTAGAAAAAGCAGAGAGAGAAGCTAATGGGGAAACTGGCTCTTTTGTTTTCTCAAAATCACTAATTGCACTCACTTCACCTTCAGCATTGTAACACCTTCAGCACCTTGTAACATTTATCCATTTTCTTGTTTTAGTCACCACTTAGTGTTGCTGTCAGATTTTAATCATCTTTTTTGCAAAACTCCTGACCAATATTCATGCAAATACCCCAAAAGAAAGGGAAAATAAGCTTTCCTGAGCCCCCCTCTGGCAGCCCACATCCAGGTGTTTGTCTAGAATCATAAAGACTTTTGAAAGGACTTTACAGGTGTAAAAAGCTCTCAAAGAGATTGATTTACAAAATGCCAACTTCGGTCCAACCTCACTCTTCAAAAACTTGAGTTTCTGGAGGAGTGAATTTTAGGGGCCTAGGAACAAAGCCTTGTAAGCTTAGGAAGGAGAGGTGAAGCGAAGAATTTCTTTGCTTTACACACAGAATAATTGAAAAAGGAGGCATGTGAGTGAGGAGTGTGGGGGAAGGGTGTTCATTCCTGTGTTGAAAGAACAGAAAGGGACCATATTTTGCTCTTAATCTTTTTTTTTTTTTTGGTGCAAGGCAGATGGGCTGTGGAGTGACACTAAATAAATCCTTGAATAAATGAATCGCTCAGCTCTGGGGTGGGGTTGGTGTGGAGGGAACGAGGGGGGTGGGGGGGAAGGATGGTAGGAAGCGGCTCGTACATATGGAGCAGATAACTTTTTAAGGAAAGAGGGATTAAAGCAAGAACCTCAGGGCATTTAATAACTGTGGCATTTTATTCTTGCTTTATGTGGATTATTGGGGATTATCTGCTAAAAGCAAGAGCCCAGTCTGGTGTTACTGTTTGACTCACCCTTCGTTTCCTCTCATTTAAAATCTTCTGTCTCCTTCATGATTTTCATTTGGTTAAAGACAGACAACTCTGGAGTGTAAAAGAAGTTTTCCTGATAAATGAAAGGCTCTACACAACCAACCTTCCCTAAAGAGCAGAAAGGGGTTTTGCTGTCAAATGCAACCTTCATAAAATCGAAAAGCCCAATTAGAAGCATTACAAAGTAGATCCAAACACGACTTCTGCAGCCAATTGCAGGGGCGGGAAGCTCAGTAGGGCCAGTTGGTGGCAGAGCATGGCTCC
Source organism: Mirounga leonina (assembly GCF_011800145.1). Classification (NCBI taxonomy): domain Eukaryota; kingdom Metazoa; phylum Chordata; class Mammalia; order Carnivora; family Phocidae; genus Mirounga; species Mirounga leonina. The sequence goes on from NW_023270447.1 coordinate 18,715,556, forward strand.
AGCCCAGGCCTCCATGGGCACACCCCAGCGTTGTCTTTGCACCACGTGATCTCTGCGGGTTCTCAGGGACTCGTGCCTTATGAACCAGGCAAATGCTTATGCCTTGCCTCAACTATTACAAATCACCAGAGGGAGAAACTGTACTTCAAAAAGAAAAGTCTTTCCTTGGGCTTCATGGAGCCAGAAAGCAAGGAAATGCTAAAGCAAAGCACGGCAGAGCACAGTTTAGCCTCCTTGAAGTTCAGCTGGGGGATTTTAGACGTTCGGAATCATCTGAGAAAGTTAGAAAGAAGCGGTAGTCCTAGTAGTCGCGGGAATTACGACCTCATGGAGCCATGGGCTTTGGAGCCAATTCCAAAGTGGTTCAGTTACTTATTTATAGTTTGACTTGAGACAAAGTAGTTAAATTCTTTAAGGCTCAGTATCTTTATTTATGTAACAGGAATAACAACATTTCTCTCACAGACTTGTTATGAGTACGCATGACATAATACACTGAAATCTGTTTCCTTTGGTATTTATATGCTCAGTAAATATTACTTTCATTTTCCTGCTGCCTCTGCCTTCCTCCCACCTACCCCCAAACTCCTTCGTCCAACCAAAACTTCTCACTGCTGCTGTGCCTACATGCCTCAGGGATTTATTTCATAATCAGAGGGGGATAATTTGATGAAACCTGCTAATATTGAAGAAGTCTCTTAACGAACATACTGGCAAGGCCTGCAAGCTCTGAGGGCAACTGTTGCTGGTGGTGACCATAATTTGCACCTGATATGAAGGATTTCGCCACCAGAGAAACTGCCTCACAGTTTTGGTCCAGGTCCAGCTGGAAACAAGGGAAGGCGGGTCCCCAGCGAGAATGTAGTCAGAGGGTAGAGAGCCAGTCAAGAGAGAGCAGCAGATGAGGCAATGGGGAGGCGGGGGAGTTGAGTCCGGGAGAAATCCAGGCCAAGGGGTGAGCCAAGGGGGACAACACATTGACTTTGGAGGCAGAGTGAAGCCAGGGGAGGGGAGAGACTCTAAAGGCCCAGGAATTCTGTTGCAGGGACCTGAGGGCAGCAATCCTGAGAGAAGGGTGATTTGAAGCTATGTTTACATAGCACTCAGTAATGATAAAGCTAATTCCTACACTGAAACCCGCAAAATGGAGGCTATCCCAGTGATCTGGCCCAAGTCACAGATCTAAACCTAAGTCAGCCTCCATTTACAGGAAACACCTCACTGCCAAGGAAACCTAACATACACCAATCAGAGAGTCAACTCTGCTTTAGCTAGCTCACCTTACCCTAGATATTAGGACCTGCTAGCCTTCTAAGGAAATTCCTGTCTCCTAGCCAATCATGCTGTTTCCTGGTTGCCTCTTGCCCCAAAATCTCTCTCTCTGAACGAGCGCTCCACTGCTTGTGAGTTGTTTTCCCTTAAATGAAGGACATCAAATTCCTTACTGAATTGTTTCTGTTTTGTCATTTCGCAGTATAAAAATGGGGGGGGGGGATGTATTAGACCTAACAAAGATTATGAGCGAAGGAATGAAGGAGTCTAAGGAAGGAGAGTGGCTGAAGCTTCTCCTCCTGAGCTTTCCCTGGACATGAAGGGACAAGATGGAGACTCTGGAAAATGAGCCAGACCAGTAGGAGGGAGGTGGGGCTGGGAATGAGGACTTGAGCACACAGAGAAATTTGGCCTAAGAATCCGTATTTTTTTAAAGCTTCCCCAAGGATTCAATTTGGGAGCTCCTCCATTAGTGGTGTCCTGTTTTGCATGACAGTGCGCCAGCAGAACCATCTGCCCGAGCTCCTTTCCTTCTCTCATTGTTATGTAAAGCCCATGTCTCTGCTCACTTCGTTTTCTTTCCACAGGGACATTAACAAGGCACTAGGGGCACAATTCCTAAGGATCTATAAAAAGGTTTCATACTTTAAAAAAATAAATAAATAAACAACTGGCTGTAAAAAAGGAAATGAAAAATTAACACATGTTTAAATGCCTGCAAAATTCAAGTACTCAAATATAACTCCGTTCATATTTTGTTATACATGAATTATAGTCAAATATTCAAACTCTGCTCCTCAGATTCTTCTTCTGCGTAATGAGTATCTAATAATAGCACCTTTCTCCTAGGGATTTTTTTAAATCCTCACTTGACACTGGTGGGCAGAAATGGGATGTTACATGTAAGGCACTGTACAGGGCCCCGCGACCCAGCATGCCAGCTTAATTTATTAACGATGTTGTTAGTGATAATGAAGATGATGCTGGGACGATGAAAGCAGACTTTTCCCATGAAATATGCTGAAGAACTCTCAGTGTACTAAGCATTTGTGACGTTGATATTCCGCTCTCCGAAATACAGAACTGCAGAACAGCAGGCCAAAGCCAAACTGTGGCTCTCTATAAATAGACTCCCACCTTTCTGTTCTGGTCTGGCTGATGAGGATGTGGCACAGGGCTTTCAAAATCCCAAAGTGGGCCAAGCACTTTCACATCCATAATCTTCTTTCCTCCTCAAAGCTGCCCTGTGAGCGAGGCAGCGAGGGCATGGCAATGGAAAGGAGAGCTCTGGAGGACTCTGGTTTGAGCTCTGTGATTTTGAACAAGTCCTTTAACCTTTTTAGGCTTGGTTTGCTCACAGGGAATCGAGAGAGAATTCCTGCTTTGGGAAATCCACAGTCTTGTGGGAATCAAAAGGGAAATTGGATGTTAAAGTGCTAAACCACATGCCCGCATATAAATATCTGATCTGCCCTTATTTTGGGAGATCAGGAAACTAACATTGACAGAAATGACCTGACATGTGCACAGTCTCTCAGCTTACAAGAGGGAAAGGCAGGACAGGAAATTGGGTCAGTGTGCCTTCCTTCACACATCACAGCTTCCTGAGCCGCTAACATTCCCTGCAGGCCCTTCACCACAGAGGCAAAGTAAGGAAGGACTCAGGTCACACAGACCCTTGCGGGCAGGGGTTTGCAAAGCAGACTTGGCCGAGAGACCACCGCCCCCTGGTTCTGTGGGTCAGGCCACCACCTCTCCGTGGGAAGTGTGGCTTCCTGGGTCAGCCTCTCGCCAAGCCAAAGCCCTTTGGGGATATTTAACTCTTTGCTACAGCCCAATTTATACTAGGGTCATGGGACATGTGGGGCCTATGGTTCCTGCTGAAGCACCGGCAGACGTTATGAGTTGGATAATGAATATATTTCTGCCTGAATTCAAGACAACAATAGCTACCATTTCTTGAGTGTTTCATATGTGTACTTTACCCACATTCCCTCATTCAGTTCTCACTATAGCTCTCTCAGGACGTAAGCGCTATTATTATCTCCATCCTTCAGGTGAGAAAATTGGGGCCCTTAAGGGTTAGGTTAACTTCCAAGGTCGTGCAACCATGTCTGTCAAAAGGCAAGAAAGGAAGCAGTTTGATCTTCAATACCAAAGCATCTTTGGCAACGTTGTGGACAACAAAAGCCAAGTCCCTTTTCCCTTATAATTTGTTGAATAACCTACACAGATTCTCTTTAGTAGGTCTGAGTGGGACAAGGTTGTTCCTGTTGATTGACAAGGATTTTAGCATGAATATTTAATGGGCAGGGCAGCTGGTACACTTGGCTAATGTAATATTTCAAGCTCCGCTTTCATACTGAAGGGATTTGCCCTCCCTTAATGCATGTCTACATCCTGTCCCAGTCCTTCCAACAGCATTTTTCCACACAGATAATGCCAGTTCAGGGAGCCTCTGTTTCCCAGCTCTCAGTTTAAGATAGCACTTACTCTTATCTTGAGATAAGGGTTTTTGTGATGACAGAAAACAACTGGGCATTGTCTTGATTTTTATCATTTCCAGTCCAGGCCCTCCATGCCTTCTTGGTTACAACCCATTGACAGAATCAGCTTGGCTGATGTCATTCAGATGAATTGTTCACACCTTTACCATTCTATCTCTATCTCTATCTCTATCTCTATCTCTATCTCTATCTCTATCTCTATCTCCATCATATCTATCTCTATCTCCATCTCTATCCCATCTCTCTCTGTCTCTCTGTCTCTATCTCTTCTTTCAGCCAAGCCAATCAGAGGAACAAAGGACTCTGTCATCAGGTATACACTCTCCTTTGCTGTGTTTCTGAAAATTCTTGAAGAGCAATTGCATACAACTAACATTATACTTTTACTGAAAGATGAAATACTTTCCTTCCAAGATCAGGAGATAGGCAAGGATATTTTCTCTTACCCTCTCTGTAAGGCAAATAAATGAATGCATTCAGATTGGAAAGAAATAGGTAAAACTGTCTTCATTCACATGACACAACATTGTATGTAGAAAATCCCAAAGAATCTACAACAAACTACTGAATTGATAAACAGGTTTGAGTTAGGTCCCAAGATACAAGAGCTATACACAAAAGCCTATTATATTTCTATATATGCGCACCCAGCAATCCAAAAATAAAATGAAGAAAACAGTTGCTTTCACGATAACATAAAAATATATGTAGCAATAAATGTAATTTAAAGGTGGAAGGCATACACTAAAAATGACAATACATAGATGAGACACATTGAAGAAGATCTAAATAAATGGAAAGACACCTCAGGTCCATGCATTGGATGACTCAATATTGTTAAGGTGACAATTCTCCCCAACTTGATTTATAAATTCAATACACCCCTATCAAAATCCCAGCCTTTTTTGTTTATATTGACAAATTGATCCTAAAGTTTATATGGAAATGCAGAGGAACTAGAATAGCCAAAAAAATTGCTAAGAGAACTTCAAGCACTCACTAAGAAAGCTTACTGTAAAACCACAGTAGCCAGTGTTCAAGACAGGATAGTATTGCCTCAAGGACAGGCATATAGATCAATGGAACAGAACTGAGAGTCCAGAAATAAAGCCCACATTGACGGTGAACTGATTTTCAACAGAAGTACAAAAACAATTCAATGAGCAAACTGTAACCTTTCCAATATGTCCTGCTGGAACTGAATATCCATATGAGGGATATCCCTCCCTACAACTGGATATCCATATATAGAAAAATGAACTTACTTCACAAATACACAGACTATTTTAAAGACCTCAGTATAGGATCATAAACCTAAGTGTAGTAGTTAAAATTATAGAACTTCTAGAAGAAAATATAGGAGACAATCTTTGTGAGTTTGGATGAGGCAAAGTTTTCTTAGATACAATGCCAAAAGCAAAATCACCAAAATGAAAAACTTCACCACTTCAAAGAAACACCATTAATCTGACAAGGCCCTTGTATCTAGAATATAAAAGAACTCCTATAACTCAACATTAAAAAAATAATAAAATTAGAAAATGAGCATGACATTTGAATGGACATTTCTCCAAAGATACACAGCTGGTGAATACCCATATGAAGAACGGCTCTGCGTCAACAGTCATTAGGAAAATGCAAATTAACACCACAATAAGGTACCAATTTACATCTGCTAGAGTGATGATTAAAAAAGAGAAATAATAGCAAGTATTGGTGAGGAAGTGGAAAAATTGGAACCCTCACACGCAGCTGGTGGGAATGTAAAATGGTGCCGTCACCTTGGAAAACAGTTTGGCAGTTCTTCAAAATGTCAAACATAGAGGTGTCATTCTGACCCAGCAATTCCAGTCTTAAATATCTACCCAAGATAAATGAAAATCTATCCCCACACTAAAACTTGCACATGAATGTTCATAGCAGCATTACTCATAAATAGCCAAAAAGGAGAAA
>NW_023270447.1:18723787-18933787 GCF_011800145.1 Mirounga leonina
TGTAAAATGGTGCACCCACTTCAAAAAACCATTTAGCAATTTCTTGGAAAGTTAACACACATCAAACCTATGAGCCAGTAATTCTGCTGCCTAGGTATTTACCCATAAGAAATGAAAATATCTGTCTATAAAAGGGGACAAGTGTAGGCTGCCCCAAGATGTGTCTCTTTGGCATGAAGATTATTTTGAGTTAAAAAGCCATCAAAACCCAGCAGATTCAGGAAAAGCCCTTTACCTCTCCTACAATTGCCTAAAAAGAATTTAGATAGAGGACCTGCTCCAGGAAGAGAGCTCTCACCATAGATAACTATACCATACTATGAAGTAGTGTAACTATAGACAGGGAGGAACCTAGGAAGACCTGTCTGATCAAAGTGCTTCAAATCCCATCATTTCTGAGTGGCCCACTCAGAAACATTTGTTTACCAGACCTTTACTCGTTCCCATCTTCCTGTGAGTTGCAGTCCTTCCCTTTGAAGTCCCAGAGCCCTACCCCTTTCTCCTTAGTTCAGGATAACATACATACCTCACTTTGCCCTCCTTTGGAATTTCTGTGTCTGTGCAGATTCCCCATAAATACTCAATTAAATTTTTTTTTAATTTTATTTATTTATTCATGAGAGACAGAGAGAGAGAGGCAGAGGGAGAAGCAGGCTCCCAAGGAGCAGGGAGCCCGATGCGGGACTCGATCCAGGACCCCGGGATCATGACCTGAGCTGAAGGCAGACGCTTAACCATCTGAGCCACCCAGGCGCCCCTACTCAATTAAATTTGATTTTCTCCTTCACAGGAGAAATGTGAAATGTCCATTTGATTCTCAGTTCAGTCAGAAGGACCTTGAAGGAAATAGGAAATTCTCGTTCCCCAACAACATATACTGGATGTTTATGGCAGCTTTGTTTATAATTACTCAAGATTGGAAACCTAACCAAATGTTCATCAACTGATAAAGGAATAAACAAATGATGGTGTATTCATACAATGGAATACGATTTGCCCCATCCCCCACCTCCACAAGTTACTGATATGTGCAACAACATGGACGAGTCCCACAGCCATGACACTGAGCAGAAGAAACCAGACACAAAGAACATAAGAAGAAGTATAATTCTGTTTAGGTGAAGTTCTGGAACACGTAAAATCAATCTATAGTAATAGAAATCAAATTAGTGGTTGTGAGGCATGACGAGGAAAGGAAGGGACACATGGAAACTTTTGGGGGACCCACAAGTGTTTGATATCTTGATATACACTTGTCAAAAGTCAACCTGTGTGCTTAACATGTGTAAATTTTGTTCTAAGTAAATTGTACCTTAATAAGGTAAAAAAAAAAAAAGTTAGCTTATTATCTTCCCTTGAAATTGCCTCTCTCTATCATGGATAATAACATGTTAACCATCCTTCCAAAGTTAACCATCCTTCCAAACTTTGAAGATTTTGTTGACCTTTCCTTCTTCTTTATCTTCCAAATCCAGTTAGCCATAGGTCCAGTAGGTTTTCCTTTGCAGTCTTTCCATTCATTACCACCTTCTCCCCCATCCTGTATGCCTATTGTTTTCATCAGACAAAAGCAGAGGCAGAGTGGGGGAAGGAGAGAGAGAGAGAAGTAGAAGGAGGGAGAAGAGGAAAACTTATAATAATGAATTCCTTGTTTGTTTTTTGTGGGAGGTAGGATTTAAACTTAGGCTCTATGTCATGTTTCTGTTCTTTGCAACAAACGTTGAGGCAGAATGTTGTGCTGGTTAATAGCTTCAACTCTGCAGCCAGAATGACTAGCCTCCAATGAATCCCTGCTCTACCACTTACTGTGTGACTCTAGGCAAGTTGCTTCATCATTCTGAACCTCAGTTTCCCCATTATCCCTATACTACTGCTACTAATGAAACAACCACCCCTTTCTACTCTGTAAGCATTTTTATTGCCATTCTATAATTGAATATTTTAAAAAGACAAACAAAAAGAACAATGTGTTGGATGCTATAATAGAAGTAGTGACAGAATGCTGTGGGAGGATTGAAGAAGTGCACCACACAATTAGAAGAACTTTCAAGTTTGAAAGCATAGTCCCCAACACTGCCTTCATCAACTCCATGTTTGTCACTGTTAGGTTCTATAATTGGTTCTAAAGACTCAGAACTCACAGAAAGCGATCAGAGTTTAATTACAGGGAAAGGATACAGATAAAAATCAACTACAAGAAGAAACACATAAGGCAGAGTGTGAATTTGAAGCTTCCATTGTCCCCTTCCCAGAGAGTCAGGCTGTTACCCTCCCAGCATCAGTGAATGACAATGTTTACAAGGAATTGCCAACAGGGAGGCTTCCCTGAGCTTCAGTGACCAGAGTTTTCATTGGGGCTTCATTACATAGGCATGGCTGATTGATTACTATAAGAGTGAACTCAGTCTCCAGGTCCAATGACACTACATGACCCAAAACCCTGATCCTAAGTACATTGTTGGTCTTTCTTGTGTAGACAGTCCCTGCCCTAAACAAAGACACTCCTACCAGATATGACAGAGTGCATCCCAGAAGCTGAGAGCAAAGATCGGACCTTCTCTTTGGATAAAGCCAAATTTCTTAGTACACAGGACCTAACCCAGATTTGAAAGCCAGCTATGGTTTATGATTAGGGTTGAGATAAATTAAAGTTTTTGGAAGAATCTGGCAAAAGCCACACTGGATTGATTTGTTACTATTATTTTTATGTGTTTTTAAAAGGAATCACATTCTTGTATATTTAAATAGTAATGGCAATAATTCTTATTCCTAGACTTTTGTGTTATCTTGGCCACCTCTTTCCTCTTTTTCCCTGTTACCTCCTTATGAATATTTAATGTTTTCCTAAAATTTGGAAGTTTTTAAGGGTTGTAAGAAAAGCTGAACTGAAGTTTAAACACACATTTTACTTGGAAGAAAGTAACAGAATGGCCAAAATCAAGTGTGGGAGTTTATCTGTTTTTATTTTATTTTATTTTTTATTATTATTATTATTTTTAAAGATTTTATTTATTTGACAGAGAGAGACACAGCGAGAGAGGGAACACAAGCAGGGGGAGTGGGAGAGGGAGAAGCGGGCTTCCTGCCGAGCAGGGAGCCCGATGCGGGGCTCGATCCCAGTACCTGGGACCATGACCTGAGCCGAAGGCAGACGCTTAACGACTGAGCCACCCAGGCACCCCGAGTTTATCTGTTTTTAATAATCTATGCTTTATAGTCTATATTGCTGTAGATAATTGAGAGTTGTCCAAGATTGGTTTTTGTAAATGCTTAATTTTACTTGATTTTTACAAGACAGTCATTTAACAAACGAAGTTTCCAAATAATTCCTCATTTCAGCAATAATAGGCAAGAAAAGAAGATCAAATCCATGAACTATTTACTTAGATGAACAGAAATACCCTTTTTTGAAATAATGGATATGCAAGATTTAGCCATTAAAGGGTTAGGGTGAAATGAAAATCCTCTCAATCTGAGAAAATCTTTCAAGGAAATTAAACACTTGATCAAAAAGAGGAAAGGGTTATTGGTGAGAGCTGAAATTAAACAGCAGAACTGTTTGAGAAGAGGCCTCACTTATAAGAAGCAGGCAGTTAACAATATCCTCTCAGGGATCTGTGTTTCCTCAAGACCTCTCTTTGGGGAAATGCAATAGTTTCATTTTCTTTTCATTAAGATAGGAAACAGTGCCTCACCTTTGGAAAATGTGAAGACAACTTTAACATTTTGAAAAAATCAAAATCAAGAAAGAAGAATTTAGAAGTCTGTTTCCAGTATAATCTAAGAGTAAGAACCACCCCAAATTGGGGGTCTAGGGCACCATAAAAGCATACTTCCTTCAAATTTTATTTTGTGAACAGAATTTTTTTAAAAAAAGCAAAATGATAGTGATTCACACTTTGTTCACAAAACTAGCTAGGCACTTCTAACATTTGAACACTTTTTGGCTCATAAGAATGTACAAATCTGGGGCACCTGGGTGGCGTGGTCAGTTAAAGTGTCTGACCCTTGGTTTTGGCTTGGGTCTGATCTCAGGGTCATGAGATGGAGCCGCATATCGGGCTCCATGCTCAGCTGGGAGTCTGCTTCAGTTTCTCTCTCCCTCTCCCTCTGCCCACCCCCGCTCAGCTCTCTTTCAAATAAACAAATCAATCTTTTAAAAAATGTGCAAATCCCTAAAATGAGTTGGTTATTTGAATCCTGTCTTTGTTAGCCACTCATCACATGACCCCGAGGAAAAAGGACCACTTTCCCATGCTGTATTCGTCTATTGGAAAAAAGAGCATGAGACTACTTTCTAGTGAAAAAGTTATTGTTATCATCACCTACCGTCATCATCCTTAGTACAAGTACCATATAGTAAGTGCCAACTGTGTGCTTTCCATAGTTCCTTTATTTAATTCTCATAAAAGCACTAAAGATTTAAGCATGATTATTCTCACTTTATAGATAAAAACCTGGCACTCGGAGAATTCAGTTAGTAAGCAACCCAGTTAAATTAAAACCTGGTTCTGTGGGGCTCTAAATGTCCCCACTCTTTATCCCTTCCCCCGTGGGTCAATAGTGGAATATTTCCTATGAGCAATTCTATCTGTACTGCTGCCAGTGTTCAGGACTGGCACTCATCATACTTGTGCTCACAGTCAGCTCACTACCTGGAAGGACAAGGGCTCTGCCATGTCTGTGGGCTTAAGGTTAACGGAAGATGGGTCCCCACAACTCAATGGGGAATGGGCAGTGTGAAGCAGTTCAGCTTAACCTGGCTGTGAAGAGAATTCTGATGCATCTGGGCCTGAGCAGCAGGCTGACCAATCCCTGAGTTGAGCTAAATGAACTTTTTGGTCCTGGGCCACTTCTCTCTCACACTTCACCCCAACACCACATGTCAATAATAGGTGCCTGATACTGCCTAATATTCAAAATTCTTTCTAATGTTATTTCAAAACCAACGTGCCTTCTATTACAGCATACTGCCTTTCAGGTAAATGCACAAGCAAAAAATATTTCACTGATATCTTCAGTCGGAACTTTGTTTGCATGAGACAAAACTCCAATTTGTGTCTAAGAAAATGGTTAAATCTATTGACTCACAGAGCTAAATCGTGGGACAGGCAGGACGAAGCTGACCTGAGGAAAGACTGGATCCAGAGACACCAGCATCACCAGGTTGTCTCTCTGTCTCTTCATGGAAGGCACTGGTGGCTCCAGGCTCACACCCTCAGGGGCCCAACCAGAAAGGAGAAAGTATGTGTGAATCTCTACAGCTCCTCTTTGAAAAGTCCTGGGAAGCAGTTGTGATGTTCCAACTTGGATCATATAGATCATGTGTCCAATATCTGGAACCAATCACTGGGGCCACGGAGGCAGTCATAAAAGATGGCTGCTCCCATTTAGACCATTAGGTTAGAGTGCAGAGAGGAGGAGTGGTGCCCCCAAAGAAGGGGGTCATATCAATACAGACACCAGGAGAATTATCGGCAGCTTCCTCAGTCCTAGTCTACCACAGGGTCATATCCAGAGCAGGGGCTAGGTTCTAACATCAGCCTGAAGCTAAAACATCGCACATCTCAAAATCATCCTTGAAAAAAATCTCTAAAATGGGAATGCAACCCTAATTCTTAGTCACACTAAAGATTAAAAAACACCCAGCTTGATTAAAGGAAAGAACAAAATAAATGTCTACAAACTGATATTTGGGCATTCAAATGAGCTTGCTTTTAAGACAGTAATCACACCTGTTCCCAAGAATGGGAGATAAAGAGAAAATTCTAAAAGTCCCCCTCTTTATCCACAGGGCGCACTTGGTTCTTTTTAAATATGAAGCTTCTGTTACCTTCATGCATCTCAGTAAAATAATTTGTTGTGACAATTGAGAGGTCTGTGAAAGTACAGAGCACAGGATCTGATCATAGAAGGTACTCGGTAAATGTCTGCCGGAATCAAGTGCCAATCTTCCTCGAAAGTAAAGAGAAGTTTCTTTGTTCGGATTGGCATCTTGCGTTGTGGCCCCTCTACACCACGACAATGGCCTGCTACTTTGGGCTTGGTCTTCTGTCAATGGAATCATCTGCTACAGGAGCTTCTCACAACATGGGTTTTGTGCCAGGAGAGGTAGCTTGAGGGGTATAACCTGTGCTGGGATGGCCTGAGGAGCCTGAGTTCTCTGCTGAAATTAGCCGTGAAACTTTAATCAAATCCTTTCAGTTCTCCAGGTCTCGGTTTCCTCTCTGGCAAAACTGGGATTCTAATACCTCTCTGCCAATAAAGCTGTTGGAGGGATATGAAGTTAGATAGCATGCAGCTAACAAGCAAGCTCATATGAAGCACTGGCATAATGAATTTCTTTCCTTTCTGGGAAGGGATTGAATTGTGCCAGACCTCAGGACACCAATACCCAAAGAGAGTCTGGAACGCCCACGGGCAATCTGGCATGAAATGGTTAAAGCAGCAACTTCTGTCTCAAAAAGAGAAAGGTGGCATGCAGTTCTTCACTGCCCCTTTTTAAGGCAGAGTTAGCTTCTCCCTGTTTCTATCAAGTGGCCAAATGATCATTTTCAAATATATGGAATTGTGCCTCATGAGAAAAAAATCACTTTTGATTTGGATTTCTGTGTGTGCATGAGATGTGATGTTGGTGAAGAGACCCCGACATCCTACTGAGCTAGGAAAGTGTGTGGTTTTTAAAAGCATTCTGGACATATATTCATTTGTACTTGACCACTTGTCCTAGCAATCATTTTTTAATGTTTCACTGCTGGCAGTTGAATTTCTTCCTTTCCTGACTCTGGGATTAGACTCTTTAACCTCTCCTAATTGATGGCTCTACAATAGTTTACTATTGTTCATTATACCGCAGCTCAAGTAAACATATTTAATGCATGTTATGATTATGATTATGAGGACCCCTTTTGGCTCAGAGAAACCCAGATGTGGCACAAATATTCATAACACATGGCCTCCGGAAAATACCTGGCTTGGAGATCTAAGCCAACGTGGAATTAATTTGATGTAATTCAATCTCTTGGAAACATTGTCTAATATAATTGCCTTAACATTATATTACTGACTGGTTAATTTGGATAGAAATGATTTTTTTTGATAAGCATAAATTAGAATCTTGTGCTGATTTTGCAGAGGAGATTAGATTATTCATTTCATTTTTAATGGCCTTCCGGGACTCCAGTTCAATTGTTGGTGAAGTACAGTTGCTGCCCAGTAAATCGACACCCGGGCTTAATGAGTGTCTTGGGGTAATCATTCCAACATGACATAGACCTAAGCAGCAACCCTCATTTTTAAAAACATAAATCATGTGATATTTATTTTCTTGGGCCATGAATTCCCTGGCATTGCACCTCATCTGGGAGATACATACTGTCTACAACAAATGGAACATTCGTGATCATTACGTATATTAAAACACCCACACACTAGCGAAAGGTACAGCATAGGTCCCCAAATTGTACCTAGAAGATGGCTTAGCACATACCCATCAGTTATTCCACTCGATTACAGACCCAGTGAGTCTGCATACACTAGAATATAGGCCAAGAGCATGTATATAGAGTGATAACTTTAATACATAGAAGACATGCAATTTGCCTAGGCTGAGACCTGGCCATTCATATGCTAGGTCCTACCACCTCCTTGCCTTATTCATGTTTCCAAGCAGAGCAACAGCAAGTGACTCATAATTTATTTGTTTGCCAGGGTGAGAGTGAGCGGTGGAGCATTCCAGAAGAGAGACCAGTAGACACAGAGACCTAGAGATGAGAGAGAGCATGGAATACTCACAGAAATAAGTCCAGGAGAGCTGGGAGTGCAGACTGAGGAGACGAGAAGGAGCAGGGCAGCATATAGAGAAGAGGACAAGGCTGCAGGGGTTTTGCCTCGTTCTAAGGGCAGTGGGAAGCACCTGAGGAGTATTAAGTAAGGAAGTCACATAATCAGATCTACATGAGCATAAGTGTTTTTTCTAGCTGCAGGACAGAGAATAGATTGTTAGGGGGTCAGGAGTGTATCCAGGGAACCCTTTGCAATAATACAGGCAGAGAGCTAGGTTTCCATGAGTGGGAGTGAGAAGTAAGGGAAGATTTGGTGATGGGTGACTGACTTGATGTGGGAGTTGGAGGCAAAGGAGGCCAGAAGAACTCCCAGGTTTTCGACTTGGGCTACCACTGAGTACCTGGGGCCGTTTATGGAGCAGGGAGACCCTGGAGGAGTGGCAGGGTTTTCATCTGTTTTGTTCTTGCTTGTTTTCTTTGCAGGGTAGGAAATGTGAACCTGAGTTCAGTTTCAAGCCCGCTGGATTTGAAGTGTCCCAAGCAGAGACTGGTTGAGGAGTCATGGGGGGCTGGGAGGGGCTTGGTGGTGGCCAGGGTCAGAGAGAAGGGCTGAGCCGGAAGTCCTGATGTGAGAGCCAATGGTATAAAAATGGCATCTTGAAGCTTCAGGAGTGAGTTGAAATCTTCTGAGGGGAGAGAATTTCAAAGAAAGAAAGGAGGCTTTCCAGCGTTTACCCTTAAGGAGAGGCTGACAAAGGGGATAGAGAAGGAATGGTCATGAGAGTTGGGAAGAAACCAGGAGAATGTGGTCACTTGCAAACCTAGAAAAAAAGATTTCGAGAATATTATCCTGTTTCCCTGCCTCTGGCCTGAAAGGCCGGAAGTTCCCCTAAATATAGCATGTCTGCTTCAGACTTCTGGATCTGACCCTGGTCTTACTCCTCCCACAAAGCCAGAGATGCAACAGTTGAACAAAAAACACTTACTGCAATTAGTATTTGAAAGCTCTACTATGGCCTCTGTGGAGGGCAGAATGAGGTAGAAGAAGTAGGTCCTGTGTGCAAGGAACTCACTACCTTGCAGAAGAGTCAAGAAATATTTTCATATAGAAATAATTCACAGGGCAGGGCCATGTGAGTGTTCACTTCCATAAGGCTCATACACTGAATGTTATAAGAGTTTAAAGGAAGCAGCAACTGTTCTGGCCTGAGAGAGTCAGAGGAAATGGGGATTTGAACTAGCAAGGGCCACGTCCTTAAGGTCTGAGCAAGCTGGCATTTCAGGCAGACAGAAATTGCCCGAGCACAGAGCACCGAGATGGCAAATCAGACCCGGCGGTGGGTCCTCTGCCAGGGCTCCCTGTTGCTGTCGTGGGACTCCCCACAGGCTTCCCGGCTCTGCTGGTGGCCCAGACACACTCTCACCCCTGCTCCTCCTGCTTGTATCTCTTCACACATATACACTCACACATAGCAAGCTGTTCCTAGCTTCCATGTCTTTGTTCGTGCTGTCCCCTCTGCTTTGAATACTCACCTTTCCCTCCATCTGCCCCTGGGGCTGAGGCAGACCTAAGCTCTCACTGGGGGGCTCATCTGCACTCCACCTTGCCTCCCCAACCCCCCCCCGCCCCCCGCCTGTTCCCTAGTAGCAGGAGCAAACACATTTCCATGAAGACCCCTAACGACACTCAGCTCTAAATGTCTAATTGTTCCTGTGGCTGTCGCCCCTCCCCCAAACGGACAGTTTCCCCAAGGCAGGAGTTGGCTTTCTTGTTTTTGTATTTTAACATAACTCCAGCATCTAACCCAGACAATGCATTTCTGTTGACAATGTTAATAAAACAAATGAACTACAGATGCTCCGCTTTGCGGTGTTACATTCGACTTCACTGACAGTCAACCTTATACTCCTTCCGTAGTGCAATAAAATGCAATAAAACATTAGAGGTATGGAAACACAAAGTAGCCAGGGGCAAGCTTGAACACCACGGGGAGGGAAAGCATTAGATAACAGGCCCTGGCTTCTGGGAGCTCTCCTGCTTAGTTACTGCGAGCATGCTCAGAGGCTCAGAGCGGTTCTAGCTGATCAAATTTGCAAAGTGCCAAGTATTAATGAGAGCGTGAGAGCAATTTACAAGCATGAGAAATCCATTTTAAAACAAAAAGGAAAGGAGTAAAGTATAAAAAAACCGTAATAGCTAATTTTTTGTGGGGACTTACTACGCGCAACCTATTCTTGTTTAAGTTCTCAGACCGGAAAAATTGGTGTCAGTGGGGAAGGGTATATGTGTGTGTTTCTGAAGGTGAGGGTACCAACATAAAGTCAAGTTCAAGTCATTAAAAAGAAATTATTACCAGTTTCTGTCATTATTTTTAAACGGAAAGATAGGAGGATGATAAAAGTAAAGAGCAAAAAATACTGAATGTTAGGCAATCTTCTGAGTCATATTTTATATTTATATTTTATTTCCTCAAGTCAGCATGACCACTTGGGATGTACCTGTATCATTATCCTCCTTTTGAGAAGAAGAAACCTGAGGTTTGGAGAGGTTCAGAAACTTGCCCAAGTCCCTGGGTCATAAGTGGGTGTCAGGGCTGGGATTTGAACCTAGACCTCAGTCCTTTGAACCTAGACCTCTATTTTTTAAAAAATAGAACTGACATATAACTGTGTAAGTTAAAGGTATAGAACATGTTGGTTTGATACACATATATTGCAATATGATCACCACCACAGCATCAACTAACACCTCTATCACATCACATAATTATCATTTCTTTTTTGTGGTTAGAACAATTAAGATTTAATCTCTTAACAACTTTGAAGCTTATCATACAATATTTTTTGTCTTGTAATTAAATACATTATAATTTGCCAACTGAATTATCCTGATAATCATTTCTATTAGAGGTCACAGCAAGAAAATCATCAAATAAACATAAGAAACTCATTAATAGGAGAGTTACTACAGATCAAAACAAAGATTTATTTTTATTGGTAATGTTATCAAACATTTAAGAAATAATACAAATCTTATACAAACTCAGAAAGTGTAAGAGGAGAGAATACCACATACATTATGAAGCCAGGATATCTTTGATACAAAAACTGGACAAAGATATTAAAGAAAAAATTTACAGACCAAACATTTCTCTGGAACATAGACACAAATGTCTTAAAACAACATTCACAAATCCAACTAGTAACAGCAACCAAAACAGTAGTGTTGACTTAATCACTGTGCTGTGCATCACGTCTCCTCAACTTATCCACTGGTTGCAAGTTTGTACCCTTGAACAACATCTTCTCAATTCCCGCCCCCCAACCCCTGATAACCACCAGTCTACTCCCTGAGTTTGGCTTTCTTAGATTCCATATATAAGTGATGTAATGCAGAATTTATCTTTCTCAGTCTGACTTATCTCACTTACCATAAGGTCTATCCATGTTGTTGCAAATGGCAGGATTTCCTTCTTTCTCATGGCTGGATGCTATTCCATTAGATATTCATAAACCATTTCTTCTTTGTCCATTCATCCATTGATAGACACTTAGGTTGTTTCCATATCTTGGCAATTGTGAATAATGCTTCAATAAACATGAGAGTGCAGATATCTTTTCTTTTCAATAACATGTTTTTATTTTCTTTGGATATATATATACCCAGAAGTGGAATTGCTGGATCATGTGGTAGTTGTGTTTTTAATCTTTTGAAGAACCTCCATACTATTTCCCATAGTGGCTGAACCAATTAATTCCCACCAACAGTGCACAAGGAATCCCTCTTCTCTACACCTTCAGAACACTTGCTATCTCTTGTATTCTTGATGATAGCTATTCTAATGGGTGTGAAGTAATATCTCACTGTTGATTTTGATTTGCGTTTCCCTGATTGTTAATGATGTTAAGCATCTTTTCATGTACCTGTTGGCCATTTGAATGTCTTCTTTGGAAAAATATCTATTCGGTTCCTTTGCCCATTTAAAAAATCTGTTTGTCTGGTTTTTGTTATTGAGTTGAATGAGTTCTTTATATATTTTGGATATTAACTCCTTATCCAATATATGGTTTGCAAATATTTTCTCCCATTCTAGAGGTTGCTTTTTTATTTTGTTGATGGTTTCCTCTGCTGTGCAGAAGCTTTTTAGTTTGATGTAGTCCCACTTGTTTTTTTGCATATGTTGCTTGCGCTTT
Organism: Mirounga leonina; assembly: GCF_011800145.1. Classification (NCBI taxonomy): domain Eukaryota; kingdom Metazoa; phylum Chordata; class Mammalia; order Carnivora; family Phocidae; genus Mirounga; species Mirounga leonina. The sequence goes on from NW_023270447.1 coordinate 18,735,766, forward strand.
TGGTGTCATATCCAAAAATCATTGTCAAGACTACTATCAAGGAACTTAGTCCTTATGTTGTCTTCTAGGAGTTTTACAGTATCAGATCTTATGCTTAAGTTTTTAATCAATTCTGTTAATTTTTGTGAGTGGCGTAAGAGAGGGATCCAATTTCATTTTTCTGCATGTGGTTATCCAATTTTTCCACATGTGGTTATCCGATTTTTCCAACACCATTTATGTAAGAGACTATTCTTTTTCCATTGAGTATTCTTGCCTCCCTTGTCAAATATTAGTTGACCATATATGCAGGAATTTATTTCTGGGCTCTCTATTCTGTTCCATTGGTTAGTGTGTCTATTTTTGTGACAGTATCATACCATTTTAATTACTATAGCTTTATAGCATAGTTTGCAATCAGGAAGCATAATACCTCCATCTTTCTTAAGATTGCTTTGGCTATTTGGGGTCTTCTGTGGTTTCATAAAAATTTTAGAATTACATGGAATTTTGATAGGACTTGTATTGAATTTGTAAACAGCTTTGGGTAAACTAGGCGTTTAAACAATATTAATTCTTCTGATTTATGATCACGGGATATCTTTCCATTTGTGTCTTCAATTTCTTTCTTCAAAGTCTTACACTTTTTAGTGTACAGGTCTTTCACTTCCTTGGTTAAATTTTTTCCTAAGTATTTTATTAGTTTTGATGCTATTATGAATGGGATTGTTTTATTTTTTTCAGATATTTCCTTGTTTAGGCCTGTGCCAGTTCTGAAAACCATGTTCTCTCCATTATGCCAGACTATACATAATCATAACTTTCCTCCCAATCACCCTCTTCTTTTTTCTATCAGAGCCACAGGAAACGCCTATAGTTCTTTTTACTTTTCAAAGAAAATTGCCTTTTTAAACTGTGAACATCACACTGCCCTTTTATTTCTTTTACTTTTCTTTCTTTCCTTTTGTAACAAGATGTTAAAGTTTATGAAAAAGATTTATGAAATAGAAGAGAGAATCACTAAATTCTTAAAAACCCTCAAATCTGAGTGTCCCACCATGGCTCATGGAGATACTTTCACTACTAAGCCCTAAATGAGAGAAATAAAAACAATTTGCTGAGTTTTCCATAAACTAAATGCATTCTCTTTATTCAAAGATTCTTTTCTTACTATTCATCTAGTATTAAAATATCTTTCTTTTAAGAAATGATAATGACAGCAACTGGTAATTTCTTTTTAATGTCATGACTTGGCAACTCTCTGTTTGCCCTTCCTCCCACTTCCTACTCCCCCCTCACCCCCCATAATTTTACTGCTCTGGAAACTGCTGCCCTAACACATGCCTTTTTTTTTTTTTATAGTGTCAACACATTTGCCTATTTTTCTTCTAGATCCTCCCGTTCTTGTTACTGCTTCTGAAATCTGATCAAATATAATAAAATCTCTAAATGTCTTTGTAATTGTGACTGTAGCCTGAGCAGGCAGGCATTTTGCAGACAGGAGATGTTGACAATACAGCTACTCTCTGAAATATCTTCTCTGAAAAGAGTGAAAATGCTGCCTGCTGAGGTGTCTCACACCAAACATGATTCGGAAGTATACCCATCACGATAATGAAAGCCAAACTGATGCCATTAGTATTAGCTCTTTTGTGGAAAGTGACTTTCCAATGCCAGAAAAGTGTACCGAGCCGAAATGAAGTGAATTTATTCTCGTACCTATGCAAAGAACTTTAAAGAATGACAACAAAAGGATTTCTCTCTAAGTTTATTTAGTAAGTTACTTGAAAGAAGAAACTTAGGTACGGGCATTCATTGCTATAGTGTAATTTTAGAACCCAAAAGAGCTTCCATCCCCCAACTATCTTCCTGCCAACCTATTACAAAGCACAGCTCGGGGAAACTGCCAACAGCAAGACTCCAGCTGGTTTTGCCTTTGCAGAGGTGACTTTCTTCTGACATGATCTAGGGGACCCAGGTTTCCTGTCCCTGGACTCTCAACCACTCTCTCTGCTCTTCCCCAGCAGCGCCCCTCCCCCACTCTGCGGCAACCTACTCCATCCGACCTTCGTGACTATTTATAGTAGAATGAGAGAAAATGGCCAGAAAATAGATACACACTTGGTAACTACTCCAACATCGAATTGTTTGACCCTTGATTTATGTCCCACCTAACACCTCTTATCCCTTCCCCAGGGTCAAGCTTTTTTCAATCATTTCCAGCTCCTTTACCCAGTGAACTCAAACCTTCCTCTGCCAGACCCAAGGGAGAGTCCCTTTGCCCAGGAAAGCAATCTTGTCACTTACGTCTCAGCTCCCTCCCCGCCCCCGCCCCACCCAATCCCTTAGTGCAGGCCATTTCAACTTGGTTTTCTCCAACCAGTGGTATGCCCAGAGCAGCTCATGCTGTCCAGAGAGCTGATTGTAACATTTGCAGGAATTTTGCAAGCCAGGTGTTAAATAGTTATTATTAAAAATTAAGTTATGTAAACTTACAATTAAGAAAATTATATAAAAACAAAGGTACTAAATAATCAAAACTTGTCACTTCTTAATTATTTTACTACATCGTGCTATTTTCTATGCCCTTATGGTTATTGACGTCTATTGTATCTGTATGGTGGGAATACTATGGAAGAGTGTGCCACTGGGCCTCTCTTCCCAAGCCTGAGTTCAGGAACATCACGTTGATAGCTTGAAGTCTGTCCTAGTGGGATTATTTACGCCACTGCTGCAAATCGGGGTTCTTCCCATCACAACCCCTAAAGCCCTTGTGAGGTATTTACCAGCACCTGGCTGTGCAACATGACCGGAAAAGCCAGGTACTCCCTCTACAGTGTCTGAAGAAAACCATGGAGCCCCACAGATCGGTGTTGGTATAAATTCAGAGTAATCGATTTCACACACGTCCTCAGCACTGCTCTGCCATCTTGCTGTGTTTCCCAGGTCAGTTTTCTCCTCCATACTCCAAATGGGTTTTTTCCTTACCTTCTCCACTTCCCTCCAACATCTAACCCTCACCCCCCTTCCTCCTCCCTCTCTGGAGACAACTTAAATTCCTACTTCACAGAAAAAACAGAAGCCATCCAAGGAGTGCTCCCTCAAATTCCTGGCTCCGAATCTATGAGGGAACCTGTGTCCGCACCCTGCCTTCTCCTGTTACAATGAAATAGGAGACCTTCTTTCCCCTTGAGCCCTGGTCCCAGGCTCTTCTGCTTCTCCAGGAACTTCCCTCTCTCCATTATGCTCCATCCTCTGTAGCTGGTACCTTCCCTCACCGTGGTCTCCTCTCCATCCAGTATTTTGACTTCCATAGTTCTCTCTATCTAAGCAAACAAGCCTTCTCAATTCCATGTCCTCCTACAGCTACTGCCTTACCTCTTCCCTTCCCTTCATAGTTAGACTTGAAAACACTTATTCAAACTCTACTTCCTTTTCTCGCTCTCGCTGCTCAACCTGTTGCAAATTGGTTTCCTGCTCAGTTCCACTGAAACGCTATTGCTAAGGCCACCAGGGTCCTCCAAGTCAGATGGAAAGTTCTCGGTCTTTATCTTGATCTCTACCACATTTTGGGCGCCTGGGTGGCTCAGTCGTTAAGCGTCTGCCTTCGGCTCAGGTCATGATTCCAGGGTCCTGGGATCGAGCCCCGCATCGGGCTCCCTGCTCGGCGGGAAGCCTGCTTCTCCCTCTCCCACTCCCCCTGCTGTGTTCCTGCTCTCACTATCTCTCTCTGTCAAATAAATAAATAAAATCTTTAAAAAAAAAAATCTCTACCACATTTTAATCACTCTGTTTTTGAAAGTCCCTCTTCCTCTGGTCTCCAGGACATCACTCTCCACTGCTTTTCTTCCTACTTCTAGGGCCACTCCTTCTCGTTCCTCTTTGCATTTCCTTTCCTCCTCTGGTTTTCCTAGAAAACCAAATTTCCTTGATGAAAGCTGGCACTGATTTTTCTGTATTACTCTCCTCCTTACTGTGATTATCAGCAGCAGCAAACCAGCCACCAGCCTTTCCAGATACAAATTTGATAGGACAAGGGGAAAAAATTCTCAGATGTGTTTATATTATGAGAAAGAGGTTGGGGCGCCTGGCAGCTCAGTTGGAAGAGCATGTGACTCTTGATCTCAGGCTGGTGAGTTCAAGCCCCACATTGGGTATAGAAATTACTATAAATAAATAAATAAATAAATAAATAAATAAATAAATAAATAAATAAACAAACTTAAAAAAAAGTGGAAGCAAGGAAGGAAACTAACATTTATTGATATTTATTATTAATGGCAGGCATTATGTTAGATGTTACACAAATTCATATATTATTCTATTTATCTTCATGATTATACTGCAAGGCAAATATTATCAATCCCATTTTACAGATGATGAAATTGTTTAAGTAGCTCACAAGCTAGTAAGTAGCAGAGATTAAATTTAAACCCACTTCGGACTCCTAGGACAGTGCTCTTTCTGGAAATGGCATACCCTATCAGATCTGCTCTTGGCTTATAGTGATTATGTGGAAAACAATTAAATGCTTCTTTTGGGTGTGCTAACTTTGGGGGAAAATGTCCTATAGTTGTTTGGAAGCAATGGGTTGGTAGCTTGATTGGATGGCCTCCAGACAAGACTTCCCAGCACAGCAATAACTCACAAAGCACTCCACAGGCAGGTTATGGTTTTCAGCTCTGCAGGCTGAGAGACTCTATTCTTGCCCATGCACCCTGTAACAGTGTCTAGGGGACAGCTCATACCACTGAACTCAAAAGACTGGTATATAAAGAAGAAAGCCAATTTACATAACCATAAAAATTTTGGTTTTCATTTACTAATATGAGCCTATGGAAATATCTCTATGAGAATTTTTTTTTTCTTTTTAGAGAGGGAGAGAGAGTGGGGGGGGGGGAGGAGCAGAAGGAGAGAGAAATAATCTTAAGCAGGTTCCACACCCAGCAAGGAGCCCGATGGGGGCTCAGTCTCACAACCCTGAGATCATGACCAAAGCTGAAATCAAAAGTCAGACGCTTAACCGACTGAAACACCAAGGCATCCCTCTTTATGGGAAATAAATTTTTTGATCAGCAGGTTACTGAGTAAGAAACTGAGTAAGAAATCAGAGCCAGGTGAGTTACATTGATTATCATTCTTATTGGGGCAATTGATCTATCATCTTGCTAATAGAAAGGAGGGTGGGGATGGGGCGCTTGGGTGGCTCAGTCGGTTAAGCATCTGCCTTTGGCTCAGGTCATGATCCCAGGGTCCTCGGATGGAGTCCCACATGGAGCTCCTTGCTCAGCAGGGAGCCTGCTTCTCTCTCTGCCTGCCACTCCCCCTGCTTGTGCTCTCTCTCTCTCTTTCTGACAAATAAATAAATAAATAAAATTCTTTAAAAAAAACCCACAGAAAATAGCACAAACACCAGCTGTGGCTACAAGTTCTCATAGAAGGTCCTCTTCTCCTCCCCAACCCCTCAGAACAGGTCTATTTTCCTTTTTTACTCTAGCAGTGATCGTGGGGGAGTTGCTTCTGGGTTATCCTACCCTAAAGTCTAGCCTAGCCTAGAGTCTCAACTTTGCTGGGAGAGGGCTTCCCATTAGACTCCTTAGCTTGGGTGTCCCATAAGCCAAAACTATGAAAACTGCCCCTCAGTTTTTCCCTTTTTAGCATACACTCTCAGAGTAAAAGTAGCTTCATTTCTTTTCTTTTTTTTTTTTAAAGATTTTATTTATTTGACAGAGAGAGAGACAGAGAGAGAGGGAACACAAGCAGGGGGAGTGGGAGAGAGAGAAGCAGGCTCCCGCCGAGCATGGAGCCCGATGGGGGGCTCGATCCCAGGACCCTGGGATCATGACCTGAGCCAAAGGCAGCTGCTTAACTGACTGAGCCACCCAGGTGCCCCAAGTAGCTTCATTTCTAAGCTACACCCAGGATTCCTACCTTCATCCAGATTTTGGCCTGATGACATCTTATTGAATGTTAAGATGCTTTTAAGAAGGTATTTTAAAACATATTTCATCCAGCATTTTTAGTTGTTTTTAGCAGGGGGCTTAGTTCAAATAACATGTCCTATTACTAACAATAACATATAAGTGCTCAAAAAGATGGTCACTAATATTTTGTCCAGATGGACAAGGACCAGATCTACTAAGATATGCTTGGTCAAGCCTGAGTGCCACACAACTGGGACTTGTTCAACAGAGTCTCTGAAAGTGTGCTCTTGCACTGTCTGCATCCTTTGCCAGAAATAACAGATTCTGGACCCCATCCTAGGCCTCCTGATTAGAATTGGGGGGAGTCAAATCAGATCTGCATTTTTATAAGCTCTGTAGGTAATTCTTATGTGCACCGAAGTTCAGAACAATTGAACTAAGGCATGGTTACAAATTAGATCTCATACATTCCCAGAAATCCTTCTTTTCTACAGCCTTCCCGCCTGGAATATGCATTAGCATATATTTTTTTAATTATTTTTTTTAAGCATTCATTTATAAGAAAGATTATTTCTCAGTACATCTTTTAATTTTCTTCATATTTATAATACATATTCATAACAGATTCTTAGTAGCATACTTAAATTACCATAAGGAGTGTATAAAACTTTAAAAATCCTAAGAATGCTTGACAGCATAACCTTCATAAAAATCTAGGAACTGGAAATCCAATTATCAGTTGAATGGGGAATTTAGACCACCAACTGTAATTTAAATCACAAACCTAGTATTCCTAACCAGCATAAGCCCTTATACAGTTGCAACAAAATACGTAAAAACAAAAATAACACAAAACAAAGGCACTTTCTTGATAGATGAAAGCATTATAGAGTATATGGATTATATTTTTCTATAATGGCATTTTTCTTTGTTTATTTAATACCATGAATATACCCCTAATTTCTTTATTTGAGGTCTTATAAAAAATTTATATTCCAATAACCTCTGATTCCCGTGTAAGTCCAACTTTGGAAAGAACTACAAAAGATGGTAATTTATTACAGCCTAAAAATATCCTTATTAGCACATACTTTTTTTCTTAGCATTTAGAAATTCCTGTGGATGGATACGTGATAAAATAGCATAGGAATATTAATGGTAGGATCTGGGAAGCAGTGTATGGGTGTTCACTATAACATTCTTTCAACTTTTTTTGTGTTTGAAAGGTTTCGTGACTCAATTTTTGTGATAAAAGGGATCAATAGCCACATATATGGCTAAGGCCTCTATCTTGGTCAGTAACAACTCTACCACATGCCCTGCCACACTGCTCCCTGATCCTAGGGCATCCTTCTCCTCCCTTGTTCCCCTGACTAAAGTCTACACTTTAAGACTCTATTCAAAGATAGGGACTTTTCTGATACCCCCACCCCAGCCCATGGTCTGGTCACGGCCTCCTTCTTCTGTACTGCAGTGTATACACACCACACTTGTAGCTCTTATTAGTTTGTTAGTTAGTTTACATGGCCTAGATCCCTATGTCACTGTAAGCTTGCAGAGGGCATGGACTGTGTTGTTTCATCCCTATGTTCCCAGGGCCCAGGCCAGGTCTGGACTCAACTCTTTTCCCTACTTTCATTTTTCTTTTATCTTCTGATACCATATTGTTTACTCTGAACCAATTATCTGCAGGTTATGCTGTTAACACAATTTGTCTATAGGCTAAGTGGGTTTTTATTTTCCTTTGCTTTAAAAAAATTAATTTAGATTTGGAACAATCTGAATTTTGTTGCTTTCTCTCTATCTAGAGATTATTTCAAAGTTTAGCTGTCAGTGACAAAGCTTTGTCTACATTTTGTCTTTATATTCTGAAGACCAGAGTTTCATGAAAGATAACTTGTTTGTTTGTTGTTGGTTTTGGTTTTTTTTTTTTTTTGAAAGGTAACTTTTTATTTTTTTTTCCTTTTCTTCTTTGAACAGTAATTAGGCACAAAGGACATCTGAATGATCCCCTCAAATATTAACATTTATGCTTATAATTTAGTATGAAAAAAATTGCCCTGTCTAGAAAATAAAGTGAAGTCTCAGGTTTGTCCTATAAAGTTTTACAGTACATAAAAAGTGACAGCAAAAAACCCTTGAGATTTAAAATTTTCTTTATTTTTGCTATTTTCCTAAATGCTTGTTTAATGCAAAAACTCTCCTATATATTTGGTTGAACAATATAAAACTACTGATTGTCTACTATTTTTGACTTACAAAAAAATGGCAATTTCATATTGTTCAACCTAAAAGTTCCCTCATTTAATCACATATAATCTTGGTCTCTTTGAGAAATACTTTCCATTGTTTTGTTTGTTTTATCTGTCTTTTCTTGGACACTTTCTATGTGGTAAAGTGTTCATGGCTATCAAATGTATTTTTTGTTCTTAGTGGTAAAATGAACAAGTTATTTCTGTTTCTCCTTTACATTTATAAAATGATTTTTTTTAATGTAAGCCATATGCGGTTGTGTAGATTAAATTCTAAGAGATTACTTTTGGTTTAAAACCTTTCTTCTTTAAACAGTTCTCTTATTTTTGCTTCCTTCTCTATGCTTGAATGAGGGACATCTGTTTCTGTTTTCAGTCTTCTTTTGTTACATGACAAAGTAGAGTATCAAAGTTTTCCTTCTTCAATAAGAAAAGAATGCTTTAATTTTGTTTTTTATTTCCTTTTATTTATTTTCACTGCTTGAAGAATTACAAATATTATATGAAAAGAATGAACTGCTCCCTGAAAAAATCTAAACAATAAGAAGTACAAAGTGAAAACACCTCTCTCATCTACCCTGTTCCTACTTCCTAGGCGTAACCACTGATAATAGTTGGGGTGTATCCTCCGAGACTTTTTCCTATGCACATACATTTATGTGCATATATGAACATATATATGCATATGTCTGTATCATAGAAAAGGGACCATACTAAACAGATTATTATGCAACTTGATTTTTAACCCACTAATAAATCATGAATACATTTCCAGGTTACTACACATAGATCCATTTTTATTGACTACCATTTTATGAGGGTGGCATAATTTATTCAATCACCCACCCCATTGATGGAGATTTAGATAATTTCCAATATTTTGCTATAACATTAAAGGCTGCAATGAACATTGACATACATGACGCGATTCTTTCTGTGGCATAGATTCCAAGAGATGGATTTAACCGAGTCAACAGTCTCTGTTAAACCTTTCAGAGGTGCTGCCAAGTTGCTCTCCAAAAAGGACATTGTACCAATTTACACTGCTTCCAACACTGTATAAGAGAACTCTTTTCCCCTGCTCTTGCTTTTATTAGAAATTACCAGTCTTGGAGCGCCTGGTGGCTCAGTCGTTAAGTGTCTGCCTTTGGCTCAGGTCATGATCCCAGGGCCCTGGGATCGAGCCCCGCATCGGGCTCCCTGCTCTGCGGGAAGCCTGCTTCTTCCTCTCCTACTCCCCCTGCTTGTGTTCCCTCTCTCAGTGTGTCTCTCTCTGTCACATAAATAAAATCTTTAAAAAAGAAAAAAAGAAATTACCAGTCTTTAACATTTTTACTAATCTGATAGGCACAACCTGATATCTCTTTGTAATTTTTCTGTATTGTTTTCCTAATCACTTAGGATTAGGTCCTAGATCACAAGGATCACTTGAGATTAAGTGTTTTTAAAAAATCATTTATATTCTTTCCTTTATAAATTGCCTGTTCATATCCTATATGAGTTATCTATTGCTGTATAACAAATTAGCACAAATTTAATGGCTTAAAACCCACACATTTATCATCTCTCAGTTTCTGTGGATCTGGGCATGTCTTAGCAGAGTCCTCTCCTTCAAGGTTTCTCACAAGGCTATGGTTTCATTGGAAGGTTTATCTGAGGAAGGATCCACTTCTAAGCTCATGTGGTTGTTCGTGGAATTCAGTTTCTTGAAGGCTGCTGGACTGAGAGCCTCAGTTCCTGTTTGCTATTGGCCAGAAGCCATTCTCATTTCCTTGTCATGTGGGTCTGTCCAACATGGCAGCTTGACTGATCAAAGCATGCAATCTAAGAGGCAACAGAGGGAGTCAGCTAGCAAGATGGAAGTCACAGTCTTATGTAACCTAATCACAGAAGTGACATCTCATCATCACTGCTGTATTTTACTGGTTAATAGCAAGTCATAGGTCTGCCCACAGGAGTTCACACAAGGGGTATAAATATCAGGAGATAGAGATTACTAGAGACCATTTTAGAGTCTTCCTGCCACATGTCCTTTGCCCATTTTTCAATTGGGTTGTCTTTTTTTAATTTTCTTTTTTCTTTTTTTAAGATTTTATTTATTTGAGAGAGAGAGAAAAGAGAGAGAGCACAAGCAAGGAGGAGGGGCAGAGGGAGAGGGAGAAGCAGATCATGCTCCCCTCCCCCCCCCCCCCCCCCCCAGCTGAGCAGGAAGCCTGAAGCCAGGCTCAATCCCAGGGCCCCGGGATCATGACCTGAGCCAAAGGCAGATGCTTAACCAACTGAGCCACCCAGACACCCTATTTATTGATTTTTCAGAGCCCTTTATATACTATAGAAATAATTGTGTGGTGGTGGTGTATGTGTCTGAGCATAAGTGTGTGGAGATGATAGATAGATAGATGATAGATAGATAGATAGATAGATAGATAGATAGATAGATAGATAGACAGATAGGAAGGAGAGAGAGAGAATTTTCTCCAAATGTTTAGGTATTTAATTTTTATGTAGTTGGTCTTGTAAATCTTTTCTTTTATAACATCTTTTATTTCTTCTTTAAGGTCATATTGTTGCTAACAGTTTTTAAAAATGATCTTTTCTACTTTTTTCTATTATTATGTAATCTCTACACCCAATGTGAGGCTCAAACTCATGACCCCAAGATCAAGAGTTGCATGCCCTACCGACTGAGTCGGTCGGATGCCCCCATATCTTTTCTACTTTTTACTTTTGTAAAGATATAGTTTGATCATTAAGTCAAATGGAATTGATTTTTTCATGATATGCAAAGCAAACATCTACTTTTGCCAAAAGAATGTCAATTTACCTAGCACCATTTACCAAACAGTCCATTTATTTGATTTTTAAGAATTAACTGCTTTTTAAAGGGTTTATATATATATATATATACATGCCTAACTTATTCATATTATAGGAAGATACACTAATAGTTTCTGAAATAAAGTTTGTTTTGCTTTCTGAGATATCCTTTAAGGTTAGTCTAAGTGCTTTTAACCAACTGACTAGAGATATGTTGGAGAGATAATGGGTCTGGGTTATCCTGTCTGATAGTTACAATTGTGAACCTGGGGTGAGTTACTTCCCATTTTTTGCCCAACTATGTTTAGCACTGTGCTTGGTCCATACTTAGTGCTCAATAAACAGCAAATGGTGCTTACTAGTGCTACATGCCCCTCTGCTTCTACTTGATCTCTCCCTTTCCTGTGCATTCATGGATTTGAGGAATATCCAATACATATGTTCCAACAATTGCCCATTTTTTTACATGATGACAAAATGCCAAGTTGAAATATAAAACCTCAACCAAGCCAGGAAGTTAGAATAAGGTAAATACCAAGAATCTTGACCCGAAATGAAGTTCTTTTGAATGATTACTCAAACCCAAGCCTGTGTAGGGATAGTTACCAGACAGCAGGGTCTACCATTTTGCACAATTCTGGGAAACACACCACGCCCATTCTCTTCTATGCAGAGGAGTATATTTGGAGTTGTACATCACAGGGGCCCTTTGAGCATAGGTCTGAGATAAAGTTCCATTTGTGAGAATTGTAAAATTGCAATGATGTGTTTTCATAATTTTGTTCTAACAGATTACGTTGTGCTTTGAACATTATTGAACAATGCCACATTCCTGGAGAAGCAGTTATACCTGACTGGTTAATAGTTGGGGCCTCAGGAGCCAGTGTGCTAAGTTTGGAACCCTCCTCTATCACTTATTATCTATGTGATCCTGGGCAAATTACTTGCCTCCTTATACCCCAGTATCCTTTTCTGTAAAATCAAGAAAAATCTATTTATCTATCATCTATTTTTTTATCTATCAATTGGGGGAACTATCATAACAAAAGAGAATACAGACACAACACAATTCCTTGCCTGAAAGGCTTACAATCCTTTCAGAAGACACTCATGCAAAGACAATTACAAGATGGTATGGTAATTGTTGAAAGAGAGGTCTCTGCAAAGTTCAATTAGAGCATGGAAAAGAGTGCCTAAGTCTAAATACCATCCACAAGCTAATGACTTCAAGTTTCACATTTCTAATCTTGACCTCTCTCTTGCTCCAGGCATATACAAAAAACTATTTGATATTTTCTCTTTGATGCCTCGAAGGCATAAATTCAACACAGTATAAACAGAACTATTGATTTTTTACCCCAAACCTGCCCCTCCCCCCAGCTTCCTTGTCTTAGTAAATGGCACCACCAACCATTCAAGCCAAAAACTTGGAGCAAGCTCTGGGAAAGGAGTCAAGGAATCAAGAAATTAAGAAGAAGGGCTGGATCTAAGGAATATTTAATAGATTTTTATCTCCAGGCTAATCTATCAGCAAATGCTTTGATCTTACTTTCAGGATATCTTTCCAGTCTGTCTGCTTTGCTCCTTCTCCACGGCTACCATTCTCAGCCAGACCTCCTCCTCCCACTGGACTGCTGGCATGGCTCTTCCTGCTTATGCTTCTATAGTCTACTCTCTGCTTATGCTTCTATAGTCTACTCTCCATCAGCAGCCTCATCTTGGTCCACAATTCCCCTCAGTGCTGCTCTCCCACTACACTGGCATCTTTTTATTTTTTGGAACAGGCTAAGTTCCAGGACCTTTTCACCTCTGACTGGACTGCCCTTCCATAGCTCATCAATATGGCCAGCTCATTCTCATCCTACAGATCTGCCCTCAAAGCTTTTTCAGGCTACCCTACCTAAAGTTGCTGTTTCTGCATCAAAACACTCTGTATCATGTCAATCTATTCATTTCCTTCATAGCATTTATCACAATGTGAACTTAATTATGTGTTTGCTTGCTTATTTATTGTCTTCCCCCTCTCCTCTCAACTGGAGTGGAAGCTTCATGAAAACTTGGGCTTTTATTTTTTTAAGACTTTATTATTTTTTTTAAGATTTTACTTTTTCTAAGTAATCTGTACACCCAATGTGGGGCTCAAACTTACAACCCTGAGATCAAAAGTCCCACACTCTACCGACTGAGCCAACCAGGCACCCCCTGGGCTTTTAATGTCTTGTTCACAGCACCTAGAACAGTGCCTGGCACATAGTAGGTGCTAAATAAATATTTATTGAGTGAATAAAATAGAAACTGCCCATGGGTTTTCAATGAGGTTTTCACAGAGAAAGTAGCTTCTGGTCAGGACATGAAGGTCAGGACATGTGTGATGGATAGTTTGGGAACAGAGAATGTTGACATTTTTACACTATGCTAAGGAGCTTAGATTTTATCCTTTGTATGACTGGAGCCACTGATTAGCTTTGAACAGTGAATCCTTGTGTATTAGTTCTCTATTGATAGCACAGCAAATGACCACAATTTAAAACGACACCTGAAAGTTAGATGTCCGACATAGGTCTCATTGGGCTGAAATAAAGGTGCCAGCAGGGCTGTGTTTCTTCTTGGAGGTTCCAGGGAAGAATCTGTTCTCAAGGTCATTCATGTTATTGGCCAGAATTTAGCCCTTTATGGTTAAGGGACTAACCTCTCCGTTTCCCTGCCGTTGTTATGGGGGGAGGGGCACCCTTAACCCCTAGAGGGTGCCTGCTCTCAGAGCCAGTAACAGCATGTCAAATCCTTCTCTTGCTTGATATCTCTCTGACTTCCGCTTTGGTCATATCTCTCTTCTTTCTCTTCCAATCTATATCTCTCTGACCCCAGCTGGAGAAAGTTCTCTACTTTTGAGGGCTGATGTGATAAGATTGGGCCCACATGGATACTCCAGGACAAACTCCCTATCATGAAGTTTAAAACCTTAATTGCTTGCTGTGTAGTATGACATTCAGAGGTTCCACGGATTAGGGCACTTTTCAGAGTTGACAGGGGGAGCACTCTACCTCCACATTTTGTGATCACATTTTTTTGCTAGCTTCCTCAGCAGGCTGTGTGAGGTAATCTCACTAAAATAGAATGGGGTAAGACTAGTAATCAAGTGGCTATTCCAGCTCAGTGATGATGAAGAACTAAAAAAAAAGATAAGAAGGGCTGAACATAAGGAATATTTAATAGATTTTATCTGCAGGCTTTGGTAACTGATTAGATGTAGGGGTTGTGGCCAGACGGACTCAGAAATGTCTCTCCAGTAGTGCCATTTGGTGGGATGGGCTTAAGGGAATGATGATAGATTTCCTGAGGCATTGAAGATACTCTTGCATTTTTCTGATGAGTCATTTAGATTAACAAATTACTCAAATGATTATGTTGATAATGTTCAACATAGTATCCTTTATGGGGATTCTTGGCATATTAAGTAGAAATTATTTACTTTAAAACATGATTAACAGTATTTATTCACTCCTTTCCAAACTTTAACATTTCAAGTGCTAACAGCCCTAAGTTTCTCTTTGTAAAGTCTGTAAAAAAATTTTTTTCTAGATATTTGTAAATGGTGTTGTATAATGCTTTATTTCTGTCCTCTTTAAGAGGACAAATAATTGCAATAGCACAGAAATAACTGAAAGGCACCATAGGTGATACAAGAGGAGAAGGCACAGTGGTTCCTAGCCTTGATCTTTGTCCTGGTCTTCAAGGGTCATGACTGGTTTGCATTACACAATCGCTGGTTTATCAGAACATACTTAAAGCTGGCCGTTGCATTTCAAGGAAAAGGAAGACAAATCTAGGAAAGGATTGGAAGCTTGATATGGAAGTGACGTTTATCTGGGAAGTTAGAATGTAGGCTCTAACACAGGTTTATGTGTTTGTTTTTAAGAATAGCAACATTTTACTGAACATTTACTCTAAACAAACATCTCCCTTAATCTTTATAATAAACCAGAGAAGTAGAGATTTTATTAATCCCATGTTGCAGAAGAGGAAACTAAGTCTAAGGTAAGTTACATAAGTTGTTCTAAATCCCATAGCTGGTAAAGTAGTAGAGAGACTTCAAAGTGCAGACTGTCCAATTCCAAACGCCATGCTCTTTACATGGAGCCCCAGGGCCTCACTCTGAAACTCATGGAGAAAAGGGACCTTCCAAACTAGTATTTCATAGGACTTCACCTTGAGGATTCTTCCTTAATCTACCTGATGACATAATTTTCTTCTACCTCTTCATAACTCCACAAATACATCTTTTGGGGCTCCCCCTAGATAATAAGTTCCATAGATGAGGTACCTCATGGGTTTGGGTTTACCCTTGAATTCCCAGTTCTTAGCTCAGGGCATGGCACATAGTAGGTGCTCAAAAAAATTATTTGTTCAGTAAATGTATGCAGGCATGAATGAATGAGTGCCATTTAACTTTTCTGGACCACCAGTCTGTCATCTGCAAAATGAAGAATGGACAGATAAATTCTTTCATCCATTCAGAAACCTTATTAAAGGCCTACAAAATGATCTGTAGTTCCCTTCAGAAAGACAAAATATAGACAAAAAAATATGTCTAGCAGAAGTGTTATATATGTTTATCTATACCTATCGTCTATCTCCTTTCTATGTATAACATTTCTTTTTGACCTGTAATTGTTAGTTACCACTGATCATTAATGAAACCTTTTAATGTTGAGTAAATTATTAAATATGCAGGAATATTTGAATCCTAATATGTTCTACTCTAAGTAGCATTATCATAGTTGATTGTTTAGAAATGTATCTTTTTTTAAAAGATTTTATTTATTTATTAGAGAGAGAGAGAGCAAGCAGGGGGAGGGGGAGAGGGAGAGAATCTCAAGCAGACTCCAGGCTGAGCATGGAGCCCCACACAGGGCTGGATCCCATGACCCCCTGAGACCTCGACCAGAGTAGAAACCAAGAGTCAGACACTCAAATGGCTGAGCCACCCAGAAACCCTGAAATATGCTTTTTTATATTTGAGGAAATTTTTCAGATTTAAGAATGTAGTTGGGTTAGCTTTATATCTTTTTCCTTTTTTTACTGCCTAGTCTTATGTTTTCTTTGTAATTGAAGCTGATAACATGAAGCATTGAATATAAGAGATACAAAGTGTTTATATTTGTTGCATCTCATTTATTTCTTTCTTATTCTACAGTTCTGTAATTGGAGCTACCAAGTGTTACATTTTGTTTTCTGCAGGCTACTGCTTGCTCTTTTGTTTAGTTTATTTTATCTTAGTGCAAATGTGTTTTGCTTCCTCAAATAGAAAAATTGTAAAGAAAAAATTTTTCTCACCCCATATAAAGGAAGATTTGCTGTTGTTGCCTTTTCTTTTATTAAAGATACTTTATACATCTAGTATTTTTAATATATGAACAGATAATAGTATTTTTAAAAATCTTCTAGTACGTTTACTATATTTACAATTTGCTTATATTGGGATTGATATTTGAGTGACATTCCTTAATGTACACAAATTGTCTGGTTTAGACAAGAATACGCATTCCAAGGTAATTTACTTTATCAATAAAATGCAGCAAGAAAAGTCTTAAACAATGATCTCTAAAAAACAGCAGTGTTTTCACCTATTATTCTTCGTGTATTGAAAATGCTATCATGAACAACTCTTCCAGAATTTTCTAGTGATTATTCAATAACTAAAATTTATTAAGTATTTGAGTCCTTCTTTTCTTTTTTTTTAAAGATTTTATTTATTTATTTATTTGAGATAGAGAGAGAGAGAGAGGAGAAACAGCATGAGAGGGAAGAGGGTCAGAGGGAGAAGCAGACTCCCCGCTGAGCAGGGAGCCCGATGTGGGACTCGATCCCAGGATTCCGGGATCATGAGCTGAGCTGAAGGCAGTCGCTTAACCAACTGAGCCACCCAGGCACCCGAGTCCTTATTTTCTATAAGATCACATATTTAGTATTGATGTAGATGGACAAATTAAGTGACCCTTTCTTATAAGTATTTTAAACAAGTGGAAAAAAAGCAGAGCAGAGCAGGATTTTGACAGATTGACCTTTGCAGCCTACTCACCATACTTTCGTGGCATCTCTTTCTTCTGTAGTAAATTACCAGTGTCAGTGATGCTCTGAATAGCTTAGAGTACTTCCCTGACAGCAGCCCCCCCCAACCTGTGACAGTTACCTTCACCTGTAACTAGTTGCTATAGGAGAAATCCATTCTCATTTAAGAATATATAGTACCAACAAAAGAAAAGCTATTTGAGGAAAGGGGGAGAAGTGTTGTTGATTTTTTTCTGATAAAAAAATAATGCACATAGATACCTAAATAGATGGAGAGCTATACTATATTCAAGAATTAGAACACTAAATATTGTTAAGATGACACTTCTTCTTAGACTGATCTATAGATTCAATGCAATACTTAACAAAAACTCAGCAGGTGTTTGTTTTGTTTTGCGTGTGTGTTTTTGTAGCAATTGAAACTGATTCTAAAACTTATGTTGAGGGGCACCTAGGTGGCTCAGTCACCTAAGTGCCTGCCTTTGGCTCAGGTCATGATCCCAGGGTCCTGGGATGGAGTCCCCGCATCGGGCTCTCTGCTCAACGGGGAGTCTGCTTCTCCCTCTGCCTCTGCCCCTCCCCACTGCTTGTTTTCTCTCTCTTTCTCTCTCTCAAAATAAATAAAATCTTTAAAAAAATAAAAAATAAAACTTATGTTGAAATGCAAAGAACCTAGAATAGCCACAAAAATTTGAAAAAGAAAAAAACATGTTGGAGGATTTTTACACCTTATTTCAGAACATACCTTAAACCTATAATAACCAAAACAATATGGTTTGGGCATAAAGATAGACATATTGATCAAGGAAATAGAAAATCTAGACATAGATATAAGGGTAATTGATTTTTTTGACAAGGTAAGTCAAGATAAGTCAATGGGAAAGAAAATTTTTTTTCAAATACTGGTGCTAGTATAATTGGACATTTTATATAAACAAAACAAAACCTTTGCTCTTACCTCACTTATATACAAAACTTAATTCAAAACAGAATGGTTTGTAATATATAATACACCTAAATATAAGAGCTAAAACTCTGGAACTTTTAGAAAACATGAGAAAAATCTTTGTAATCTTGAGTAAGCAAAGATTTCTTAGGACACAAAAAGCACAAATAATAAAAATTCTAAATTGATAAATTTAACTTCATCAAAATTAAATATGCTTGTTCTTCTAAGAATACCATTTTAAAAATTAAAAGATACTGAGAGGAAATGTTTGCAAGACATGTATTTCATAAAGGAGTTGTATCCAGAATATATTTAAAAAACTCTTACGATTCAACAATAAAGACAAACAACCCAATGAAAGACACGGACAAAAGGTTTGTTTAGTCACTTCATTCAAAAAGATATACAGATGACAATAAGCACCTGAAAAGATGCCAGCATCACTAGTCATTAGGTAAGTGCAAATGAAAATCACAGTGAGATTTCATTACACGCTCAAAGAGTGGCTAAAATCTCAGACTGATAATACTAAGTGATGACAAGGATTTGAAGAAACTGAAACCCTCACACATTGTTAGAGCCACTTAGGAAAAATTTAGCAGTTTCTTTAAAAGTTACCGCATAGGGGCACCTGGGTGGTGCAGTCAGTTAAACATCCAACTCTTGATTTCGGCTCAGGTCCTGATCTCAGGGTGGTAAGATCCAGCCCTGCATCAGGCTCCATGCTAAGCATGGAGTCTGCCTGGGAGTCTCTCTCCCTCTCCCTCTGTCCCTCCTGCTTGTGCTCTCTCTCTCTCTCTCAAATAAAGAAATAAATCCTTAAAAAAGAAAAAGTTACCACATAAACCAGAAAGTCCACTTCACTATATCTACCCCAAAGAAATTAAAGCATATGTCTCCACCAAACTCTATTCATAATAGCATTATTCATAATAGCCACAAAGTGGGGATAACTCAAATGTCCATCAATCTGTAAATGCATAAGCAAACGATGGTATATCCACATGATGGATAAGTAAAAAACTCAGCAATAAAAAGGAACCAACTACTTATATATCTAACAACATAGGTGAATCTCACAAACACCATGCTAAATGAAAGAAGCCATGTACTTTTAAAAGACTATATGTTGTATGATACCATCTATATGAAAATTTGGAGAGGGAAAAACTTCAAAATGTAGATCAGTGGCTTCCTGGGGCTGAGAGTGAGAGAAGTTGATGTAAATGGACACAATGTAACTTTCCAGAGGAAGAAAAGTGTTACAAAACTTGAATGCACTGAGCGCCTGGGTGGTTTCAGTTGGTTGTCTGCCTTAAGCTCAGGTCAGGATCCCAGGGTCCTGGGATTTAGCTCTGCATTGGGCTCCCTGCTCAGCAGAGAGTCTGCTTCTCCCTCTCCCACTCCTTCTGCTTGTGCTCTTTCTGTCAAATAAATAAAATCTTTAAAAAAAAAAACCAAACTTGAATGTAGCGATGTTTGCAAAGTTATATAAATCTACTAAAACCCATTCAATTGTGTACTTAACATGGGTAAATTTTATGGTATGTAAATTATACCTCCATAAATCTGTTAAAAACCAAAGGACGAACACAGTTAAAGGAGTAACTGTGAGAAAGTATTTGTAATATACAATCAACAAAGTATCAATATCCACAAAATATAAAAACTCCTTTAAAACAATAATAGAATAATGAGGATATTTAGGACTTAGATCTACAGGGGAGAAATCACTCTCATACTATCATGAACATGTTACTGCATTTCGTTCCGGTCTTGTGTTAGTGCATATTTTGACATAGTTGAAATTATGATTTTGTGAACCAGATGTATCTGGGGGAGGCTGAAGATTTTTTCAAATTATTTGATGAGGGGTTCCATGCAATCAAATAATTATAACAACAAAAGAGAATAGTTCTGGCTAATAATAATGGTTAAGAATGTACATTTAGTCAGTATGAAATGCAGTGAGTAACAAACGTGTATTTCTTCTCACCACCCCCTCTCTCTTTATGCCTGTAATTAGTGCTTACCCTAAGAAGTGCTATCAGGCTTCTCTTTCTCAGGTCTTTTTATCAATAAATATAGGGGTAGGAAGTCAAAAGATATTGAGTCCCTACTTTGTTCTAGGAATTGTGCTGTTGAATGTGGCTAAGGTTTCAGCAGTGACCAAGAAATGAGAGTTGTGCAAAATCTTTATCTGGAGGGGAAGCCAGGCATTATACAAATCACGATAAATAATTAAATTATTACAAGCTCTGAGACTAAATCTGAGCCCTATGTTCAATGTCCAAAGTATAAGCCACCTTTAGTCTTCTATCTCTATGCATTATCATCTTCATAAGGCTCTGTGTTTTCTTGCCTCTTGTTCAGGCCTCCCCCTATTGCTGTCTTCTAAATTCTTCTTCTCTGGCTTCTGGAACTGCTCCAATATCAACAAACTGGCCTACATTCCCAGACTCATCTACCTCAAGCTGGATATTTACTATTTAGTTCATTGATGCTCAGGCCTAACTTCTTTCCCTTCTGTATAATCTCTCCCCAGGTGAGTTCATCCATGCCCATGATCCTGACCTGTGTGCTGACAGCTCCCAGATTTCTATCTTCAGTCCAGGCTGCATCTTTAAGCCCCAGACCTGTATATATAATTGCCTACTTGACATTTCCACATTCAACATGTTATCTCAAATTCAACATGTCCCACAATTTGAATTTGTGAGTTCTGACTATCCCATCTGAAAAAAAGAAAAGGAGGAGGGAAGGAAGGAAGGAAGGAAGGAAGGAAGGAAGGAAGGAAGAAAGAAAGAAAGAAGAAAAAAATGGCACCATAAATTATTCAGTTGTATAAGCTAGAAATTGAGGAGTCATCATTGTTCATTGTCTCCTCCCTCCCACAAACCCCATCTGAGATCCAAATAAATTAAGGAGTAGGTTAAGAGTCATGAAGACAGAGATCAGCTTTACTACTGATGAAGGCCAGGTTGAAGAATGTTACTTAGGTACATGGCAAAAATGAGTTTCCTAACTCTGAATCCCAGCTTTAGGAAGATTTACCTATCCTGTCCCACATAGCACTAGACCGCTGTAGCCTTCTCCTCAGAAGGACAATCTGTCAAAAAACTTGACCCTCTGCAGACCAAGAGTACATGCTCCCTGTAGACAGGCCAGTTCTAAAGAGAAGGCAGGAAGGGCTGAGGCTTGCAAACACACTCTCCCAAACTCATCAGTCATGTGGAAGGAGTATGAGATGAGGCAAGAAGCTAGGAAATTTTAAGGAAAATCCCTCTTCATGGAAACCAGAAGAGTATGGAAGCATCCCCCTCCTAATACAATACCAAAGCTTATTGATTTCATGTCCAAAATATCTGCTATTACCTTCTCTTCATTTCTTTTCCCTCTGCCCTGACCCAAGCTAACATCATCTCTTACCTAGACCTCTGCAATAGCTTTCTCACCATTTTAACTATTGGAAACATCCATTCTCACCTATTTCCTATCTTTTCTCCACACATTATCGACGGTGATATTTTCACAGTGCAAATCAGATCATAATTTTTCTTCCCATCCCTTCTACTTCCCCCCTTACCCTTAACTCTTAGCATTAAAGCCCCAAATCCGGGGTGCCTGGATGGCTCAGTCAGTTAAGCATCTGCCTTTGGCTCAGGTCATGATCCCAGGGTCCTGGGATCGAGCCCCATGTTGGCCTCCCTACTCAGCAGAGAGTCTGCTTCTCTCTCTCTCTCTCTCTTTCCCTCTGCCCCTCCCCCCACTCATTCTCTCTCTCTCTCTCTCTCTCAAATAAATAAATAAAATATTTTTAAAAAATAAAAAATAAATAAGAACCCAAGTCCTTTGCACAACCCTGAGCACCTTGCAAAGTCTGGCCCCCTCTTCTGCTTCAGGTCATTTTATAGGTATTCCCTTGCTCTTTGCTGTCCAGTTACACTGGCCTTCTTTCTGTTTTTAAATGCTTCTAAATCCCTCCTGCCTCAGGGCCTATGGTATGCCATCCTCCAGAAGGCACCTCACTTCCTTCTTCCAGCTCACCATTAACTCCTCTTCAACCTTCACATCTGGATCAATAATCACTTCCTTGGGGATGATTTCCTGTCTCATCAAGTCCTTTCAAAGCATCATGTACTTCTGTTTCATAGCCCTTTTCTTAGTTACAGTTTTCTGTTTACATGTGTGATTGGTAATTTCTGTCTCTCCCATAAGGCTCTGAGCTCTGTGAGAAAGGTACCATATCTCTTTTTCCTCACTCATGTATATCCTGGGCTCCAGACCCAGTACCTGGCCCATAGTAGTTCTTGCTGAGTGTCCGTAATATTGAAACACCAGTGTGAGAGGGAGTAAACCTAGAATGAGGGGTTGTGAAGTTTCAGGGAAGAAGTGACCTTTAGGTGAGACATGGAGGATGACTAAGGCCAGTTAGGTGAAGAGGAGGACAGCAAAGCATTCCAGGCAGAGGGAACAAGTGAGAAAACCTATGAGGAAAGCAATAGCTCGGATAGTATGTCCCGGGAAATGAAAGTTGCAGAATAATTGGAGCTTGGTAAAGAGTTTGGAATTTATCCTAAGGGCAAGGAGAAGATTTTGAAGTGTTTAAGAAAGGTAATGACAGATATATTTGCATTTTCTGGCTGCTGTGTGGAGACTGGATTGGGTGGGGTGGAGGAGGTTAAATGTGGGGAGATAATCTGAAGGTCTAGGAAGTCTGTGGTGGTTGTAATGAACATAGTGAAATAGACTTGAGACACCCACATTGAAGATGGTAGAAGGAATAGATCTGATGACTGATTAAATGTGATGATTGAAGGAGAGGGTGGAGTCAGGAATGACTGCCAAGTTTTTAACTTTGACAGTACTTGAGTAGATAGTGGTATACTTACTGAAAGAGGGAACACTGGAAGGGACTTTGGGAAAGAGGTAAATTAGTTTTGAGTATTCTAATTTTGAGGTGTTCTTAAGACAACCAAGTGAAGATATTCACTAAATAACTGGAAATATGAGTCTATTAGAAATAGGAGGGGCTTATAAGAGAGATCTGACATGGATATAAAAATTGGGGAGTTATTGTTTGGATGGTAATTGAAATCCCTAGGGTATTATTGGTAATGAATGAGATGCCTAAGGGGAGTATACAGAGTGAGAAAAGCATCTCGGGCAATCTTAAGGAGCTCTGAAATATAATGGTAAAGGAGAAAGATGCCACAAAGGAGACTGAGACAGAGAGATTGCAGAAAAACCAGAAGAATGAAGTACCGCAGAAGCCAAGGGAACACACTATTTTTAGGAGCAAGTATCCTCTTATATTGACGGTCCAATTTCTACCATCTACATCTGTTTCTAGGAAGAAATAATCTAAAACATTTTTCATTTACTGAGCCTTTTATGTTCCATCTCCCTGAAATGTCGTCCCTCCCCTCTCTGCTTTGGGAAAGAGAAAAAAAAGTTTCAATGTATTACTGTCTCTTAGGACACCTTTCACATTTTATTATAGTCTGTTGCTTCCATGACTATCTTTCCTGCTACATCATGACCAGCACAATATCTGGTACATAGTGGGAGTTTGACAAATGTTAGTTGATTGAATGAGTGAATCAACCAATATAAATAATATTAAGAATATTTATCATTTATTGAATATTTCCTGTTCCTGGGCACCTGTGCTAGCACTTGATCTATAATTACTCTTTTAAGCCTCATAAAAACTCTATGATGGGGCATGATTATTCCCATCTTAAAGATGAAGAAACTGAGGCTAAGAGAGAAAAGTTCTCCAAAGTTACATAGTTAGTAAGTTGCACAGCTGCAATTCACAAATAAATCTGTCTGATTCACAAGTCCATGCTTTTAACCACCACCTCTCCCAAGAGAAGTAAACATTCACATTTTCCAGACATCTGTGGAAGAGACGTTTTTGAACTGGCAGCTTTCCCAATTCGTCTCAAATCATACCACATAAGCAACAGCCTGTTCTCACTCCAAGAATGCTTTATTCTGGATCTGAATGAGCCCCAACTGAGTTGCCCACCATACCTGCAACACAATAGGTTTTTCCTTCATTCCCTCCCTTGAGCCTGTCTGCCTGAGCAAACCTTGGCTTCCCAAGCAAGAGGTCTGTCTTGGGATCAATACCTTAATTTCATTTTTTTCCCTTTCCTAACAATTCTTATCCCACTTTATTCACAGGATTACTCACGGATTCTTTGCTTGAAGTGCCCAGAGTGATTTCTTACAGTTCCACTCCTAATGTTGAGCTATAGTCAACACACTAGAATGAAAGCTTCATGAGGGCAGGGAATTTGTTGATCTTGTTTATAGAATTATGCCCAGTATCAGGAACAGGGTGATTCCCAATATTCAGTAGCACACGATAGGTGATAGCTGACTGAGTCAGGCTGATGGTGATGCAGCCCCAAATTTGGCTGACTATCACAACAACACAGACATGCTGTGCTCTGGCACTTTCAGGGAATAAAATCATAAATTCATGGGTGCCAAGTACCTATCAAAAGCTCAGCTGAGTACAACTGTTTTCATGAAGATTGCCTAAAAGCTCGGCAGGCCAATCCTTCTAGACACAAACCAATGAAGAAGTGAGGAGGGACAGATCAAGTTGTCTTTGGGAGAAGGGGAAATTCTTCACAAGTCACCATAAATAATTTACAAAGTAATCTGTCTTAAGAATGATTTAGAATTGGAGCGCCTGGGTGGCTCAGTCAGTTAAGTGTCTGCCTTCGGCTCAGGTAATGATCCCAGGGTCCTGGGATCGAGCCCCATGTAGGGTTCCCTGCTCAGCGGGGAGCCTGCTTCTCCCTCTCCCTCTGCCTGCCATTCCACCTGCTTGTGCTCTCTCTCTCTGTCTAATAAGTAAATAAAATCTTAAAAAAAAAAAGAATGATTTAGAGTTATGTAAGTATTCTGATTATTTATCTAAACAAAAATACTGAGAATATACTTATAACAATCAACTTCTAAGAATTCCCTATCTCAATAGTTAAGGTTCTGAAAAGCTGGGGGAAATTATGAGTCCAGCATCAGTCTTCTTCATTTGGTGTGGGTGTGTGGGGAGAGGCCGGGGGGAGGGGAGATGATAAAATCACAGGAAACTCATGGATCATCTCTTATTTTCTGTTACCATTTCAGCAATTTCTTCTGCCAAGTATATTTGCAGGCAAAATATGACTAGGCGGCTAGATGTGACTTTTACACTTAATTATGAATGGTGATCATCCTGGAATCTACTCAAGATTCCTTATCATGGATAGCTACATGGAGAATCTGTGCATTGACCTGATGATTTAGGGAAATATCTGGCACATGATTACTTTTCCTATAAAAAAAGTTCATTATTACCCGTAGGGATAGAGAGAGATTAACTGGATCTCTTTAGAGATATTGTAGGCAGAGTCCCCTTTTTCCATTTTGTTCCTTTGGAAAATTTCATTGTCACAAGAAAGCTTCCCTGAGCGACAATTACAAGACCATTTTGTTTTCCTGTACAACTGGAAAAAAAAATGTTGCTTTTTTGGTCCTAGTGCTTCTTTGCAACATTTTTTTCTTATTAGTCAGGTTGGCTATCACTGTTCTTTTCCAAAGCCTACTGCCAAATTCATCAATTTCTATTCCCAACCCTTAGGGATTCATTTTCCCCCTTTTCACTAAAAGAAACATCTCTTATGCATCTGTGCATATTTTTAATTTTAATTTTTTTGGATCACAGCAGTAGAGGAAATAACATGCATATATCTTTTTATACCTTTTTTTCTTTTATTACTTTATTATTTCTTTTATAAAGCTGTCACTTCTTGGTGTCTCACAGAGTATTGACAGTCAGCTAGGTAACCATTGTACACTGGATTCTGGCCCCAAATCATAGTCCCATATAAGATTTCTTGCTCTACTCAAAACAGATTTACAAAAGTAGAAAGAAACTCTTACTTCTCTATCTTCCCTCAAAGTAATGTAAAGGGATTCCTAAGTCAATGTTCAATGTGTATAAATACACAGTAGGTAAATACACACTTCCATGTATTTGACTATTATGCATCTCATATTTCTCTTTTAAGAAGATAAAGAACTAATTTAATGTGTCACTTTCATTTTATGCAGTAGAGTCACCTTATTTAATATGTAAAGATTTCATAATAATCTGTTATCCAAAGTGAGTGAGATAGCAGGTTAGCATTCATCTTTAATGGAAGATCCTTGTGAAGGTTTATTGAATTTCAAGCGAAGAAAATACCTAAAGCTGTTCCTGACAGTGTACTAGATATCCGTGTACATTTCCTTTTACCCTTGGGTCTTTAGTTTTAGATCTTAGGAATTCAATATTGGCCACATACTTATCCCAGCTCACAATACTCACCCTAGAAAGAAGGAACATGATTGGGTCCAGTTTGAAAATGGGGACATGCAATGGAGGCACCCTGATTATAGATGGTCAAGTGATCTGTAGCTGGTATGAGTCCCATGGTGACCTATACTTGGGTAGTGTGTGGTCCCCTGTGGTCTGCAAGGGGTCAGAGTAGAGCCTGGGGGAGCAGCTTGCTCATTTAGGCATGGAAGCCTGAAAACAGGGACCATATGTATTTAGATTATTGTATCTTCAGTGCTATTAGACACCTCATACCTGAGTCAAAAGGATCAATATATGTTTACTGGATGAACGAATGAATGAATGAAAAATGTCTCAATATCCCTGGCAAAACGGTGGAACAGCTGCTATAGAAATCTGAGGACTCAGAAGATTGAAGAAGTTTCTGAAAGATGTGTTCAGAGAAGTGAGAGAACTGTTCCTTCACTTGTACTGCTGACTTGTGCTAGAGAAAATTACATAATGATACAGAAGTGGGGTTGCTACAGACTCTTGTTCTCTAATATCAACGGAAACCCCAGTGCTGTCCAAATGCTAAGGGCTGGGCTCACCCACTCTCCACAGCAGCTGTTTCAGACTTGTTCCACTATCCTCAAGCCTTCTGCCTGCCTCCTTCAGGTCACTTAGTACAGAAAGATTTGCTGCCAATTTTACAGAGAAATTGGACAACATCTAGCCAGAGAAATAATCTCATCTGCCTGACACCTCATGTAGAAATGTGTCAAATGGGGGTGTTATCTCTCCCTGTTCAAGCCTAATCTTAATTTTCTCTTCCATTCCTTCAAGGAACTCACTCCTTCCACTGTCTCTGTCTTAGAAAATTTTTGGAGTTTTATTGAAGCTCTTGATTGAAACTCTTTTATGGAAGCAATAAACTGTACATATTTAAAATGTACAATTTGGTAAACCTTGATATCTGACTGCACCTCTAAAGCCATCATTACAATCAAGATAATGAACATATCCATCACCTCCCAATATATTCTTGTGTCCCTCTGTAATCACTTATCCCCACTCTTGTCTCTTTTTTTCCCCCTCCATGACAGGCAACCACAGATCCACTTTCTGTCACTGTAAATTAGTTCACATTTTCTAGAGTTTTCCATAAAGAGAATCATACACTACGTATCCTTTTTGGGGGCTGGCTTTATGCATTCACTCACTGATGGACATTTGGGTTGTTTCCTGTTTTGGGCTATTACAGATAAAGCTGGTATGAACATTCTTGTACAAGTCTTTGTGTGGATGTATATTTCTTCTATCTTGGGTAAATACCCAGGGGTGAAAGCGATGAATCATATTCACTAAATGGTATGTATGTTTCATTTTTTTTTTTTAAGATTTATTTACTTATTTGAGAGAGAGCGCAAGTTGGGGGAGGGAGAAAAAGAGAGAATCCCTAGGCAGACTCCCCACTGAGTGCAGAGCCCTACAGGGGGCTCTATCCCACAACCCATGAGATCAGGATCTGAGCTGAAACCAAGAGTCCCTCACTTAACTGACTGAGCCACCCAGACACCCCATATGTTTCATTTCTTAAAGAAACCGCCAAGCTTTTTTCCAAGATTGTTGTACCATTTTACATTTCCACAAGCAATGTAGTAGCATTCTAGTTGCTATACATCCTGGACAACACTTGGCACAGTCAGTCTTGTTAATTTTAGCCATCTCACAGGTGTATAGTGATATCTCATTTGTGGTTTTAGTTTACATTTCCCTAATGATTAATGAACATTTTTCCTGTACTTATTTGGCATCAGTATATCTTTTTTGGTGAAATAACTGTTAACTCTTTTGTCCATTTTTTAAAATCAGGTTATTTATTTACTTACTGAGTTTTGAGAATTCTTTATTATGAATATAAGTCCTTTATCAATTATGCAATTTGCAAAAAATATCTCCCCATCTGTGGGTTTTTTCATTCTCTTAACAGTTTTTGAAGAGCAAAAATTCTTAATTTTGATAAAGTTCATTTTATCATTTTTTTCTTTTATGAATAGTGCTCTTGGTGTCATATTTCAGAAATCTTTGCCTAATTAGAGCTCACAAAGATTTTTTCCTAGAAGTTTTTTGGCTTAGGTTTTATATGAGCTCTATGATTTGTTTTGAGTTAATCTTTACATATGGCTCAAAGTTCAATTTTTTGCATATTGGGTATTCATTTTTTCCAGTATCACTTATTGAAAAGACTATTCTTTCTCCACTGAATTGCCTTTTGTCCTTTGCTGAAAGTTATTTGATCATATATTTGTGGATCTATATCTGGACTCTCTATTCTCATCCATCGATCTATTTGTCTATCATAATGCCACACTATCTTGATTACTACTTTCCATGCCAGTTATGTCATAGGTCACTTGCCAGCGTACTAATTGGTTTTCTTTGGATCAGGTTCCCATCCCTGGTCTAGTCACTGCAGCCAGGTGTTAGAGGGAGCAGGCTTGCAAAGTACAAAGGAGAGTTGCGGAGGACTATCCATGTGGGCTGACAGCAGGGCAGTTTCCTTTAACATGGGGCTGTGGTTATATGTAGGCATGAGGTTCTATCCTGAAAATATCCCACTCTTTCTCTGACTCAAGTTTTATACTCCCTTCAATAAATTTTTTACACTGTAGACCTTTCTAAAATGCAAATCTGATCATATAATTTCCTTTCAAACCTTCATCAATGGTTTCCCAATTACCTTTATGGTAAAGTCCAAATTTCTTGACCTTTGAGACCCAACTTCTGCTTTCCCTTCCAGTTTCAATTTTAGCATTCTCCATTCCTCACTTATATGCTGTATTCTAGCAATGTGAATTACTTGCCATTCCCCAACATACCACACTCTTGCTCTTCTTAGGGTTTTTTCATGTAATCCTTCTGCATAGAATATTTTCCCTCCAACTCTTTTCTCCAAGCTAGCTTTTAAAAGTCTCCTAGGTCTCATGTTAGATATAACATCAGTTCAGTTCAGCAAATATTTATTAAGCAACGACTATGAGTTAAAAAACATGTTCCCTGATAATGCAAAACCAAGTATAACACATCTGGCCATTAATCCTATCCTCTGCCCAGTTCCCAATTTCAAATGAGGTGGGCTAAATTTCTTAAATTGGGGTGGAGAGAGGCAAGGTGAAGTGAGGAAGTGGGATTCTGCATTCCCAATATTCTCCCAACCCAATCTTCCTGGATTAGGCAAGTGAAGTGCGTGCCAAGTAACTGAGAGATTCCTGGAATCAGCACTGTGATTCTGGAATTCCTAGCTGGTCATAGGACCTAGAATAATTCCTAGTATATTTAAGCTGGAGAAGTCAAGTACCAGCAGATTGGTCCAAACTCTAGCTGAGACTAGGATGGATTTTAATCACACAGCCAGACCTCTGGAACTCTAGCCTGCAAACTATGTAGGCTCACTCCAGTCATTTCATTAATCTCATAATAATATGACCTTCTAATTAATGAAATTGAATTTGGGGGCCCTGTTTGTTCTGTCACGGTGGGGTTTACTGTACGGGGAAGACAAGTGTAACGAAGGGAAAACAAAGAGTGCTATGTGGGTAAGGTAAGGGGATGGGGCAAAGCCTCTCTGAGACAGGGATATTCAACTGAAACTTGAAGGGTGAGTAGGAGTTAGACCAGGTGAGGGGGTAGAAAGATTGTTCTAGGCAGCAGAGCCTTCTCTGATCCCCCCAGACTAGCGTAGGCCCTCCTCCTTGGTGTTTCAAGCCCCTACTGGCTGCCTACTCCTGTCTTATATTTATTGCACATACCACAATGGTGCTTTTCTTTGTTTATCTCTCTCCATTAGACTGGAAGCTGCTTGAGAGCCAGGACTGAGTATTTAGGATCGAATAGCCTACCAATTCCCTTTGTGTGAAGTAGGATCAAGGACTCTCTGGGCAGAGGAATTAAAAAGGTGATGCTGTGTGCAGAAGAATTAAAAACAGGCAACGCAGGCCCATAGGCACAAGGATGGCTCCACAAGGAAAGGCACTTTTGTGGGAAGAAAAATGGCATCCTTTCCTGAAGAAAGATTCAGCCCTGCACTAGGGGCGTCATTTGGTGAGCGGAGAACAGGTTGGATTTTAGCCTCCATTCACTGCTTGACAGTCTCTGCAGCACACAAACCCCACGACTGTACATAGGGAGCCTGTGGATTTTTCACTACAGTCTCTGCGGTGACTAGTAAAGGGCCTGACATATAGTAGGTAAATATTTAAAAAATAGTCCATAGAAATGAAAGCTTAGACCAGGGATCCCGGCGCTGCCTTAGTAACACGTGTAGTCCAGACTGTCAGCTGTGAGTATGGAGGTGCCCGGTAAAAACGGTGGTGCCGTGTGAGAGGCAGTCATTTCCAATGGGAGCCTCACTGTAGCCACTGCAAATAGCTTGTCATATCAGGGAAGTAATGGGATAGTTGGTAGGATCTGTTCTTGAGTACACATGAGAATGCCTTAAGGAACTTTCCAGGGGTTTTAAGGGTCCTGCAGTAAACAGGGATAACAAAACCCCTGAAGGTTATTTCCGGTTTACTTTAGTAGCACAGAAAGCACTTATGTATGAACTATCCTCCAAAATTCTATATCTTTCGGGAACATAGCTCATATATAGCCGCCTGATCAAATACGCATTGAGAAGACAAAAGCTTGATCTACCTTTTGAACTTAGGCAATAAGTAATGATATATTAGGGCAACTAAGTTTATGAAAGTCAACTTACTAAAACAGAATTGGAGGAGTCTCTAAAAATGTCAGTTATTCTAAGGCATTGTTGTTTGAAAGATTACGTCATTATTTTATGAACCCTGAAGAATGAAAAAAATGCCAATTACAAAGTAGGATTTGGAAAACACATCTTGATTCAGAAATGTTACAATATTTAAAAGAAAGCGTTATAGAACTGATGAAATTTGGATTACGAAATACCTCATCTTTTTCCTTTTTGAAGACTTTATTTTTAAATAATCTCTACACCCAACATGGGGCTTGGATTTACAACCCTGAGATCAAGAGTGGCATATTCCACTGATTGAGCCAGCCAGGCACCCCTCCATCTTTTTTTTTTTTTTTAAGATTTTATTTACTTATTTGCCAGAGAGAGACACAGCGAGAGAGGGAACACAAGCAGGGGGAGCGGGAGAGAGAGAAGCAGGCCTCCCGCCCAAGCAGGGAGCCTGATGCGGGGCTCGATCCCAGGACTCTGGGACCATGACCTGAGCCGAAGGCAGATGCTTAACCAACTGAGCCACCCAGGCGCCTCACCCTTCCATCTTTTTTGTTTGTTTGTTTTAATACATTGTTATATATCTTTAAGGAAAATAAGAGTAATTTTCCTGGTGAGAACAGACTAACAGTTTAAGTTCCCTTGACAGGTACATCTTCATGGCAGAGTGCAGTTTGCTATCAAAGTTTCATGACACCATCTGTTAATATCATTTTCATATCATTCCATGCTCATTGAGCAAGTAATTTGGCGTTCCTGGCACCCTTCTCTACAGGGGAGGGAATGTGTTGTTCAATCTGTCTGAGTATTCTATTATGGTTGGCAGTCAAAACTTTTCCTGTAAATTAATATATTAACATGTGATTTATACACTTGTCTCTTATATATTTCATGCTTCTGAGCTTGATCAATTCTGGTCTAATTGATTCTCAACCTGCAAAGCTAAGAGCCAAACCCTAGAGGAAAATGACTTCTTGGCATTATCGTTACCACATGAGGCACTAGTTGAACAATGAGCTGACCTCTTTGTCAATTTTAAACGCTAACAGCACTCTGAGCATGTGACTTTTGATCTATTTGACCATAAGACATTTGAGAGTCAAGAGTGTCCTATTTACCTTCACATCTTCCAAGAGGCCCAGTACAATGCCTGGAATATTGTAGGCACCAAGTGACTATTAAAAAAGAGAATGACTCTATATTTTAAGTGCACCATTCAGGCCTAGGTAGAAAACTAAATTCATCAGCTACCTGGAGACCAAAGCCATTTTATGTTGAGGGTGAAGTATGGCAATCAGGAATAAATCTGACAGAGTTTGTAAGAAAAAATTTAATGTCTTGGAACAAAAAGAGAAATGGATAAGAAAAATAAAGATGACATTATTGTATCACATTTTTAGAACTGTATTTTTATTTCAGACTTAATGTTTCCTAAATCTATTTTTTTAAAGGTTGTAAGTACTGTTCTTTTCCTTCTTCAACATATTTAGAAAATTTAAGTAAATATATGATACAGAAAATTTTAAGTTTCATTTTGAAGATATTTAATTTCATTTACAACTAAACTAGAGATATCGAAGTCTAATTTCCAATTATTAGAATGTAGTTAATGGAACACACTTGTACAGTTATAACTTAATTATTGATTACAAAGGAAATCAATACATATAGTGGAATGTATTGGCTTACTTTTTAATGTTCATTTTCTATTGTAAAGCACATGGGATGGCTGAAATTGCAGATGCCCTTTTTCCTTGGATGGATCTCAACCAAATATCCCGGAACATCTGGAATCTTTCACAGCGGAAAAAATAAACAATAAAGGCATTTCTCAGATTTAATGTGTGTGGAAATTTGATGAAGTCCTGGTGAGGGCTTTCTTCTAACCAAGAGAAGGCTGGCTGGTTAGTTGCCAAGAATCCTTGAGCAGTGGCATTTACCTAGAGTCTGAGATTAGTCTCTCAGCCTTGTGAGTCCAGTGGCTCAGTTGCTATTTCCCCTTCTTTCTTTTTCATTCACTCCTGAACCCACTGCAGTGGGCTGAGTCACTCCACTGACCTTGCTCTTACCAAGGTCACCAATGATCTTGTATACCCAGTGGACACCACTTATCTCTCATAACCTCTTTGCTACATTTACTCAGGATGTGCAGAGCCCCTGCTTTGTGTTCACCAGTCCCATTTCCTTTTCCTCCAGGGCACACCGCCTAACTACATTTCCTAGGCTCCGCCTGCCGTTAAGTGGGACCATGTGACTAAATTGCTGACTAGTGGAAAGTGAGAAGTGATTTGTGCCACTTCTGGGCTTGGCCACTTCAACTTACTGCACTGGTTTCCCCATGTGTACTCTCTGTCTCTTTGCAGAAGAGTCTTCTCATAGAAGACTCTAAGATTTTAGGGGATGGCACAGTCAAACGGTGGAAGGACCTTCGGTGCTTTGGGGCCTCCCCTTTCCTTCCCATTGACTGCAGTGGAGTGTGACCTGAATAAGAATGAAATTTTACTGTGTAAAGCCTTTGAGGTTATTTGTTATGGTAGTCAGCTGTTACCAATACTTCTTTAGCTTCTGTGGGGTTACTCTCATGCCTGAATCTCCTTTTTTTACCTCTGTCCCTCCATTTCTTTTTTTCTTAGACTTCTTCACTTATTCCTTAAATATTTTTTATTTAAGTTTCTATAGCCCACTATTTTCTTTCTCTACATGTGTTCTGTGAACAAACATATACTCTCATGGACTCTCATGGTCTACTTCTGATATGCTGATGAGTTAAGTAGTAAATGTGTTCCTAAATATTAAACATAATTCTTACTAAATATTAAAAAATATATATGTACTTAACCTATTTTGTACCATGTTTTACAAGGTTTTGTTTTAAAAAGATTTCTTTTTCTTTTTTTTAAAGTAGGCTCCACATCCAGCATAGAGCTCAAAGCAGGGCTTGAATTCAGGACCTTGATATCAAGAGCCAGACACTTAACTGACTGAGCCACCCAGACACCCCTTATGAGGTTTTAACTATGATTTTGAAATCTTTATTACATATTTCCTCATCTTCCTCATTCCGTGGTAAATTGAGAGTGGCTTGTATTTTTTGTCTAGTTCTTTTATTGGACTGTAGAAGCTCCTCTTGCATCCAACTACGATTTATTAAATAGGTACAACAAACTGTCTTATTCTTCTTTTTGTTCCAATCCTAGTACAGCACTTTCCATAGAGTAAGTAATCAGTGAATATTGGTTGAATTGAACAAAATTGTTTATTGCATACCTGCTATGCATAAGGCTCTGTGCTGGAGTAAATGTGAGACAAAAATAAATATAAGACTTGATTTCTATTTACTTCATTTTTCTCCATGCCAAACATCCTCCTACCCCCACCCCAATTGACAAACATTATAATATTTGCAGTTCCACAAATGAGACTGCCTTACAGTCTTCATACTCAGAGGTGGGTCTAGAACTAGTGAGGATGTAAGATAAATCCAAAACTTGACTTTATTACTAAGATAGTAGATTAATGAGGTTTCATTTTTTCTCTTTGCTTGGAATTCAGAAGTATTAGAATGTGGAGAATCACCTGCTTTATCCAACATCAAACTGCGTTTTCTTTTTGATTAGGTCATTTGAGACCACAGTTTACTTTGAATCTTTTATTGGGTAATTCCATTCACTGGAATAACTTTCTTCTCTCTCTCTTTCTTTTAAAAGATTCTTACTCAGGTGCATTTATCAGAGCATTATCTTATTACGGTGAGTAAATGTGCTTTGTGAATTTTCTCCCAGGGTCAAACTGTTTTCTACATCTTGATATTTATTCTCAACTGCCATTTCCTCTTAATGTCTTTAAATATTTTGGCATTGTATCACATAACTGGTCCTCGGATTTTTCTAGTTGCCTACATTTTTTTTTTCTTTTTGTATTACCCTTTTCAAGCTTTCTACCCTTACCAAGTTTTTTGACATCTATTTTGTTTATAGTTTCATCAACTATTTCTACTTTTACTATATAATTACTACTATTACTTGTACTCCTATATGTATAGTACCACATTTTAGTTGCTGGATTCTAGTATAAACAAACAGCTTCATTAGTAAGACAAGTTCCGGATCATGGTCGAGTTCTAAGTGGTTCTATTTGCTTATAGTAGGATCTGTCTGCACATCAGCCAGTCAGTAGTGTACACTCACAACAGAGGTTGGGTTTTTTTTGTTTATTTTTTGTTGTTTTGGTAACTGCTTTTGTAGTGATCCAATGTTGGGAGAATTTTCATAGTACAAAGTATTTTTATTAATTGTAAGTCCAGTAGTAAATGGAGATGGTCCAATTTTAATGATTCTGCAGATGAGATGACCCAAAGGGATCCCCCTCAATTGGCTGAAAAAATATACACGTTTATATTTTATTACTTACCCATTTGTGTAAATAAGGAAGGAAAATTCACATTTTAAAGAGTCTAAAGAGCTGTGTGACTTTGAGAAAATTACCTAACCTCCCTTTGCCTTATTAGGTTGTAATGAAATTCATTGAGTTAGAACAATATTTGGTACCTAGTAAGCGCTCAAAAGTGTTAGCTATTTTTTAAAAAAAGTGTTAGCTATTATTATCAACTAATGCAGCAAGTGTAAATATCTGTTTTGGGGGATCTATTTGTGCTGCTGTTGATAGTCACTATAGTACAGGAAAGAGAATGTTCCTCATTCTTGTCAGGTAAGTGCAATTATACTGTATTTCTCTGAATATCAATAACATCTTGAGGGTTTGGAGGAGCACAGTTTATGATAGTTGCTAAAATAATGAAACTTTTTTTTTTCCTTTTAAATTGAAAACAGAGATTCAGAAAAGCTGAAGAGTTTATTAAGACAGGACTTGCAGATTCCTTGGGAACTTTTGGTTGTCAGACATTAGCAACTTCTCGTTTGCTCAGTTCAAAAGCAAAGAGAACAGCTCCAAGTCAGTGTTTCTCAAAGTGTAGTGTGTGAAACTCTGCCCTCAGAATCTTGGGGTGGATGCTTGTTAAAAAGGAAGCTTTCCAGAACTCTCTTGGGACCTACCGATTCCTTGAAGTGTTAACCGGTATCTCAAGTGCTTCTTATACAACCTTAATTTGGAGACTCCTGGCATATTGAGTAACGCAGGGAGAAAATATCCTCCCTGCACTTGAAATTTGAAAGAATCAAATTGGGCCAAACCCTGGGCACCTTTTAGGGTAGGCTGGTCTGCTAATCAAGTTGCCACATTTGATGCTTTGCCTGGCCATCAAGCATCTCCCAACAGTTGGTTCCCTTAAGATCCAAACCCTCCTCTGCCATTGCAGTTGTGACTGGCAATCTTGAGTTCCTTAGCTGTTTTCATCAACAGTAGGAAAAGAAAAGGAATTCTGGCACGCTAGTGGTTATGGAAATCAAATATGGGCCTGTTCCACCTTAAAGGGCCTAGGCTTGCCTAAGTGCTTGGGTCTTGCAGAGTTTGGGCACCACCATATTTGGAGCGTGCCTACTTTGGGGCGGGAACCTCCTTGAGAGTGATTAGGTCAGCGCTGGGGGAGGTGACCTTGTTTGGTTTCTGGCACCCGAGAACAGTGGTGCACTGTTTCTGCTGCCCCCGTTTGCCTAATTGGCCCAGGCGCTCCATCAGAGCAAAGCCGCCCAAGAGCTCCTCGCTGGCCGCCCCCGCGGCCCGCAGCTCGGTAGAGGCGGGAAAGCAGCGCGCCTGCGCCGTGGGAACCGGGGCCGGAGGCGAAAAGCGGGGAGCGGAGGGGGGCCGTTGGAGCCGAGTAGCGTACAGAGCGGCGTGTGACGCGGGGACGCCGCGCGCTCCCAACGTCGCCCCGGTTTGACGCACACGGCACCAAACTGTGAGTTTCAGGGGTTATTTGGTCGGATTCTCCGGGACTCGAGTGGGTTTCGGACCTCTGGGCTGTGGCGGCGGCGGGACTGAGGGTGGCGGAAGAACTTGGGGGACCCGACCGTCGGCGCTCGGGCCCGGGGAGCTACGCCCTAGGCTGGGTCCCAACCATCCAAAAGGACGCGTTTTGCCGCACAGGCTAAGATGGCGGCGGCGGCCGAGGAGGCGGAGTTGGTGCTACACAAGGAGCCCGGGTCCCGGGTTCGGGGAGGCGGCGGCCGCAGCGGCCGCGGGGGGCGGCGGAGCCTGAGGTGAGCGGCGGCCGCCGCCGCGGGGCGGGACTCGGCGGAGAATGGGGGGGGGGGGGGGGGAACCTTTCCACGGCGGCGTCGGAGGATCCGGTAGCGGACACAAAGGGGCTGAGCTGGGCACTAGACTTGGGGGTTTTGTTTAGTCACATGCAGCCGAGCAGCCAGTGAGCAGTAGGGGGAAGGGGCCGAGATCAGGCGGCTTGGGGAGCCTGGCGGTCGCCATTGCAACGCACTGAGTAACGGGGCGGTCCGAGAGCAGTCACCAGCCCCTCTCCGGAGCTGCTCGGTTTTGGCCAGAAGCGCCAGCTCTGGCATTAACTGTACACACCCCTCCCCTAACGGGGGACCAGGACCGCAGAGCCGTCCCCTCCCCCTGTTCTGCAAGATCTTATGCCGCTAGGTGCCTGGGAAGTAACGGCAAGAGGTAAATGGCCCAAAGTGTTTGGGTTGCCAGGGGCTTGGTGGGTGTTCAGCTAAAGCTTTTTGCTTCTCCAGGTCTGATTCCCTGGCCTTTGTGTCCCTGGGAGCTTAATCTCTGCCAGAGGAAAGCAGGTGTGCTCCACTTCTCCCGTGAACCTGAAGATGAGTTGTCCCAGACCCTTCTCAGTGATTGGAAACTTAGGTGGTGGAGCTAAAGGTTTCTTGTTACGAGACTTCCACAGACGACTCTCGTGTTGGGATCCATCCATGGTTTAGCAACATTAGTGGAAAACTTTTCTTGAACTGTCTGAGTAATACTGACATAAATTTAGTTGTTATAAAACTTTTATGTTTAGACTTCAGATTTTGTGTGGTCATTAAGAAGTACTCAACAAGGGGGTAAACACAATGAGGGCCTAAATGATGATCCTGTTTTGTATACAAGTCAATAATTACAACAGAAATACCAAAACACCATCATCTCTTCTGGCCAGTTCCGACTAATGCCAGTCTTGTTGCATCTGGATGATAGATTAGGTTTGCCTTAATAGTATATTGCTTCTCTGCAGTAGTTTAGTTACATTTCTTTGGTCCAAGAAGGAAAGCATGTCAAAAAATAGACAACTCAAGTTACTCAAAGGAAACCTGCTCTTTGCCTACAGTGTCGTGTGTAAGTATCCAGGGAACTTGATGGCAGTAATCCTGCCTTGGTAGCTTTGGTGAGAAAAAATTAGTTTTTATGAGGAAGTTAAAATTTAGACATTTTAATGGGTGAAACATGAAGGCTTGACCACTGTTGGTGCAGTGATAAGTATATTGCTGTTAAAATCATGGCAGTGTAAATTTTAGAACTCTAATATAACATTATACTGCACTTATGGCTACATCATAGTTTGTATACTGTATTAACATTTGAAGTACAGAACTTGGAAACAACTAATGTTTTGTTTTGGCCAGGTCATACTAACAGAGTAAATAATGTGATTGAAGGGATAAACACATTTAGATCGTTAACTTTAGATCTCTGTTCAAATTAAAATTTGAGTTTTTTAATGTAACTTAAAACTTTCATTTTCCTTGCTTCTTTCAGATATATATTTTCCCCCTTTTAGCTAAATTCTTCTAATAGAGAACAATCTTACTGTATTAATGAATGGAAGATACATTAACATTGGCAAAATGTATTACTGAGTCATGCAGTGGTAGAGTGGAAGGAATCTCAGGGAACAGCTAGTTATACCCACTGTTTTATGATATACTTAGGGCCAGATATGATTATGTTAGTGCATAATGGAAAATTGTCTTTTCCACTTCTACCCCATTGCTCTTTTCATTGGTCACATTGCTGGGATGAGAAGGTGACTCTCTGTAACTAATAATGGTTAAAAAATAAAACGAGAGTATGTTTGAAAGTATCTGTTAGATACTATTATTTTAATGAGAACTTCTGTGACAGTAAGTTAAAAACTGTTATTTAACATGATATGGCGATGTAGTTTTTAAAGTGACTTCCAGTGAAATAATTCCAGATACAAAATACAGACATTTCAAGTAATTTTGGAGCAATGTTTTTGAATTTGGAGTTTTTCAAAAAGCAGTCTTGACCCCCCAAAATTTAAAGAAACAAACAGCTCGATGAACTTCTTGGTAAGTTTGAAATAACTGTCATTACTACCAGTTATTACATAAGAAATGAGATGCCAAAAACAATGATACAGTGCCTTCATTTTGTAATAGTTTTTTTTTTTTTTTTTTTTTGGTAAATGGACATGCCACTTAGATTGGCCCTTTTAAAAACAACTTGTTAAGATTACTACGACCACTGAATAGTAGATCTGTAAGATCTGTTAGGAAATTCAGCAAGTAGCAAAATCATTTATGGTAGGACCCCACAGTTCTTTAACTTCTTTGGATATCAAATATAACAAAAACTTGTTAAATTGTATTGAGGTTTTAAAGCTTTTATGGGTCATTTAAAGTGCGTTTAAATTATTGAATTTTTAAGAAAGTTCATAAACTATTTCTTAATTTTCAACACTGTGCGAGTGGATTTACTTACATTTTAGTCTTATGATAATTAGGATTACTCTCAGATGATTTTTAATTACAAAGTGAGTCTGTTACCTGCAAACCTTAAACATTTTGCAGTTTTAATTTGTTATTCAAGTTGTAAGAGGGAGAGTTTTTGAAATGTGGTTGAGTTGAGACTATTGGGTAGCAGGAGGAGAAAAGAGAGTCAAGGACACTCACTAGAAGTGGTGGGGATACCTGCAGTTTAGAGAAATTGATAGAAAAGATAAGGTTTGTCGGAGATACACTGTTAAGAGTTAGGGTTACTTATTTCGATTCTTCTCAGGGTGTGATTCCAAAGGAAAAGAGTGGATCTTATTCTTGTAGGAATACTTTTCTCATGATTGCTTTTCAGACAGTCTTTTTTTTTTTTTAAAAAGTGCTTTTAACTTTTTAATTGATAGCCTTATACAATAAAACATGAGAATAAGGGATAGCTACTATGATATTTTGGATAGGTATTCAGATGAGCTAACTTTTTACATTTATTATCACTAATCCCTATACAGACTATTTTGTAGATGGAATTTGTAAATATTTACAAAGTTATGAGATGTAGCAATGACTAAAGCAGTTCTAGAAGTACTGTCTTTTAATTTGGGTTTATTAGAGGGAAATCGTTGCTTTTAATATTACAAACCATTTACATCTTTGAATTTTCAGAAAATCGACAATAATCAATCTGATTCTAGCACTAGCTCACCCTGCTGGTTGGATGAAGTATTTCTATTCTTCTCTTAAAAACAAATAAAAAGATCACTGGAGACCTAGAAGGTAGAACAGCAAATTCAATTCATAGTTTTTCTTTAGGAAGATGGGGGTCTCCATGAAAAAGGTATTTTCTCATCTCTAGGGTCTTAGTTGCTCTATTGTTAAATTTTTTCTAAGAGCTGCCAAATCTGAATTGTGGAGTTACTATTCTCTGAATATACTAGGAACTCTTACGTATTATGAGGAGTTACTATGTTTTTGTCCTTTTAAGTTCAAGGTAGGACATCCTTTGACAATTGAGAGATGTTAGCAAGGAAAACAAAAAGTCCTGTGGATGACTTTCCAGGAGGAGAAAAGCAGAGGATTTCAGGGGGAAGAAAAGAAGCATGCCAGGATAGAAGCAGCAGAGCACACTTCTCCCGAATGGAGGAAAGTGAGGCTGGATTAAGATGAGTGTTTCTAAGATATTTCCTTTATACTCTCCCTCTACTAATTTTTGCTTTACCCCTTCTGTTTGCAAACTATAGCCTTCCCATTTCTTTTGGGATTCTAGGAACTGTGATCTTGTAAGTAACTTTGTAAAAAGTATAGATGAGTAATTTGTTCCTTGCAATTTAATTCTGTTAGTCTAGATTGTGGTACAGTTGAAGTTGGTTAGAGTGATAAATACGATTTTTAGATATTAAGCCTTTTAGTATGTGTATCATTCACTGAAGTTGAATATATAGCTTTTAAAAGTTTTTAAAAGACTTTTTGTACGAAGTCCAGAAATTTAAATATTTGGAAGCCAAATGGATAATTTAAAATAAAATCCTAATAAAGTGTTAGGATTAAAGTACTTTACAGTTCACAAAGCATATATATCTATATTATATCAGTTATTTATCTAACTTTCATAAAAGATTAACATTTTTATGCTTTCTTCCATGGTGTTTATCCTTTTACTGGAAAGCTTAATGCAAATCTTTTTCATCAGTTTCTTGAGGAAGAAGTTAAATGTAACTGTTATTTTCAAAACACCATTTATTGGGGAGGGAGTGGTTGCCAACCGTTGAATGGTTTGTGAAGGTGGGTTAAACCTTGCCAAAGTGGGAATTAATTGCCTGCTGCTTACTGTTGATTTACTGAATAATACATACATACACACACACATAAATGTGTATACGTACACAAACACACACACACACACACACACAGGAAATCATAGTTGCATTTGCAATTATGAATAAAGAGGCAGGATGAGATAAGGTTTAAAAGTGTAAGCCTTGAAGTAAAACTGATGAGGTTAAAATCTAGCTGTGTGGGGGTGCCTGGCTGGCTCAGTCGGTGGAGCATGTGACTCTTGAGTCGGGGTTGTGAGTTCAGGCTCCACTCTTTACATTGGGCATAGAAAGTACTTAAAAAAAATCTAGCTGTGTGAGCCCTAAGCAAGAGGATTTAACAGTAA
The DNA here is from genome assembly GCF_011800145.1 of Mirounga leonina. NCBI lineage: Eukaryota > Metazoa > Chordata > Mammalia > Carnivora > Phocidae > Mirounga > Mirounga leonina. Next base: position 18,777,647 of record NW_023270447.1, read on the forward strand.
TATCTTCATAGAAGCTTAAGATTTACATTGCACAATTCATGTAAAGTCCTTAGCTTTCTGGTACACAATGGGTACACAAATGTTATCTTTTATAATAATAGTTATTACTGTTACTATTGTTTAATATTTTTTTTTTATAGTAACTTGGAATTTTCACCTGCAAGTGATTTGGAATTGTATATTTTTGCTGTTGTTCCTTTTTTAGACCCATGTCTACAAAGGTAAGGTTGTTAGGAAGTCAGAGGCAGGCAACAAAGTTTGCCTTCTCCAGTTCTAGCAGCAAAAGCTATTAATCAGGTTCAGTATTTCAGGAACACATTCCCTTTTGTTACTGGTCAGCTGATGAATAAATGCACTTGGGAATGAGTACATTTTAGTGAAGTTATTTCCCAACCAGTGTGTTGGTTTATCTTTTTTAAAACATCCTGAATTTCTTTACTCTCCTTTAAATTTTTGACGATGAGGATGGTGGTCATTAGGAGAGAGAAGAGGGTGAGTGGCTGTGTATATTTGTACAGAATATACATATAAACCCCAGATAGGAGAGAAGAGTAGCTTCAGCAGCAGCTAGATTGAGGAGAGGCATGTTATTTTTTCACTGCTTAGTCTGAGTCAGGGGAATTTCCTCACACAGCATTTCCTTTTGCTGTTTTCCTCTCTATACTTTGTTTTGTATTTGTCTGTGCTGATATAGTCTTAAACTTACTTCTCTCTTTAAGTTTTCTTTTACCACCTACTTCTCCCACCACCAACACAAATTTTAAGCTTTTTAAAAAAAATTGTAAAAGGAAGCTAGTAAATAATTTTAAGTTCACGTGCAGAGGGGTGTGAGTATGAAAAATTAGAAGTTTCATATATGCTTAAAAATAGTTTCAGCAGTTTGGAAAATGAATGGGGGAAAAGTCACCCATAATCTTATCACCATTATGTAGTCATTAGTATTAAAGGAAAAGGATATGAGACTGACATTAATTAAATATCTACTGTGTATTCCTTATAATAATGCTTGATATATATATTCCCATTTTTTATGCAAGGAAACAAACTCAGACTCTGGTCACATAGATAGTAAATGGTATAGCAGCCAAGTTTGAACATAGGCATATCTTGATTCTATAGAAAAGTTCTTTCTATTCTGCCTTCCTCTCCTTTCTATCTATATTTTAACCTAATTATTACAATTTGTAAGTTTTATTTCCTACTTATAAAACAACATTATAAAAGCATTTTTCTCCTTACCCTTATTTCAGGCGGTGTCTTATTGCCCACATTGTTTATTCATACCACCATATAAAGGCTCTTTGTCTTGGCTACTAGATATTGGTACAGTGATATTGGTCAAAGTGGAAGCTGCCTTTTCCTTTACTGAGTGACCAAGAAGAAAAATAATGTAGGTTAATCAGAACTAATACTTTCTGGTATTAGAAAAGCTACAGGTTTAATAATACTATCTGATGAGACATTTAACTCAAAATTGGATATACATAAAATGTAGATGACATTTTCAATTTATAGCCATCAGAGAACAACTTTTTAAATAACTTTTTAAATATTTTTATACTTTGAAATGCCATAAGCTTCCTTGTTAGAAATATTTTTAAATGATATTAAAATTAAATAGGCACTTAATTCTCTTTAGTTATTATCTGTAATTCCTAATGTAATAATCACTATAAAAGGGAGAAAATAATTGAATTCTTACACTATCATTGGGTGGATGGCATGTATTAAAAAATAATTTGTGGGGCTTTTATAGATTGTATAGGGCAGCACTGCCCAATAGAAATACGTTGAGCCACAAATGTGATTTAAAATTTTCTATAGCTTTGTTAAAAAATAAAAAATAGGTAAAATTAATTTTATTAATGTGTTTATTTAATGCAATATATTCAAAACATTCTTTCAATATGTAAATACAATTGAGATATTTTACATTCTTTTTTTCCCCCCATGCCAAGTCTTCAAAATCAAAAGTGTGTGTTCCACACTTAAAGCACATCTCAGTTCAGATTAGCTAAACCTCAAGTACCTAGTAGTGACATGGCTTTCATATTGGACAGTGCAGCTATAGATAGTAAATTCTATACAAGTATGGAGAAAGGATAAAGTAGAAATTGAACTGAGCCTTAAAGAATAGCTAAGAAAAGAGTATGCTGGAGAACAAATCTGTAAAGTGATGGGAATTAAAATAGGAGATATAATTTGAAATCACATAATAGAGTGGCTTGAATCTAGGGAATTTGTTTTGTATGGGGGATGTGTATGTGAGAAATATATGTTAGAGGGTGCTTAATCCATGTCTTGTACATGAGCATTTGATAAATATTGAATTAATATTTAAGTGAATTAATATGAGGCAGAACAAGAAAAATGCCGGAAGAATACTAACAAAGCCTCATAGGTCTCCTTGTGCTTAGGGTATATTGGTGTTCTGTGATTAGCAATATGATGGAGATTAGTAATATGATGGAGAATGATCAAAACGGATGAGATTTGAGAAAAGGTTTTAGATTTGACCATTATTGGTAAGTTATTTTTAAATGGTTTATTTATTTTTATTTTTAAATTTTATTTATTTATCTTTATTTTTTTTTTTAAAGATTTTATTTATTTATTTGACAGAGAGAGAGAGAGATAGCGAAAGCAGGAACACAAGCAGGGGGAGTGGGAGAAGGAGAAGCAGGCTTCCCGCGGAGCAGGGAGCCGGATGCGGGGCTCGATCCCAGGACCCTGGGATCATGACCTGAGCCGAAGGCAGACGCTTAACGACAGAGCCATCCAGGTGCCCCTATTTATTTATCTTAATAGATCTTATTTATTTATTTATTTGACAGAGACACAGTCAGAGAGGGAACACAAGCAGGGGGAGTAGGAGAGGGAGAAGCAGGCTTCCCATGGAGCAGGGAGCCTGATGCAGGGCTCGATCCCAGGACCCTGGGATCATGACCTGAGCCGAAGGCAGATGCTTAACGACTGAGCCACCCAGGTGCTATTTTTAAAGATGTATTTAGTTATTTGAGAGAGAGCAGGAGGGGAGGAGCAGAGGGAGAGGTTGAGAATCTCAAGCAGACTCTGTGCTGAGTGTGGAGCCCAACATGGGGCTCAGTCTCACGACCACAAGATCATGATCTGGGCTGAAATCAAGAGTCAGATGCTTAACCAACTGAGCCACCCAGGCGCCCCTATATATTTTATTTAGATATAACTTACATACAGTGAAGTGCACAAATCTTATGAATACAGCTCAGTGAAATTTTACATATAGGTACACATAACTTCTACTCAGATCAAAATACAGAACACTGAGAAAGGTGCTTTGTGCCCCTTCCTATTAATTCCCCCTCCAGAAGTAACCACTATTTTGATCTCTATCACCATGAATAAGTTCGGCTTATTTTTGAACTTGTTTATGGCATATTTGTCCTCCTTTCCAAGGGTACTGAGAATTGATGGCTTGAATCTTTTTCTTTTCTATCCTTGTTTGGCATTAAGTGAATTTGGAGGTAATGAGATGGTAAGTAGTTGGTTCCATGGCTCTTCCTTTTTTTTTTCCCCCCAGTGTGGTTTATGCCAAAATCAGAGAGGTGTTTCTTAGTTTTCATTAATATTGACCCTTTAGAAGTTTTATAATGAGAAAATTTGTTTAGAATGCAGAGATTTGAATTGCTTCTAGAGATAACATAGTTATCTGGCTTGCTTTCATTACAGTATTTTCTAGGCATATAGCCAAGAGGTAGAGGAGGTCTTGGATTGCCTCCTTATATAGAGGCCTTTTGGAACCTCTTTAATAGTAGCTTCTAAGCATTATGTGAGTTAGCTTTCAAGCATCGCAGGTTACTTAATAAGGCGTTTGAGTATTTCTGATTGTGATTGTAGGGATAAGAATAAATTGGTATATTTCTGTTTACAGCTCAGTATCCATTCTCAACCTGAAAGATTTTGACATTTATGTGTAAAGAACTAAAATGTTACCTTAAGGACAGTTACACAAAAATTTGAATGGTTAAAATCCATGAGGTAGGTACACTTTACTAAATGAGAACTGAAATGGAGTTAGTGATCATGATTTTACTTCTAGCGCTTGAATCAATTTTATTTTTCAAATGGAATTAATGGTTACAACATCGTGTTTCATAAATACTGAGCAGCGGAAGCCCTGTTTACTAGTATAACAATTGGTGCTTTGGGAGAAGGATTTTTATTTCTGAAATATGTATTATAATAAAGTTGTAAAAAGTATATAACAATGAAAATATGTATCTTTACATTCTAGTATGCCTAGTTTTGAGGAATAGATATGTTTTATAAATTGTGCAGAAGTGGACATTTAGCTTAGATGGTTAAGCATCTGCCTTCCGCTCAGGTCATGATCCCAGGGTCCTGGGATCGAGTCCCGCATTGGGCTCCTTGCTCAGTGGGGAGCCTGCTTCTCTTTCTCTCTCTCTCTCTCTGGCAAATAAATAAAATCTTAAAAAAAAAAAAAAAAAAGAAAATACCTTTCTTGTTAACGTTGGATTATGAATACTTTTGAATTTATGAATGAAAATATTTAAAGTTTTGGTTTTTTAAAATGTATAATAACTTTGCTTAATACACTCTTCTCTAAGAATTTTAATAGTTGTCTTGAAGAAATAAAACCTCATCTATCAACTTACATAGGTTTTGTATTTGTGAAGTATAGAAGGCTAAAGCAAAATTGGTTAGATTAGACCTTGAAAACATACGGTTATTATCTACAAAATACTAATTTTATATAATACCTTTTGGGTAAGATTTAGAAAACCACAAACAAAACAGTTCAAATGTTACTAATGAACAGCCTTAAGAGCTGACTTCTCTGGGTAGAAAAAACACATTTAAGGGTATGTTCTATGTTTTTGTGTTGTTTTGACAAAAATGGCTATTATATTTGAATTTAGTTTTGGGAGATTGGATTTTTTTGTATGCAGAAAAACCTTATTGTATGGTTGTATTTTCTCCAACCTTTGCTTGTTTTCATTGGGTTAGTTATATAGAATTCATGTAGTATCTCACTGGGGGTAAGAATGCTGAAATAATAGAGCAAAGGATATGGTTCCTCCTCTAAAGAGCTCATGAGCTAAGACACAACTTGAGGAGTACTTAATAATGAAATATTTGAATTACTGAGTTGACACAAAATAAAATGAGTGGTATCCAGTAAGATTGGACTAATTAATTAAGCTTGGCAAAAATATTTTTATAATCTAGGTTTTGAAGAAGTATGAATAGATTAGTGGGGAGGGAAGGGAGTATCAACTAGGGAGAAAGGTATGTTAAAAAGCACAGAGATGGGAATTGTGGAATGCAAGCATTTTCCTTACTCAAAGTAGAATCTATTTTAAATGAATGTAATGAAAAATAAATTTGATAAGATTGTGGCCTGAGCTGGAGGAATCTAAAGAAATTTGGATTAGAAATTAGAAATAAGGGATTCAACTAAAGTCCACTGAACAGAAATAAATGAAGAAAAATAAAAAAGATTAGCAGCCACATATAACATGACTGAGAGAAAGATTGAAGTGAGGAAGTTAGAGGTTATTATCTTGGTGGGAGGGAGGGAGTAAGGATCGGTAGTTTTAAAATCAGGCAGGTGAAGTGTGTGGCTCCTGTTTGTCATGCAAAGTTAAAATTAGAATGGAACAGTCTTGTTATCTCTAGCTATTGAAAATAAATTTACTTGGACACACAATTTGCAAATAAGTTACTAACACTAATTGGGATACATCTGCTTTGCTCTATAAAAAACTGATGAGCTTTTAAGTTTGATTGGAAAACTAAGTAAAACTCAAGAAAGTTATGCTATAGTGGTATTTTCTGAAATGCTAGTACTTTGAACTAAAAAAAAATGCTTGAGATGAATAATAAGAAGAGCTTGTTTGTAATTGTAATGTTGTATTTTGAGTTATAATAGTACATTGTAGCCATGGTTTAAGAGACATTCTAATTGGTATAGGAGCTGGTGGGAAAACAGATAATAAAAATTAGTCTGGACTTTCAGTGTTTAAATTTGTTTTCAAATAAATGCTTATTTTAAAATTTAGGATAGTTGAGAACAAACTGCTTTTATTGGGGGAAAAGATTCCTATAGTTCCCTTGGAACAGAAGTATTTTTTGAAATTTAAGATGTAAGTTGTTTGTCTTTACTGGAGTTTTTAAGAGTTCTTGAATGTGTACCATGTCTTAAAGTGAGTAAGATTATTCTTAAAACTGAGGAAGTTTTTAAAAAGAGTTATTTATTAGAGAAAGAGAGAGAGAGCACTCGCTGTGGGGAGGGGCAGCTAAGAGCAGACTGTGCAATGAGCACAGAGCCTGATGTGGGGCTCATTCCCACGACCCTGAGATCACGACCTGATCCCAAACCAAGAGTTGGATGCTTAACAGACTGCACCACCCAGGCGCCCCTTAAAACAGAAGAATTTAAAAACTATGAAAAAATTATACAAGTAATACAATTAAAAATTGTTTTCTGCCCTTTTTAGAGTTAGTAAATAGAACAGAATTTGGGAGTTAATAGAGTCTAGGAACTTAAGATAGTATGTTAGTCTTACTTTAACAAGTTTACATTTTAATCATTCTCACAGTTAATATAGGGTTAACTTCAGTTAGTAAAGAAGTTAGGTTTCTGGCAACATGATAAAATAGGGAGGTACATTTGACTGTGTCCAAGTTACCTGTTGAAATGTCAGTTAAAGCAAAAGAAAATAGGCTGTTCCCTACTGTCACTGGAAATAGAGATTTCATCCATCCTCTGAAGTTTGGCATTTTGGTATAAATAGTATGGGTGAGAAGGGATGACAGCAGAACGGTTTACTCTCTGGTTATCATGATGAACTATTGGTATGGGAATAGGAAGCTTCCCTGAAAGCCCTCCCCTGGACCTCTTTTCTTCTTCCCTTTTGCCTGTAAACTTCTTGGAAATGGATCCACCCCCACCTCTTTGTTCTCCTTCGGTCTATACAAGCTGAAAAACAACGAAAAATCACCATGTGCATGAGGAGAGGCCGCAGTTTGAGAGGGATGGGGACTAGGAAACAAAATTGACTATTCCATACACATTGATCCTACCAAAAAGTTCATACAGGAAAGAGGTGGAGGAGATGGAGATAATTTCCAGTTGCTGTGATGGAACCAAAAATCTTATGCTAGGTCAGTGAATGCCTTAATGATGGCAGTGCCATTTAGAGTGATACAAATGGCATCCTACGTAGGTGTCCTTTAGTATGATATTCCTTGTCTAACTTTCTCCTGGTTCATATTATTTTCCAAAACTTATTCACCAACTTCCTGTCAAGTTTGGTTACCTTAAACCCTTCCAATAGCTTTTTCTTCATGTAACGGGAGTTGGTCCTCCTCACTCCCCACCTTTACATACTGAATTAAAAATTCTTGGTGTGTGGTTTTGAGTTTTATCTAAGACATAATAACAGAAATCTTAAAAATAAAGGAATGGCAAAAATACAAAAACTTACAAGTTCATCAATTCAAGCAAAGGAGAAAACCTTTCTAGGGTAAAATGGATGAAAAAAGGCATTTTTTAATTAATAAAAAGAACTAAACACTATCAGGCTTGAACTTTTGTGTGATAAACAGCATTGAAATGAGAAGTGTAGAGTAAGTAGCCTTTTTTTAGAGAAATTAGTAATATCAACTTTATCTCTCAGAATTTAATAGAACAAATAAACAAAAATTAAGGCTATAAAGATTTGAGTAGCAGTATGTTTTACTTACTAGATGTATGTCAAACTTTGTTCCAAATAGAGAATAGACATTCTTTTCAAATTCCTGTGAATTTTTAAAAAATTGTGTCTTGGGCTTCAAAGAGAATTTGAAGTTTTAAATTAGAGAAATTGAATTGTATAGTCCAATGTTTTTTGACTAAAGTAATAAAACTAGATGTTAAAGCCAAATGATTATAACTACTTGGATGATGAAAACTCTGTGTACTCCTGGGATTTAAGCTTAAATTTAATACTGATTAGAGGTTAACGACAATGAGCACATGACACAAAAAACAAATGAGATTAATGTTCATTTAAACATCATGAGTTAAAAAACTACTTTGCTCTCAAATTCCTAATAGAATTATAATAGTGGTTTTCTTTTTTTTTAATAATTTTTTTAAAGATTTTATTTATTTATTTAATTGACGGAGAGAGACAGCGAGAGAGGGAACACAAGCAGGGGGAGGGTCAGAGGGAGAAGCAGGCTTCCCGCTGAGCAGGGAGCCCGATGCGGGGCTCCATCCCAGGACCCTGAGATCATGACCTGAGCTGAAGGCAGTCGCTTAACCAACTGAGCCACCCTGGCGCCCCTGTAATAGTGGTTTTCTTAAAAAGGCATTGGGTGTCAAGGACAAAGAAAACTGGAAAGTTGATCACAGAAGTAAAACTTTGGAAGCTTGAAAGCAGCAAGTGGTAACTAATTTTGTAGATCTGAGAAAACTGAATTTTCTGCTCTTAGTAGGGGAGGCCTAGAATTGGTACTGTATACTCTGGGATGCTTCAGAAATTGGTGGCTTCATGTACTTTGAAAGAATTGCCCCAAAGTGTATAATAACAAGTAAGCAACACTTGTGGTACTAGGAAAGGGTTTCCTACCTTCAGGTTTCTTCTCTGATATTCAAATGGAGGATTTCTGTATTTGAGAACTCCACACACAGCTTGGGTTAGGGTGTCATACTAAAAAAACAGAATTACACAGCAATCTGTATGTTGAACCAGGAATCATCCCCAGCCTCTTTTTCTCTATTAGTTCTGAGAATACTGGGGGTCAGGCTCATAACCCCAGATGTGAGATTGGAAGATTAATCCTGTTATAGCAAACTAACGATCAGGAAAAAAGACCAACAGATAACAACAGATGTGGATCTACCCAGGGAAATGGCCCAGATGGGCCCAGATTGATCATCTTGCAATGACACCTACCCATTAACACAGGATTTCCAGATAGCTTTTATATGTTTCATTTTAAGATATGACAATAAGGATCATTAAACATTTGAGGATAACCCCAGTATGAAAGCAGAGATAGAAACAGCAGTCCCCCCCGCAAAAAAACCCCAAAAACCCCCAAACTTAAAACGTTACTGAAATATGTTTGGAAGTAAGATAATTGTATCTTTGAAACAAGAAAGGATGCTTGCTAGAAAAAGTAAAAAGGCAACCCTCAGAAAACAAAAGCTCTTAGACCTTTAGAATGTGAAATAATAGGATTGGAAATATAGAATATGAGATACTTAATAGAAGAGTTAGAAGTTTAGAATATTAAATTCTTGCAGACGGTTGGAAGATAAAGTTGAAATCTTCCAGAAAGCAGGACAAAAAGTGATGTAAAGTAGAAGATAAGGAAATTAGAAGATCATATTTGGTGAGTTCAACAAATGAAAGATAAGAATTACAGGATGGGAGGGCGCCTGCGTGGCTCAGTTGGTTAAGCGACTGCCTTCGGCTCACGTCATGATCCTGGAGTCCCTGGATCGAGTCCCGCATCGGGCTCCCTGCTTGGCAGGGAGTCTGCTTCTCCCTCTGACCCTCCTCCCTCTCATTCTCTCTGTCTCAAATAAATAAATAAAAAATCTTTAAAAAAAAAAAAAAGAATTACAGGATGGGAGAAGATGTGTGGAGGAAATTAATATAATTGAACAAAAAACTTGGGTTTTCACATTGAAACGCCTTACAGAATGCTCAGCGTAGTGATCGAAAAACAACACATCAAAGTACGTCATGATGAAATTTCAGACATCAGAAATAAAAGGAAGATCCCAAAAGCTTTCCCATATGAAGCATATAAAAGAGATTAGGAATCAGTAACAGTGGAAAGGAATTGTTAATGGAATAATGCCTTCAAAACTCTTGAAGGAAAGGTATTTCCAAACTACTAATTCAAGCTATCAAGTGTGGGAATAGGCTAAAATTATGAAACATAAGAGGTTGTTAGAATATTTCCTTCCATTGCACTGTATCTCAGGAAGTTACTAGAGGACATGGACTTTATGAAAATGATGGGTTAAGTAAAAAAGAGGAATTCTCCAGGAAATAGAATTTAGTATAGGAGAGAAGTAAAGAGAACACATAACTAAAATGGTGAGGGAAATCCAAGAAGGGTGGGCTGTGCAGCAGGTCTGAAGAATGATCAGTTCAGATTGGGACAAGAAGAAAAGAGGATCTAGATGGTATGTCTTTAGAAACACTTGTATGCGAGCACACGTGAAATAGAGGGGATTTTTGTGATTTTATTCAAAAGGGACATTTATCTATAGTTTTCTTTTCCTGTGATGTCTTGGTTTTGGTATGAAGGTAAAATAATGACTTCATAAAATGAATTAGGAAATGTTCCTTCCTGTTCTGTTTTGGGGAAGGTTTGAGAAGCATTGGTGTCAATTCTTTAAACATTTGGTTTAAAGGTAGATTGCACCAGAGAATCCATCTAATCCTGTTTTATTTTTGGTAAGTTTATTCATTATTTAATCTCTTTAATTTAGTATAGGTCTATTTAGATTTTCTGCCTCTTCTTGATTCAGTTTCAGTAGTTTTTTCCTAGAAATTTGTCCATTTTGTCTAGGTTATTTAATTTGTTGCTATGCATTTGTTCCTAGTGTTCCCATATAATCCTTTTTATTTCTTATTATAACGCCAGTAGTAATGATCCTTTTATCATTCTTGATTGTAATAATTTGTCGTTTTTTCTTGGCCAGCCTTCTGAAGGTTTGTAAATTTCATTGATACTTTCAAGGAACCAACTTTTGATTTCATTGATTGTTCTGTATTTTCTGTTCTCAGTTTCATTCATTTAAGCTGTAATCTTTATTATTTTCTCCATCTGCCTGTTTTGGGTTTAGTTTTTTCTTTTTTTGTTTTTTTAAGGTCAAAGGTTAGGTTATTGACTTGAGATTTTTTTTAATGTAGGAATATATAGCTATAAATTTCCCTTTAAACATTGCTTTCACTTCATCATTTAAATTTTGGCGTACTTGTGCTTTTGTTTTAACATATTTTATAATTTCCCTGTGTGATTTCTTTGATCTATTGGTTATTTAGTTGCTTAATTCCCACATATTAATTTCCCATATTTCTTCTATAACTGCTTTCTAGTTTGATTCCCTTGTGTGTGGAGAACATACTTTGTATGATTTTATTTCCTTAAAATTTTTGAAACTTGTATTATAGCCCAATATATGGTCTATATTGGAGAATGTTCCATGTACACTTGAGAAGAAAGTGTTCTGCTGTTTTGAGTGGAGTATTCTGTAGATGAATGTCAAGTCTAGTTAGTTTATAGCGTTAAAGTCTTCCGTTTCCTTGTGTTTTTCTGTCTGGTTCTATCCATTATTGAAAATGAGGTATATAAGTCTCCAACTATTTTTATTTGTTTTTATCTGTTTATTTTTCCTTTCAACTTTATATGTTTCTGTTTCATATATTTTGAGTCTTTATTGTTAGGAGTATATATGTTTATAGTTGATCTATAATTTTTGATGAATTGATCCTTTTATTATTATAAAATGTCCTTCTTTGTCTCAACACTTTTTTTCCTTAATGTCTGTTGTGTCTGATAAGAGTATGGCTACTCCAGCTCTCTTTTGGTTACAGATTGCTTGGTATATCTTTTTCCATCCTTTTACTTTCAGCTTATTTGAATCTAAAGTGTCTTTGAACCTACAGTGTATCTCTTTTAGATAACATCTAATTGGATTGTGGTTTTTTGCCCATTCTGTCAGTCACTGGATTTTGATTGGAATGACCAATTAATTTGCATTTAATGTAGTTACTGATAAGGGAGGATTTATGTCTGCTGTTTTGTTGTTTTCTGTGTCTTAAGATTTTTTTCTGTTGTTCCTTTATTCCTCAACTGTTGCCTTCCTTTGTACTAAATAGATTATTTTCTAGTACCGTTAAAATCCGTTGTTCCTTTTTTTCACTATATATTTTTTTCATTGTGGTTGTCCTGGGAATTGCAGTTAATAACTTACTTCAGTCTAGTTCAGATTAATATCAATTTCAAAAATATACAAAAATTTTGCTCCTGTATAGCTCCATTCCTTCTCCTTCCTTTGTGCTATTATTGTCATGTAAGTTACCTCTATATGTCTTTTAAATGATAGAAGAAAAAAGTTACAAAATTAAAAATTATACTGTCTTTTATATTTACCTATCTAGTTACCTTTTTTGTGCTCTTTATTCTTCAGGTGGATTCAAGTTACTGCCTAGTGTCCTTTCATTTCAGCCTTTAGTATCTCTTGTATAGCAGGTCTTCTGGCAACCAGTTCTGTCAGTTTTTGGTTATCTGTGAATGTCTTAACTTTCATTTTTGAAAAGTAAAGAATTCTTGGTTGACAGTATTACTTGTTCAGTACTTTGAATATGTCTTCCTATTGCCTTTTGGCTTCCATGGTTTCTGATGAGAAATTATTAATTTTATGGAGGATCTCGATACGTGACAAGTCACTTATCTATTGGCTTCTTTCAGGATTCTCTGTTTTTTGAGTTCCTTGAGCTTTTTGGGTGTTAGGGTAATATTTTTCATTAAATTTAGGGGAATTTTCAGTGATTATTTATTCAGATATTGTTTCTGCCCTTTCCCCTCCTCTCTTTCTGGGACTCCCATTATGTGTATGTTGGCATGTTTAATGATGTCCTTCAGGTATCTTAGATTCCTCTTTTTTTTTTTTTCCTTCATTTGTTTTTCTTTCTGTTTTTGGAGTAGATAATCTCGATCTTCACATCCACTGATTTCTTCCTTCTGCCTGCTCATATCTGCTGCTGAAAACTTCTAGTGAATTTTTAATTTTATTTAAATTTTTTTAGTTTTCAACGCCATTTCTGTTTCATTCTTTTTCATGATTTCTTTCTCTATGTTTTCTGTTTGTGGGACATCCATCTCATACTTTCCTTTAGTTCGTTTGACAAAGTTCCTTTAGTTCTTTGAACATGTTTAAAGTAAGTGATTTATGAATATTGCCTAGTAAGTCTAATGTCTGTGTTTCCTTGGACAGTTTCTGTTGACTGCTTTTTGTTTGTTTTCCCATGTGTATGAGCCATTCTTTCTCATATAGTTAGAAGTTTTATCATTTTTTTGTTGAAAACTTCATTTTAAATAATGTGGCAGCTTTGATAATCAGATTCTCCCCTTCCCAGTGCTTGTTGTTACTATTTGTTGTTTATTAAACTAATAAAGAGTTTTTTTAAACGAATTCTGTAAAATCTGTATTTTTTTTTTTTTTTAAGATTTTATTTATTTGACAGAGAGAGACACAGCGAGAGAGGGGACACAAGCAGGGGGAGTGGGAGAGGGAGAAGCAGACTTCCTGCGGAGCAGGGAGCCCGATGCGGGGCTCGATCCCAGGACCCTGGGATCATGACCTGAGCCGAAGGCAGACGCTTAACTGACTGAGCCACCCAGGCGCCCCTGTAAAATCTGTATTCTTTATCATGGGTGGCCCCTGAAGTTTCTATTCAGTTAGCTTAGTGGTCTAATAATTCAACAGAGATGTCCTTAAATGCCCGAAATCTCCCAGTCTCAACATTCAGAAAGGAATTTTATAATTTTGCCTTACACTTCCTGCTTGTGCAGAGCCTCTGGTTAGCCAGAGGTGCGTGCTTAGGGTCTTCTCAGGCCTTTCCTGAGCATATGCACATCCCTATGCTTACATGTGACCATCTAGATTCTCAGGAATATATTGCAGCTTTTCTTAGCACCCAGTTTTTCTTTTTCAGCTCTTTTGTTTAGCCTGTTGTTTGTCTTATCCACTGCCTTGGTCAGCTGCAATATAAAAAAGTGGCCTCTGATAGTTTTTTGACAAACACCCTTGGGGAAAAGTTTTGTTTTGTTCTCTTTCTGCATTGGGTGAGCTCCGAGGTCAAATTAAGGTAACTTTAGGAGTGGGGTCTTCCAAGAAACCACCAAACATGTCAAATAATGACAGTCCTCTGGGAATGTAGTAGAGGTGATCTCATCATCTTCTGGCCCCCCCCCCCCCGCCCCAAGTATAGCTGCCGGGCTATTAGTTTTCACCAGGTTTGTGGACTGTTGAGTTTCAAAGCTACCATAGAGCTGGAGTGGGAGGATGGGAATAGGGCAAAATAAAATGCCACAAAATTTGCTGGTCTTAATCAAGATTTAGCCATCTTTCTTGAATAAGAAAGTCTTGCAGCAAGACTTTGGTTAATTTCTCGTTTGGAAAATGTTGACTCTTTTTTTTTTTTTTTTGCCATTGTTCTTGTTAATTTAATGGAGATGATGTTTTTCAGATGTCCTTATTTTGATATTTTTGCTGTGTCTTACTGTTGAGTTTTGAGAGTTCTATTTTAGAGTCTTGTTATGTAGTTTGCAAACGTCTCCAACTCTGTCACTTGTTTTTTAATCCTCTTAACAGGATCTTTCACAGAGTAAATAAAAGATTTTTGATTTGATGAAGTCCTGTTTATCAATTTTTTTTTATGGATCATGCTTTTGGTGTTAATTCAAAGAATTCTTTTTCTAGGTCTAGATCCTGATGATTTTTTTTTCTATCTTCTACAGGATTAATAGTTTTACATTTTAACATTTAAATCTATAGTCCACTTAAAATTAATATTGGTATAGAGTGTGAGATTTAAGTTGGTATTCTTTTTTTTCTCTCTTTATATTCAGTTGCTCCAGCACCAGTTGTTGAAAAGACCTATTTTTCTCCATTGAATTGTTTTAACACTTTAGTGAAAAAGTCAGCCATCCTTATGTAGGGCTTTGAGGAGGTTATAGAAAATATAGCACGAATACTAGAGAGTTAATTCATTTTCTTATGTAGGAGGCAATTAAATCCAAAATGAAAAACCAGTATAACCAAATTGTTTAGAAATTGGGTGGGGGAGGGATGGTTAGAGAAGAGGTGGTGGGTAGTGCTGATTTTCATAACAAGCTTTATTTCATTCTTAAAATATGCGTTTATATAATTTTAATTAAAATAAAAACAAATACTGTAGGGTAGGTAATGCCAGTGCTTAGGGGGAAAGTTTAAAACCTTAAATGTCTATATTTTTAATTTTGAAATGTTTTTAATGTGGAAAAAATACTCAATGCATGGTAAAAAAAATGTACAACTTCAGAATTCAAAAGTGTGTACCTGCTTAACCAACCCCTAGTCAAGAATTAAAACATTGCCAGTTCCTCCATTCTTTTCCCTTCCAGTCAAACCTCTCCCTCTGTCCTTGAGAGACTACCGTCTAACCTTTATGGTTTTTGTTTTGTATTTTTATATTTTTACCACTTTTTGAACTATATATTTTTTCCTGTTAATGAAATGTATATAAATGGATCTTGGCTTTTCCAGCATTGTTTGTGAGATTCATACCTATTTTTGCATGTAACTATGGTTCATTCAGTTTCATGGCTGTGCAGGCATACCTCATTGTATTGCACTTCACTTTGTTGAGCTTTGCGAATGGTGGTTTTTTGTTTTTTGTTTACAAATTTAAGGTTTGTGGCAACCCTGTATCTAGCAAGTCTATTGGTGCCATTTTTCCAACAGCATTTGCTCACTTCATGTCTTTTTTATCACATTTTGGTAATTCTTGCAACATTTCAAAATTTTTAATTATATTTCTGATGGTGATCTGTGATCAATGATTGCTGATGCTATTATTATAATTGTTTTGGCAATTATAAGATGGCAAACTTAATAAATGTTCTGCTCCACTGACTGGCTGTTCCCCTGTCTCTCTCTTTTGACTCGGGCCTCCCTATTCCCTGAGACACAATATTGAAATTAGGCCATTTAATAACCCTATAATGGCTTCTAAGTTTTTAAGTGAAAGGAAGAGTTGCATGTCTCTCACTTTAAATCAGAAGCTAGAAATGATTAAGCTTAGTAAGGAAGGCAAGTCAAAGGCTGAGATAAGGCCAAAAGCTAGGCCTCTTGGACCAGTTAGTCAAAGTGTGAATGCAAAGGAAAAGTTCTTGAAGGAAAAGTGCTACATCAGTGAACACATGAATGACGAGAAAGTTAAACAGCCTAATTGCTGATGTGGAGAAAATGTTAGTGGCCTGGATAAAAGATCAGACCAGCCACAACATTCCCTTAAGCCAGAGCCTAAGGCAGAGCAGTAGGCCCTAACTCTCTTCAATTCTGTAAGGCTAAGAGAGGTGAGAAGGCTGCAGAAGAACTGTTTGAAGCTAGCAGAGTTTTGGTTTACAAGGTTTAAGGAAAGAAACCTTTAGAACATAAAAGGGCAAGATGAAGCAGCCAGTGATGATGTAGAAGCTGCAGCAGGTTCTTCAGAAGATATCTAGCTAAAATAATTAACAAAGGTGGCTACACTAAACAACAGATTTTCAATGTAGACAAAGCAGGCTTATATTGGAAGAAGATGCCATCTAAGACTATCCTAGTTAGGAAAAGCCAGTGCCTCGCTTCAAAGGGCAGGTGACTCTTGTTGGGGGCTAATGCAGTTGGTGATTTTAAGTTGAAGCCAGTGCACATTTACCATTGTAAAAATCTTAGGGCCCTTAAGAATTGCACTAAATCTACTCTGCCTGTGCCCTATGAATGGAATAACAAAGCCTGGTTGATAGCGTATCTTTTTATAACATGGTTCACTGACTATTTTAAGCCTACTGTTCAGATCTACTGCTTGGGTAAAAAGATTCCCTTGTAAATATTACTGCCCACTGACAATGTACTTGATCAAGAGCTCTGACAAAGATGTACAGTGAGGTGAATGTTGTTTTCATGCCTGCTAACCCAACATCCATTCTGCAGCCCATGGATCAAGGAGTAAATTCAACTTTCAAGTCTATTTAAGAAGTACATTTTTTTAAGACTGTAGCTGCCATAGATAGTGTCTCCTCTGATAGATCTGGACCAAGTAAATTGAAAACCTGGATTTACCATTCTAGATGCCATTAAGAACATTCATAATTCACGGGAAGCGGTCAAAATAAAAACACAAACAGGAATTCGGAAGAAGTTGAATTCAACCCTCAGAGGTGACTCGGAGGGGTTCAGGACTTCAGTGGAGGCAGTAACTGCAGATGTGGTGGAAATAGCAAGAGAACTAGAACTAGAAGTGGAGCTTGAAGATGTGACTGAATGGCTGCAATCTCATGATAAAGCTTGAACCGATGGAAGAGTTGCTTCATAGGGAAGAGCGAAGAAAGTGCTTTCTTCAGATGGAATCTACTCCTGGTGATGATGCTGTGAAGACTGTTGAAATGACAACAAAGGGTATACATATTACATACATCCTTAGTTGATAAAGCAGCAGCAGGGTTTGAGAGGATTAGGCTCTAATTTTGAAAGAAGTTCTGCTCTGGGTAAAATGTTACCAAACAGCATCACATGCTACAGAGAAATCATTAGTGAAAGGAAGAGTCAATACATGTGCCAGACTTCATTGTGGTCTTATTTTAAGAAATTGCTACAACCACTCTAATCTTCATGAATCACCACCCTGATTAGTTAGCAGCCATAAACATTGAGGCAAGACCATGACTTGCTGATAATCCAGAAAATGGTTAGCATTTTTTAGCAATAAAATATTTTGAAACTAAAGTGTGTACTTTTAAAAGACATACTGCTATTGCACACTTAATATACTATAGTATAGTGTAAACAACTTTTACATACACTGGGAAACCAAAAAATTCATTTGACTTGCTTTATTACAATTTTGCTTTATTGTGGCAGTCTGGAACTGAACCCACACTATCTCTGAGGTGTGCTTGTACAGTATGGTACGTTATATGAATAACCCACAATTTATTCATTGTTACGGATGGAAATTTGGATTATTTCTACGTTTTAGGCTTTCATAAATAAGGCTGCTGTTTATTTCCTTGCACATGTCTCCTAGTGCGCACACATGCACACATTTATATTTAGTAAATAGGAGTTTAATAGCTTAGTTTTAGAGTGTATTTATGTTTAATTTAAGAAGATATTAAAAACTTTTTTTCCCAAAGTGTTTTGTATCAATTTATAATCTCATCAACACTTTTGTACTTCATCTTCACCAACATTTTGTATTGTTAATTTTTAATTTTAGCAATTTTTGTGGATGTGTAGTGGTTTTATTTCCCATTTCCCTGATTCCAAATGTGATTGTACCTTTTTAGATATTTATTGGCCAGATTTTATAAATATTTTGTGTATTTTTGGAAAGAATTGTGTTCTGCAGGTTTTTAGGTATAGTATTTATATGTGTCAAGTCAGTTGGTTAAGCATGTTGTTTAAAACTTCTACATCCCCCCACAATTAATTGCAACATGTTGGTTCAGTTAGAGATGTGTTAAACTCTTCCGTTATTATGGATTTGTCTTTCTTGTGTTGCTGCCCATTTTTGCAAATTTAGAATTGTTTAATGTTTCTGATGAGTTGAACATTTTATCATCATCATTTCTCGTTGTCTTTGGTAATGCTCTTTGCTTTGCGGTCTACCTTAACTAATAACAATATGGCTACACGGGCCTTATAGTTAGTGTTTGGGTGGTTCATTTTCTCCCCCCAACTTTTAAGTTTTTCTGTGCCTTTTTGTTTCAGAATTGTTTCGTGTATCCACACCATATCATTGTTTTTATTTCAATCTGATCTAACACTTCATCATTTAATTGTAAAGTTTATTTGGATTTCATGTAATTATTGATGTCTTGGGGCTCAAATGTAGAGTCTAATGTGCTTTCTATTTATTCTGTTATGTTCTTTTTCTCACCTTTCTTGCTGTCTTTTTGGATTAAGTATTTTTATTCTCTCCTTCCCCCATCTTTTTTTTTTTTAATTCTGTTTTACAGTCTGCTAGACACAAATCTCATTTTTATCTGAAAATATCTTTTTTTATTCACCTTCATTTTGAAGGATAGTATCACTGGATATAGAAGGTATTGCTCTAGCATGTCCCATTTTTTCTTTTTTCTTTTTTTTTTTTTAAAGATTTTATTTATTTGACAGAGAGAGATACAGCGAGAGAGGGAACACAAGCAGGGGGAGTGGGAGAGGGAGAAGCAGGCTTCCCGCGGAGCAGGGAGCCCGATGTGGGGCTTGATCCCAGGACCCCGAGATCATGACCTGAGCCGAAGGCAGACGCTTAACGACCGAGCCACCCAGGCGCCCTTGTCCCATTTTTTCTGATATCAGCCATTACTTGTACTGTCATTTCCTATACGTAGCCATTTTTCTGTGGCCACTCAAGGTTTTCTCTACAGCCTTTAACAGCCTGACTATGATATGTGTGTAGAAATGTTTCTTTATGTTTATCCTACTTGGGTTTATTGAGATTCTTGGATCTGTAAATTACTGTTTTCTATCATCTGAGATGTTTTTGGTTGTTATTTCTTCAACAAACATTATTTTGAACCTTTTTTATTCTTCTGTTGCATCTTGTACATCAGTGTTGAATTGGGTGATATTTATGTTGGACTGCCTGATACTGTCCTACTGGTCTCTGAGACTGTTAATTTTTCTTCATTTTACTTTGTTTTCTGGACAGTGTTATTGCCATATTTCAAGCTCACTAATTCTTTGCCACCTCTAATCACCCCCTTCAGTTGAATTTTTTATTTCAGTTATTTTACCTTTCAGCTTTCTTTTTCATGGTTTCTCTCAATTCTTTGAGTTTATTTTCTTTTAATATTTGTAATATAGTTAGAATAGCTGTTTTGAATTCTTCATATGCTAACCCTAACATTCAGGGTGCTCAGGATCAGTATCTGTTGACTCCCCCTTTTTTCCTGAGTATGGATCACAGTTTATTGTTCTTTGTGTATGATACAATTTTGCTTGAAAACTGGACATTATGAATATGTTTTAGTGACTCTGGTTTCTATTCATGTTCTGGGAATTGGATGAAATTTATATTCTGATTTTGACGTTTGCCCTGTGATTTTCTTGCTCCTAGGGATTCCAATAATTTCCACCTGTTCTCCTGGGCTTGGGTTCTGTCCTCAGTCACTTCAGCCTTATAAGGCTTCAGCTCCCTATTGCCCAAACTGTGCACACTTGAGAAATACACTCTGTTGAAAAAGCATCAATAGTACAGCTCTGTTTTTCAAGTGTAAAAATACTGACCTCTGCTAACTTTTTCTCCTTGACCCTTTCAGTTGTTCTCTGTGCATACATAGTTTATCAGTCATCCAGTGATTTGGGCAAAATTTATACAGAGAATTTTTGTTTGACTGCTTCTCTGGTTCTCTTACTGCCATGTTCTTTCATTTAAATTCCATTTAAATTTTCAGCTGCTTTTCCAGGCTTAAATTCTGAGCCCTATGGTAGTGTCTTTTTCCAGAGATGATTTTCATTTGCTTGTGTCACACCTGGGGTCTCCAGCAGTCTGGGATTACTTTAATTAAATTTTAGGGATTGAGTTTTTTTTATTTGCTCAGCTAAATGTCTTTAGGTAGGGCTGCAGTACGTGCAAGGACTTGTTTACTTCTGGCTCACTGGAGGTTAGTCCTTTGGGGTCTCAGCTGAAATAGTGGGCAGCATTTATATGGTTCCCACCGTTTCTGAACCTTACATTCCCCTTTTAGTTCTGTTAACTCTAACAATGTTAGAAATAATGATCAGTTTCTCAGCTGCCTCATCTGGATTGGCAAAAACCCCCAAGGCAAATCATCCTTGGGTGCTGGGTTGTTTTCTGTTTTTTGTTTTTAAGATTTTATTTATTTATTTGAGAGAGAGAGAGAGCGAGCATGAGCGAGGGTGAGGAGGGCAAAGGGCAGAGGGAAAGGAAGAAGCAGGCTTCCTACTGAGCAGGGAGCCCGATGCGGTGCTCAATCCCAGGACCCCGGGATTGTGACCTGACCTGAAGGCAGCCGCTTAACCGACTGAGCCACCCAGGCCATCCAGGGTATCTGTAGGTTTCCATCCTGTCTTAGATCCTGGCCTGGTCATTCTTTACTGTTGTGTTAGCTTTTTGGTGCCTTCAGATTGATTGTTTTTAATATTTTGTTCAGTTTCTCTAGTAGGTTTCAGTAGGAGGATTGAGAAATATTTACTATTCTGCTATTAACTGCAATTATTTCAGGCATGTTTGGATTGATAGGTGCATATGATATTATTGTGATAATGTTTATATCTCGTGGCTTGGGTTTTTTCTGTGGTGACTTCATTCCTAAGTACGTTAGGAGGTGGGCAGAGATGGCTGCCTGACACATATAATTCTCATAGCTGTTATTTCCACTGAAGAGTATACCTTTCCTAGTACTTGCAGACATCCTGAGAAGAATTTTTAATTTCCCACTCTAGCCCACGTTCTCATCCATGAATAAATTACTGTGGCTACCTGAGGAATTCTCATCAGCCTGGGTGTCACTTGTTCATCCCTCAGTTCAGGGCCCTATAATTGGTACCACTTTAACAGTTGAGTAAGAGTGTTTTATTAATGGGCAGTCAGGGTGCTATTAACATAAATAAGAAAAGGAATGATAGCAGATTGCTCTATAATAGTTTTCATCGATTTTTGGAGGATCCTGAAAAATTTCATTATATGGTTGAATCTAGTAAAGCTGTCTAGCAACAGAATTTCACAAAAAATAATAGTGACTGGTAACATTACTTATAAAAATGATTTTGCTCGGTTTATATGTCTCTTGAGATTGACAAACTGACAAGATGTTTTGTAGAGTCACTGCTAATAAAACAGTAAAATAGACCTCTATGTCTCTTTTTTCCCTTGCCTTCAAAATTAAGATCTAGACCAATTGTTAATCTAAAATAACTCTTCTAGGGATAAGAATAATTTAATATGGTATCTTTAGGATAGAGTTATATCAGTTAGCTATTACTGTGTAACAAACTACTCTAAAACCTGGTGGTTTAAAACACATTTATTATTAAAACAAGTCTATGAGTCAGCTGGGCAGTATTTCTGGTCTTGGCTGGGCTCATTGATGAGTCTGCATTTAGCAGCAGTTCAAGAGGGTGGCTTTGCTTCTCTTGGCTGGGTTCTCTAGGATGGCCTGTGGTGGGACATTTGGGCTGTCTTGTTTCCTCCAGCAGATTAGACTGGGTTTGTTCTTATGGTGGAGGCAGGATTCTAAGAGCAGAAACATGCAAGGTCTCTCGAGGTCTAACTCAGAATTGGCAAACTGACATGCATTGCATTCCATTGGTCTTCCTTATAAGGAAGCCTAGAGTTAAAGGGCAGGGGAAAACACTCTCCCTCTTGATGGGTGAAACCCCAAAGCCTCATTGCCAAACGCATGGATAATGGAGTAGAATTGAATTGGGGCTACTTTGCAGACAGATTTTTTTTTTTTTTTTAAGATTTTATTTATTTGACAGAGAGACACAGCGTGAGAGGGAAACAAGCAGGGAGAGTGGGAGAGGGAGAAGCAGGCTTCCCGCGGAGCAGGGAGCCCGATGTGGGGCTCGATCCCAGGACCCTGGGATCATGACCTGAGCCGAAAGGCAGACACTTAATGACTGAGCCACCCAGGTGCCCCATTGCAGACAGAGTTTTGATTCATGCTGTAAAATTAATTTCTGTGTTCTAGGGTGAGCAGTATTCTATTTCAGTAGGAATTGTGTTTGAGTACAGAAGTTTAGGCAAGTATAAATTGAATACATCAATCTGTTTGAAGGTCCAGATGACTCTAGTTTACTTGTTTTGTAGGATATATCCTATGACATTTTGGAAGCATTGCTTGTGCAGTGAATTACCAATTGTAGAGTAATTGTAGTACCAGTGGTAGATGTTGAGAGATGATTCATTTTGTGTCTGTTCTTTTTTGGTTATAAATGACAGTATTATTTTTGTGCTCATTATTATTACTCTGACTTCTTTATTTTAAGATCTCATTGTTTTCCCAAGTTTATTAATATTTGTCTATTGTGATCTTACGCAGATTTGTTGAAGTATAACTGACATATAATCTTATGTTTTGTGTATATAATTTGAATAGATTTGATATCTATATATACCCATGAAACCATCACCACAAACAAGATAGTAAACATATCCTTTACCCTCAAAACTTTCCTTGTGCCCCTTTTTAATTCTTTCATACTTATTGCTCCTTCCCTTATGCAGTATATAATCTTTTTGTCTACATATTTTTCACTCATCATAGTTATTTTCAGGTTCATCCACATTGCATGTGTAATTAGTTCACTCTTATTCCATTATAAAGTTACAGTGTAAGGGTTCACATGTCTGTGGATGTTTTTTCCTTCAGCTTTTGGCTATTACAAATAAAGGTGAACATTTATATATAAGTTTTTATATCAACATATGCTTTCATTTCTTTGGGTAAATACCTAGGAGGGTGGAATGCCTGGATCATACATGTAGTGATGTATATTTGACACTTCAAGAAATGGTGAAACTTTTTACAAAGTAGTTGTGCCATTTATCTTCCTGTATGATTGTATGAGAGTTTCAGTACCTTCACACATTTACCAACATGTGGTATGGTTGGTCTTATTAATTTGAGCCATTCTTATAGTTGTATAGTGATAACTCATTATGGCTTAAATTTGTACTTTTCTAATGACAAGTGATAGTGTATTTTCATGTACTTAACATTCATATATCTTTGGTGAAAGATTTCACCAAAAGATTTGTTGCTTCAAGTCTTCTGCCCATTTTGTGATTGGGTTGTTTTGTTTTAATTGAGGTTTTAAAATGGATTTATTGAGAAATAATTGACATGTAGTGACGTACACATATTTAAAGTGTACAGTATAAGTTTTGAGGTATGTATACACCTAGGAAGCTATCACCACACAAACAACATACTGAATACATTTATCACACCTGAAAGTTTCCTCATGCTACTTTGTGATTCTTCCCTTCTGAGCTACATTCCCCTTTTGGGTCTTTCTTTCAAAAGTGTTTAGTCTAGGGTTACTCTAGTCAGTGCTACCTGAATTAAGAGGTTTTCCACTCTGTCTGAAGGAAACAGGTCTTATTTTTGTCTTTGTTTGAGACTAGGGCAGTAATCCTTGTCATCCTTTTGAGTGGCTCTTTCCTTGGTCTTGGGTTTGTTTTAATAATACTTAATGGGTGTTCTCACTCTGTGCAGTTGTCTTCTCTCTAGTACTTTGCCCTGCAGTCCCTAGCTGTCTTAGCTTTGGACTTCCAATTCAGTCTCCTTAACTCAGGGAAACCGCCAGATTCTGCCTGGGTATCCTGTCCCCAGGTGAGGGTCTGTAGTAAGTTGGGATTGTTGGAGGGTTTACCTCATCTGTTTCCCCTCTCTTAGGGTTCAGCCTCTGTATTTGCCTGTCTAATATCCAAAAACTGTCATTTCATATATAGTTCTGGTTTTTTAGACTTTTCAGATGGAGGGCAAACTCAATCCCTGTTAATCCATCTTGGCCCTTGTATGTGTTTTTTTTTTCTTGGTACTTACATATTTTTTAAATGTTAAAAAAAAAAACATTAAATTTACCATCTTAACCATTTTTAGTGTACAGTTCAGTGGTGTTAAGGATATCACATTGGGGGCGCCTGGGTGGCTCCGTCGTTAAGCGTCTGCTTTCGGCTCAGGTCATGATCCCAGGGTCCTGGGATCGAGCCCCGCATTGGGCTCCCATGCTCAGCGGGAAGCCTGCTTCTCCCCCTCCCACTCCCCCTGCTTGTGTTCCCTCTCTCGCTGTCTCTGTCTGTCTCTCTCTCTGTCAAATAAATAAATAAAATCTTAAAAAAAAAAAGGATATTCACATTGTTGTGCAACAGATTTCTAAAACTGTTTATTTTGCAAAACTGAAACTCTGTACCCATTAGACTCTAATTTTATCACACCCTCACTTCCAACCCTTGGGTAACAACCTTTTTACTCTTTTTCTGTGATTTTGACTACTATAAATACTTCATGAGTGGAATCATACAGTGTTTGTCTTTTGTGATTGGCTTATTTTACTTAGCATAATGTTCTCAAGGTTCATCCTTAATGTGGCTTGTGATCGGATTTCCTTATTTTTAAAGGCTGCACAGTATTCCATTCCAGTGTTCCATGTATATACCACATTTCCTTTATTCTTCTGTCAATGAACTTTCAGCTTGCTTCTGCCAGTTGGTTATTGTGAATAATGCTGTAAATCTGTCTTTGAGATCCTACTTTGAATTCTTTTGGATATATACTCAGAACTGGGGTTGCCGTATCATAGGTTAATTCTATTTTTAATTTTTTTAAAGATTTATTCATTAGAGAGAGAGAGAGAGAGAGCGAGCATGTGTGCAAGCAGGGGGAGGGGCAGAGGGAGAAGGAGAGGAAGAGGGGAAGCAGACTCCCCGCTGAGCGCGGAGCCTCACATGGGGCTTGACCTCACCACCCTGAAATCGTGACCTAAGCTGAATCCAAGTGTCAGACACTTAACCAACTGAGCCACCCAGACACCCCTGTAAGTTAGATTTTCATAATTTTGTTTTCCAGTTTGGTCATTGTTAGGATATGGAAATGCAGCTGATCTTCACATGCTCATATTCTGAAATTTTGCTAAAATCATTTATTAGAGTTGTTTTTTTTTTTTTTTTTAAGAATCTTTAAGATTTTCTACCTAAAAGATCATGTTATCTGCAAACAGATAATTTTACTTCTTCCTTTCCAGTTTGGAGATCATTTGTTTCTTTTTTCCTATCCTTTTGCCCTGACTAGTACTTAAGTACCATGTTGAATAGAAGTAGCAAGAGTAGATATTCTTGGGGTGCCTGTCTGGCACAGTTGGTGGAGCGTATGACTCTTGATCTCGGGGTTGTGAGTTAGAGCCCCACACTGGGTGTAGAGATTACTTAAAAATAAAATCTTTTTTTAAAAAAAAGAGGAGGCATCCTTACTTTCTTAATCTTAGAGGAAAAACTTTCCATCTTTCACTATTGAGTTTGATGCTAGCTGTGAGCCTTTCACATGTGGCTTTTATTATGTTGGGGTAGTTTTCTTCTATTACCAGTTTGTTGAGCGTTTCTGTCATGAAAAGGTGTTGGGTTTTGACAGATGCTTTTTCTGCACCGATTGAGATGATCATGTGGTTTCTGTCCCTCGTTCTGTTAATATGGTATATTACATTGATTTTCATTTGTTGAACCATTCTTGCATTCCAGGAATAAATCCACCTTGGTCAATGTGTAGAATTCTTTTAATGTGTTAAGTTTGGTTTTTAATATTTTGTTGAGGATTTTTGCTCAGTATTCATCAGGTATATTGATCTGTAGTTTTCTCATTACTCACCTAGACAGTATCCTAATTATATTTTTTAGGTGTGGATTTAAAAAGTACTTCCTATCAAACTACATTATAAATTCCCCTTTAAAAAATATAGTGTTTACAGTGACCTGGTTTGACTCTGGGGAACAAATGTAATTACAAGTGTTTTTTTTTCTCGGACTTTGAAATATAACTGAAAAGAGCAAAATAAAAAAGAACTGAAGTCAAAGTTAGTTACTGTCTTTGTGTGGTGTTTATGGATTGCGGTAAAGTATACATATAATGTTTAACAGTTTAAGCATTTTAACGTATAGGAAAGTGGCATTAAGTGCATTCACATTGTTGTGCAAACATGTATATCCTTTGTATTAGTCTGCTAGGGCTGCAATAACAAAATATCACCGATTTGGTGGCTTGAGCAACAGAAATTTATTTTCTCACAGTTCTGGAGTCTAGAAGTCCAAGATTAGGGTGTTAGGTTTATTTGAGGCTTCCTTCCTCAAGGTGGCTGTTTTCTTTCTGTGTCCTCATGTGGCATTTCCTCTGTGCATGCATCCCTGGTGTCTTTTTCTTCTTATTAGGATGCCAGTCGTATTGGATTAGGGCCCCATCCTTATGTCCTTATTTAATCTCAGTTAACCTTTTTGAGGGCACTTTCTCCAGATGCAGTCACATTGGGAACTAGGGTTTCAACATATGAAGAATCTGTTCATAGCACCTTTTATGTAGTGCTTCTGGCTTCCTAGAGAACCTGCCATCATCAGTATATTCATTTTTTATTGTTGTTCTAACAAATTATCACAAACTAGGTGGTTCTAAATAACAAACTTATGTTTGACAATTGTGAAAGCCAGAAGTCTGAAATCAGGATCACTGGACAGAAATCAAGGTGTCAGCAGGGTTATTCTCTCCAGAAATTCTAGGGGAGGATCCATCCCTTGCCTCTCTCAGTTCTGGTGGCTACAGACATTCCTGACTATGGCTGCAATCTTCAAGGCCAGTGTTTTCAAATCTCTCTCTCTTCTGTCTCACGTTCTCTGTGTATAGTCAAATTTCCCCATCTCCCTCTTTATAAGAATACTTAGGGCCCACCCAGATAATCCAGGATAATCTCTCCATCTCAAAATTTTTTAACTTAATCACATCTGTAAAGACTTTTCTTTTGGGGGGAGGGGTTATAGAAGGTAATATTCGCAGGTTCTGGGGATTAGGATGTGGATTCTCTTGCAGGGCCATTTTTTTTTCATCCCATCACACTCAGCAATTCATAGTAGACTTTTAGTGTTCTCACTTTGATTTTTAGTTTAGCTTGTAATAGGTCACAGTATCCAGTCCTGGGTAGGTAAAGATTGGTGGCATTGGGTGGCTGAGAGAATATTCTCATCTCTTCTAGACATTATGCAGAAAACTCCAGGTCTGCAGTTCCTAGTGTGTGGTCCTGGAACTAGCATCACCTTAGGAACTTACTAGAAATGCAAATCATTGGGCTCCAACTTAGAATTACTGAATGAGGAACTCTGAGGGTGGGGGCTAGCAGTCTGTATAACAAGCCCTCTGGGTGATGCTGATGTGTGCTAAAGTTTGAGAAACACTTGGCTAGGTTGTTGACATTAGTATTAAGACCATATTCACCTTCTTCTCTAGCTCTTTTTTGCTTAAGTCTAATACTTCAATGAGTCTAGGATTTATAGTCCACAAACTTTGTTTTCAGTAGGGATGCAAACATTTAGTACCAAAATCTTGGTATTGATGATCAGTGAAATTGATTAATTTACTCAATAAAAGTTTGCACCGGGCTGATTTTTATCGTTGTCTTTTTTTACTTAGATGTAGTTATTTCATAAAGTAATGTTACCAGATTCAGAAGGGATATGGATTTTTTTTCTCGAGTCCTGGAAATGTGAATTAAACTCATTAGCCTGAATTTTACTTCTTTATCTTTTGTATCCCTGTGTACATTTTGGGATACAACACAAAACTTCTAATCTTTGATTCAGCCTGCACTGTTGTACTTTTACTATGTGCCTGCCACCCAGTGAAAATGCTGAAATGAGATGAATGAATTCTTGTCCTTCGTGTCCATACTGTAGTTCAGGAGACACATAAGTAAACAGTTGATAATAGAGCTATCAAACAGTTATGCAATTGAGAAACACCATAGTGGAAGAAATTGAAGAAGGATCTTTCAGGGTGACTAAGCTAAATATTACAAAACTAGTAAGAAAGGTGTTAGCAAAGTTAAAGAGAGAGAAAAGGTAGGTATAGTTCACCATGTGAAGCAGCGTGAAAGCTGAGAGGGCATGGGGGCTGTTCTGGGAGTTGAAGGGGTTTAGTATTAGAAACCTGGAGTGAATGTGAGAGTAAAGATTGGGGATAATTGATAAGGATGAGATCATTGATGAGTAAGTACTGTTGAAGGACTTGAAGCGTAGACGTGACATCCTCACAATAGCCATTGCAAAATGATAACTTACATGATTCTGGGAAGAAGAAATTTGAGACGATAGTCTGGAAATAGAATAGTTACAGGAATCTAGGTGAGAATGGCAGTAGGTATGGTGGTGCCATTTTTTGTGAATAAGAATTCAAAAGAATAACAAGCTAGTTTCAGGCTGGGGAAGGAGATTTGTAGAATACAGGATAAGACATACTGAGTTTTTAGAATTTGTGGAATGTGATAAAATTAGGGGTAGGTAATTTTTCAAGTCAATTTTCAGTGGAATGTTGGGGTAGCTGTTACATTATACTAGATTGTGAATTAAATTGAGGAAGCAGGAAAGTATCAGTGTGTACTATCCTCTAGAATAATGGTCCCTGGCATTTACTAAGTACTTAATCATTGTTAGCCATTTTTATATTTACTGTTAGTATATACTTTCATGCCATCTCATACTGTATTTTTTTTCTTCAGCTTTTTGGTGTACTTTTTGGTATATATATATATATGTATATATATTTAATAGTATTAGATAAACATCTAGATAGAAGTATGTGTTTTATTAACAAATACTGATTTTAATTGCTATACTATTAAAATTAATGAAAAGTTACTGTAAATTTTTTGAAAGAGAACTAGAAAGTTTAAGTTTCTCATTTGAATAGATTATTGTTCATAAAAACATGGTACTTAGCAAGTTTGCTAAAAGTTTAAAATGGTCATGTTTTAGTTGAACCACTTTTGGATACAGGTTATGTCAAAATAATTTGATTTGCAGTTTTTAATTTCAAAGAATAAGTGTATGATAGATGTACTTATTCATACTTGACACAAAAACTAAATGATGGTCTTTACATGTATTCTTTCAGGTTTGAGTTAATTTCGAATGAGATTGTTTTTGCAACGAGATGTTAATAAGACAAAATCTAGGTAAGTAGAAGACTACTTTGTTAAATGTTACATATCAAAGTAGGAATAACACAAAAAACTTGTGTTTTAAAAATGTGCCTTCAAGTTCAGAATTAATGAGTTTTTCAATAAAACTTCAAAATATGAAGAATTGGTTTTGATGTACTTGCTCCAGTTGATTTGGTGGGAGTAACAATAGAGTCATCAAACTGTGGAACTAAATTCTTAGTTTTCCTTCTTTTATGTTGAGTTTAACTTAAGTATGTAGTTTCCCGTGACTATTCAACATGTTAGAAAATTGAGTTGGTGGTTGGTTTAGCTATTCAGAAACCAGTTCAGTAAGAGATTTGCTGGATGCTTCAGTGTTCTCTTAGTTGATTATAGTGCTTGAGTAGTTTTTGCCTTTGCGAATTTTACTTTCTTATTTCTGTTAATGAAGCACTTCTATAAATTGATTAAATTTGCCAAATTATGACTTCTTTATGTTAATATAATGTTTGGAATTATAAATGATTGTTTCACTTTTTTTCTTATGAGTATCTCTACTGAATGACTTTTCTAATTTAGCATTCTGATTTGCTTTAATATTTTAAAGACTGTTGACTTTCAGGAAATTGAATTGTGATCATGTACTTTTTTGGTCTGATATGTGAAAGAGGGTTTTTTAATAATATTAACTGTTGAGATGTTTAAAAGATAGACTTACTATCTTTTGGCAAGTGAACATGGTTTCAGGATATAAACAGATTAAAAAGAATACTTAAATTGTAGTTAACTTGGTCTTTCTCTAATCTAACCAGATGTTTCAGCTGTCAGAAACTTGCTGATCTCAAAGTTAAAAAAAGAAAATAAAAAACCTAGAATGAGAAGTGCTGTAGTTGAATAATATGTAGTTAAACAGTGTATTCTCAGTAAGTGGTTTAGGCATAGTTTGAAGGAAAGTTTCCCTTTTATTGCTATTATATAATAATAATTGTAGTGGTAGTGTGAAGAGTACTTACTGTGCTCTGTATTGTGTTAACTGCTTCTCATGCCTTGTTAATCTTTATAGTACTTTCTGTAAGGTAGGTACTGCTGTGTAGAAAATTTTTTTTTTTTTTTTTTTTTGGTTTATAGTGAGCTATTTCTTTTCTTTAGGACGAGTACATTATCTTCACAGCATTTATAAGGAACACTTGTCTATATATCTTCTTGTAGGGAAGAAGAAGCTAGACTTTTGTACTTAAGGTCTTACAGGGATTTTGTTTCCTAATTGAATATATAGTGTGTTAGAACCTTTATTCTGATTTCTTATAAGTCAGATATTGCTTAAGGGATGACACTGGTTTAACTTATTCTGACCCTGTTCTATCACAATTATGCATTTTTTCCTTTTTTTTAATAAGATATAACTTACATTTTTATATAAATTAAGTTGTAACTTACGTATGGTAAAATTTAAAGTATAGAGGTGAATGAGGCTTTTACATACATGTTCACACATGTAACTACCATACAGATCAAGATGTAGAACATTTTCATTGCCCAGAAAGTTCCTCAAACTCTTCCCTTTCCAGTCCAATAGCCTTTTCCCCCTGAGGTAAGCATCTTTCTGAATTTTATCAGCATAGCTTAGTTTTGCCTGTTCTTGAGTTTTATATATATAGAATTATATAATATGCACTCGTTTATATGTCGCTTTTTTCAGCCAACATACATCTTATTGTGTGAGTATCAGTAGTTCATTATTTTTTACTGCTGAGTACCGTTCCAGTGTATGAACATGCTACAGTTTTTTTATGTATTCTCTCTGTAATTTTATTGGATTCTCCAAGTCTCTGACCTCACTTTGCAGCATTCTACACTGCTTTCCTTCCTCTAGTTGTCCCCTTTACTGTTCCCTAGCACCTGCACAATAAAATGTAAACTCCGTAACATAGCATATAACAGTTTCACTGCAACTATTCCAGAATGTCTAGAATTACCTTAATAAATGAAGTCTGATGTTTCATATATTTAGTTTTAGTCCTAATTATATGTTGTCACTCTTCCCCAGCCTCTCACCTTGTCCTTCCTCTTGCTCATCAGCTTATCTCCTGAAATAGTCCATCTCAAGCATTATCTTATCCTTTGAGCCAGACCTAGTCATACTGTAGTAGAGTGTTTTCTTTAGTGGACTGTGAGCTCTTTGAGGGTAGACACCATCAGTGTCTTACTTATCTTAGTAGCACAGTGCCAGAGTACTGTGTGTACTTAGTGAATGTTTGTAAAATACGGAAAAATGAGGGACGCCTGGGTGGCTCAGTCGTTAAGCGTCTGCCTTTGGCTCAGGTCATGATCCCAGGGTCCTGGGATCGAGCCCCGCATCGGGCTCCTTGCTCTGCGGGAGGCCTGCTTCTCCCTCCCACTCCCTCTGCTTGTGTTCCCTCTCTCGCTGTGTCTCTCTCTGTCAAATAAATAAAATAAAATCTTTAAAAAAAAAAAAAATGGAACAATGAACAGAATTCTCTCTCAGTCAGCTAGGGATTCAGAATATTGGCTGGAATGGGATGAGGACATGGGTACTTCAGTTGCTATTGGGCTGTAGGAAGGAGCCAACGAGGACAATACAGCATTATAGATATTTTGGAAGGCAATAAAATATTACCCAAGTCTTCTTTGAATCCAGTTTTTAAAAAATGGCTAGTAATGTTCTTAGTTGAGACCTTAAGGAAAACTGTTGATTTTGATTACTCTTTTC
This sequence comes from Mirounga leonina, assembly GCF_011800145.1. Classification (NCBI taxonomy): domain Eukaryota; kingdom Metazoa; phylum Chordata; class Mammalia; order Carnivora; family Phocidae; genus Mirounga; species Mirounga leonina. Next base: position 18,809,845 of record NW_023270447.1, read on the forward strand.
AAATGAAGGCATTAATCCATGTTATGGAAATTGGAGTGTTTGCTACTAATGGTATTCTTTTTGTGAGTTTGTAATAGTTATTTCTTTAAAAATTTTAAAGGATGTATTAGATTAATACAAGTAGAAAATTAGGAAGACTGGTTACATCTATAAAGAAAACTTTTTCTCATTTTCCTGAGGGTAAAAAAATAGTGGAGTAGAGAAGGAAATTGAATCATAGTCTGGAAGTGTGATAATATTTTTGATTTTTATAGCTTAGGAAGCTTGCTGTTTGATGAAAAGTATTTTTAAAAATTTTGTTTTTATCATTGTAGGCCTGTAATATATAAATAATATGCTTAAGGAACTTAAAATATTGTGAAGTATTTTATACTAGTTTTTTTTTTCCATATTTGAAATTAGGCTGGTTGGGTTGGCCATTGTAGTCACCTGGGGGATTTTTATGCCTTCTAGCAAGTCCAAAGCAAGGAGAGGTTCTTCCCCACTGGGATCAATTTGTTGCTTTTCCTCTTTGCAGCTTCTGCCATAAAGGTTGATTACAGAGTTGGACATTGACCCCATCTCATGCTGTTTCTTCTGATCCCTACAAGGATTTTCTTAGACATAGATTCTTATCAAATGTCAGAACGTCAGTTATTTGTTTTATTTCATCATGGATGTGAAGTATGTTTAGTTTTCTTGTTGATAAATTTGAGTATTCAGAGAAATATAACCTTGAGGTTGTTTGACTTACATGTATTTGAAAGATTTTAGGTTAGTTTCTCTTCTCAGAGGCTGATAGGTGTACCTTAGTTTCAGACTCGTCTTCATTCTGTGCTTCAGTATTTTATATGGTCAGCCACTGCTTTTTTCATTTTGCAGAGTTCCCGAATCCAAGGATTTGAAGTTCTTTATGAATACTTACCTTGTATTAGCTAATTTCCTTAATTTTCAAATTAAGTTCTCTGTACTTCACTCTTTAGTAGCAATGTAGATGTGTGCTGCCCTTTGTTGTAATGCAAAAAAGAAAAGACTTTTAAATTAATAAAAATATTTGTTCTTCATTATAGATGAGATTGCACAATGTACATTTGACCTTTTTCAGATATATTGCCAAGTAACATTTAGTATTTTTGAAATTTTATTTTTTTATGGGAGTCACATATACTTATTTACTAAGTATGAGCAAATAGTATGGACATGTTTAGAGTAAGTAAAACTGTCCTCTCTCACCCAGCACTGTACTCCCCATAAATTATCAGAAATAGCTGATATGTATTCTACATCTTTCGCTTTCCATTTGCCAGTATATCTTGGACATTTTTCCATATATGGATTACATTTAATATAATTGTTTCCTTGTTGATAGAGATACTTTGGTAAAATCTCAGGGTTTTTTGCTTCTATATGCAGTGCTGCAATAAATATTCTTCACTACATTATTGGAATTGTGTGAGAGTGTAGGATAATTTGTAGCAACGGATTGCTGGGTCAGTGTATATGTGCAGTTTAATTTCTGATATTGCAAAATTGCAGTGAGATTATATCACTTAATGTTTTTGTTAGCAGTGTTTGAGAATATCTCTTTCCCCACACCTGCTAAATATTAATTCCTGTCTTAATCCATGCCAATGTGATCGGTGAAAAGTGGTATTTATTGGTGCATTTTTTTTAATTAGAAGGATTTTAAATTTCCAAGTCTTTTGAGAAAGTAAAATTAATGCAATGCAAATCAGAACATCCAATTAATAAATTTAACAAGCCAAAGTAATTTTGTTAACAGAATTAACCCATTTATTATGGGCTAGCAATGTCTGATGGCAGACTTCACTGTGACGACAGGAGTGGTGTTGTAGTTGTAGGTCCAGGCACCACTGGCTACCGTTTTCATGTAGGAACCACAATGCCAGGTCCTCACAGCTTGTCTTTTCCTCTTGGTTTTGCCACAGAAGGAGAAAGTGTATTTGGCGCGCTGACTTGTTTCACTCTTCTTCACCATTTTCCTGAGGGAGGGATCATATGGGTTCTGTGTTTACCGATGATTCCGACCTTCTTGGTGCGTTTAACTATACTGTCGCAAACTTGGTCTGAGCCCAGAGAGCTCTCATTGTGTTTTAAATTTACATTTCCCTAATGACTAATAATGCTCAACATCTTTTCAAGTGATTATGTGCATTTTTACCTTCTTTTAGGTGAAACGTCTTTTCATGTCTTTTGCTCATTGTCTAGTTGGATTGTTTATTTTTTTACCGTTGTCTTGAGAGTTATGTATTGTAGCTACTGGTCCTTCGTTAGATAGGGTTTTTCTAAGTACTTTCTCCCATTCCAGTCTGCAACATGTGTTGTCATCTTCTTAACAGGGTCTTTAAAGTTCTAAATTTTCATGAGGTTCAGTTTATCATATATTTTGGGTTTTTTGGAGATAGTATTGTGATTTTTAATTTCAGATTCTATATGTTCATTGTTAGTATATAGAAATACAATTGATTTTTTCTAAGGTAGAATTCACCTAAAATATATTATTAATTTTAAAGTATAAAATTCAGTGACTTTTTAGATTTACAATGTTGTGCAATTATTACCTGTAACTAGTTCCATTATATTTCATGACACCCAAGGAAACCCTGTACCCATTAAGCAGTCAGTCCTCATTCCTTCCTCTCCCCCAGTCCCTGGAAACCACTAATGTGCTTTTTATCTCTATGACCTTGCCTGTCCTGGATATTTCATATAAAAGGGATTATATAGTATGTAACCTTTTTGTCCAGCTTCTTTCACTTAGCATAACATTGGCTTTTTAAAAAATATTTTATTTATTTATTAGAGAGCACACGAGCAAGCACGGGTGGGCTAAGGGGCAGAGGGAGAGGGAGAAGATTATTCCCTGCTGAGTGGAGAGCCTGATGTGGGGCTCGATCCCAGGACCCTGAGATCATGACCTGAGTGGACGTTTTAGATGCTTAACAAACTGAGCTACTTTCTCCTTCTGTGGGTGTCCCAATAATAATTTTTTTTATTTTTATTTTTTCAGTAAGCTCTACTCCAACATAGGGCTTGAACTCAAGACCCTGAGATCAAGAGCTGCACGCTCTATCTACTGAGCCAGCCAGATGAAGCATAACATTTTTGAGGTTCATCCATGTTGCAGGATGTGGGTTCTTTCTTTCGTTTTCTTTCTTTCTTTCTCTTTCTCTCTCTCTTTTTTTTAAGATTTGTTTGTTTTAGAGAGAGTACGTTCATGAGTGGTGGGGGGAGGGGCAGCGGAAGAGAATCTTCAAACAGACTCCCTGCTGAGCTGGGAGCCCTACCCGGGGCTCCATCTCAGGCCCCATGAGATCATGACCTGAGCCAAAACCAAGAGTCGGACACTTAACCAACTGAGCCACCCAAGCACCCTGGTACTTCATTTCTTTTTGTGCCTGAATAATATTTTATTGTATGGCTATGCTATAGATTCTCTACCTATTCATCTGCGGATGGACATTTGGGTTGCTTATACCTTTAGGCTATTTTGAATAGTGCTACTGTGTGCATCTTAATCATTTTTAAGTGTATGGTTCAGTAGTATTAAGTATATTCATACTGTTATGAAACAGATATCCAGACCTTTTTCATCTTGCAAATCTGAGACTCTATACCCATTAAACAACAAATTCCCTTTTTACCCCTCCTTCCAGCCTTAGGTGACCACATTCTACTTTCTATTTTCATGAATTTGACTACTTTAGATGACTCCTATAGATGGAATCAATCATACAGTATTTGTCTTTTTGTGACTGCCTTATTTCACTTAGTGTAATGTCCTTAAGGTTCATCCATTTGGTAGCATGTGACAGGATTTTTTTTCCTGTTTAAGTCTGTATAATATTTCATTGTGTTCATATACCACATTTCCTTTATTGATTCATCCATCAGTAGATGTTTGGGTTGCTTCCATCTCTTCACTATTGTGAACAGTGCTGTTATGAACGTGGGTGTGCAAATATTCTTCAAGACGCTAAATTTTTTTGAATATATACCTCAAAGTGTTATTGCTGGATCATATGATAGTTCTATTTCTAAGTTTTCCAGGAATATCCATACTGTTTTTGCACCACTTTACAATCCTACCAACAGTGCACACACCTTCACCAACATTTGTCATTTTCTGTTATTTTGAAAACACAACCATCCTGGTGGATGTGCAGTGATACCTCATGGTTTCGATTTACATTTCTCTAGTGATGTTGGGCATTTTTTCATGTTTGTTGGCCATTTGTAGATCATATTTAGAGAAACATCTATTCAAGTCCATATTTTAATTGGGTTGTTTGGGGGGTTTTTGTTTTGTAAGAATTTTTAATATATTCTAGACATTAATTCCTTATCAGATCTACAGTTTGGTGATATTTTCTCCCATTTCTCTGTAGGAGAAATCCTAGGAGTTTTATCGTTTCAGGTCTTATGTTTAGGTCTTTGATTCATTTTGAGTTAAGTTTTATTTATGGTGTAAAAGAAGGATCCAACTTCATCCTTTTGTATGTGTTTATCCTGTTTCCCCAGCACCATTTGTTGAAGAGACTATTCATTTTTCATTGAGTAGTCTTGGCATCCTTGGCAAGAGATCATTTGACCATTTTGTGAGTGTATTTCCAGGGTCTGTCTTCTGACCTTTGGTCTGTTTGTCTTTATGCCATTATCAGAGTGTTTTGATTACTGTAGCATTGTAAATTTACTTTTAAATTAAGAAATATGAGACATGCAACTTTGTTCTTTTTCAAAATTACTTTGCCTTGAGATCTCTTGATATTTGAATTTTAGGGTGAATTTATCTACTTCTGCAAAAAAAAAAAATGCCACTGGGAACTTGATAGTGATTATGTTGACTCTGTTAATTGCTTTGGATAATATGGACATCTTAATATTAAGTCTCCCAATACTTGAAGACTGGATATTTTTCCGTTTGTGTTTTCTTTAACTTTTTTCAGCATTGTATTGTGGTCTTCAGTGCGCAAGTCTTTCATCTCCTTGGTTAAATTTATTCCAAAGTTTTTTATTCTTTTTGATGCTTTTGTAAATGAGATTGTTAATTTTTTTTTTGAGGTTGTTTATTGTTAATGTATAGACACAACGGAATTTTGTGTGTTAATTTTATGTCCTACATTGGTTGGATTTGTTTATTATAACAGTTTTTTGGTGGTATTTTGGGGTTTTCTACATAAGGTCATGTTGTCTATGAAGAAAGATAATTTTATTTTTTCCTTTCCAATTTGAATGCTTTTATTTTTTTTCTTGCCTGACTGCTCTGGCTAGGTTTTCCAGTACTGTGTTTGATAGGAGTAGCAAGAGCAGACGACCTTGTCTTATTCTTGGTGTTAGAGGAAAAGCTTTCAGCATTTAACCACTGAGTATGAGTTTAGCTATGTGTTTTTTTGTAAATGGACTTCGTTATGTTGAGGTAGATTTCTTCTATTCCTAGTTTATTGAGAGTTTTATTTATCATGAAATGGTGAATCGCTTCTCGGCCTTTTGGCTAAGATCAAGTGTATCATGAAATGGTGTCACATTTTGTTAAATGTTTTTTTCTGCATCAATTGAGATGATTTATGTTGTGTTTGTTCATTCTGTTAATGTGTGGTATATTACACTGATTGATTTTCAAATGTTCAATCATTTTTGCATTCCAGTAATAAATCCCTCCTACTATGGTGTAATAATCCTTTCAATGTGCTGTTGAAATCAGTTTGCTTTTAGTTCAGAATTTTTTGGTATCAATATTCAGAACAAAGATACTGGTCTAGACTAGTTTTCTTGTGTCTTTGTCTAACTTTGGTACCAGGGTAATGCTGGCCTCATTTAATGAGCTTGGAAATGTTTCCTCCTCTTCAATTTTTTGGGAAGAGTTTCGAGAGAATTGGTGTTAATTCTCTAAATATTTGGTAGAACTCTCCAGCAAAGCCATTTAATCGTGGACTTTCCTTTTGGGGGGAATGGGGTTTGATTACTGTTGCAGTCTCCTTACTAGTTAAAGGTCTGTTCACAATTTTTTATTGCCTCATGATTCAGTCTTTGTAGGGTGCATGTTCCTAGGAGTTTATCCATTTCTTTTTGGTTATCCAATTTTTTGGTGTACAGTTTTCATAGTATTTTTTTATAATCCTCTTTATTTCTGTGACATTGTTTATACATCCCCTTTTATTTCTGATTTAATTGAATCTTCTTCCTTTTTTCTTAATCCCTAGCAGAGGACTTGTCAATTTTGTTGATCTTTTCATAAAGCCAACTCTTTGTTTCATTGTTGTGGTTGTTTTTTTCTATTGTTTTTGTGTTCTCTATGCCATTTATCTCTGCTCTAATCTTTATTATTTCCTTCTTCTAGCTTTGGGTTAATGTTTTCCTTTTCTAATTTCTAGAGTTGTAAAGTTAGGTTGTTGATTTAAGATCTTTTTTCTTTTTTAATCTAAGTATTTACAATTGTACAGTTCCCTGTTAGCATTGCTTTCATTGTATCCCTCAGGTTTTGGTATGTTGTGTTTTCATTTTCATTTGTCTCAAGGTATTTTCTAATTTCCCTTTTTTTCTTTGTTTTGACCCTTTGGCTGTTTAAGAATGTTGTTAAATTTTCACAGATTTGTGGATTTCCAGTTTTCTTTGTGCTGTTGATTTCTAGTTTCATTCCATTGTGGTCAGAAAAGGTATTTGTATCATTTCAGTCTTGAATTTTTATGGCTTGTTTTGTGGCCTAACATGTGGTCTATCCTAAAAAATGTTCCGTGTGTACTTTGAAAAGAAAGTATATTCTGCTGTTGTTGGGTAGATTATTCTTTATATGTTAGGTCCACTTGGTTTGTAGTGTTATTCAGATTCTCTATTTCCTTATTCAAAATTTGTGTGGTTGTTCTATCTATTACTGCTTTTTTGGGTGTGTTAATTGAGCTTTGTGTTGTGCATCATTTTGACTTCCTTATTTCCTTTTATGTCTATTTTTTAGTTATTGTGTTTACCTTGGCAATTACAGTTAACATTTTACAATTATAATAATCTAGTTTGAATTAATACCAGCTTTGTATCAATAGTGTAAAGACTTTTCTATACAGCTCCATCCCTCTTCTGTTTTGTGTTACTGTCCCAAGTTACTTTATACAGTAGTAGTGGCTTTTATGTTTACCCATGTAGTTGTCTTTATTGTTCTTTATTTCTTTTCATAGCTTTGAATTACCATTTGGTGTGTTCTTTCATTGTAGCCTGAAGGACTCCCTTTAACATTTCTTGTGGGGCAGTTCTACTAGTGGTTCACTCTCTTCAGCTTCTGCTTTTCTGAGACTGTCTTAATCCCCCCCTTTTTTTTGAAGGATAATTTTGCTGGGTATAGAAATTTTGGTTAAAAATTGTAGCCTCTATGGTATTTGATGAGAAATAAGCTTTTTATCTTCTTAGGGCCCGATGTATGTGACTAATTGCTTCTCTCCTGCTGCTTTTATTATTCATTCTTTGTGTTTGGGTTTTGACCATTTTAGATTAATGTGATAGTCTGGATCTATTTGGAGTTTTCCTACTTGGAGTTTGTTGAGTTTGTTGGCTGTTTAGTTTCATGTCTTTTATCAAATTTTGGATATTTATTGTCATTATTTTTTGAAATATTTTTTACCTCTTTCTCTCCTTTGTCTCTCATTATAAATAGGTTGTTACACTTGATGGTGTCCACAGATCTCTTAGGCTCTGTGCATTTTCCTTCGTTCTTTTTTCTTTCTACTTCTCAGATTGTAATTTCAGTTGACCTACTTTCATGTCCACTGATGATCTATTCTGCTTGCTCAAATCTTTTGAGATTCACTAGTGCATTTTTCATTTTAATTATTGTTCATCTTCAGAATTTGTTTCTGTTTTATAAATTTATAAATTTTATAAATTTTTGTTTGATTTCTTTTTTATCTCTTCATTGATGTTCTTTATATTGAGTCATTATTCTTGTGGTTTTCAAGTGGCTCTTCTAACACAGTCATACCTGCCACAGGTGAGTAGGAACATTTAATCTGCAGGTTGGAAATTACTTTAAATGTAAATGGTATAAATATATCAATCAAAGAAAATGACAGAGTGGATAAAAGACACACAACCATAACTATATGTAGCTTACAACAAATTTACATGGGCTGAAAAAGATATTAAAGACTATACCATACAAACATTAACCTAAAAAAGAAGCAAGAATGATTACATTAAATTCTGGTAAAGTAGACTTTAGAACAAAGAAAATTACCAGGGACCAAGAGGAGATTAAATAATGATAAAAGCATCAGTCTACCAGGAAGATGTAATGAACCTAAATGTGTAGGTACCAAACAATAGAGCCATAATCTACACTAAAAAAACACAAAAAACTGATAAAGCTGAAAAAGGAAAAGATGAATCCACAATTAAAATTGAAGACTTTAATACTCTCCTCTCAACAACTGATACAACCATTAGGCATAAAATCAGCAAGAATATAAAAATCTGAACACAGTAAACCAACAGGATGTAAATGACCTAAATAGGGGCACCTAGGTGGCTCAGATAGTTAAGCATCTGCCTTCAGCTCAGGTCATGATCCCAGGGTCTTGGGATCAAGCCCCGTGTTGGGCTCCCTGCTCAGTGCAGAGCCTGCTTCTCCCTCTCCCTCTGCCATTCCCTCCGCTTGTGCTCTTTGGCTCTATCTATCTCTCTGTCAAATAAGTAAATAAATCTTAAAAAAAAAAAAAAATGACCTATATAGAACATCCCACCTAGCAACATGGAATACATATCTTATTCAAGTGCCCATGAAATACTCATGAAAATAGATGACATCTTCAACAGTAGAACAAACCTGAACAAATTTAAAAGAATGGTTATTATACAGAGTATATTCTCTGACCATAATGGAATCAAATTAGAGATCAATAGCAGGAAAATCTGTCGACTGAAAACTAACACGCTTCTAAATAATCCATGGCTAAAAATTCTCAAAATAAAAAAAGAACTTAATGAAAATGAAAATATATCAAAATATGTGGAATACAGCTAAAGCAGTGCTGAGAAATTTACAGCATTAAATGTTACATTTGAAAAGAGAAAGTGTTCATATAATAGAAAATGAAAAGCAAAATAAACCCAAAGCAAGCAGAAAAAGAAAATAATAAATTTAAGAGTAGATATAAAGGAAATTAAAAAGAAAAAAAATCACTGAAACAAAAAGCTACTTATACGAAAAATCGATAAAATTGATGAACTAGAAGGACTGACAAAAAGAAAGTGGATAAAAATTACCAATTTAATAATGTAATGGGGTATCACTATAGACCCTTATAGACATTGTGAGGACAATAAGAGCTTACTATGAACAACTTACAGACAAAATTTAACAATTTGGATGAAGTGGCCCAGTATCTTGAAAAACACAACCAACCACAACTCACTCAATATGAAATTTATATTTAATAGCCCAGTAACTGTTAAAGGCATTGAATTTAGAATTGTGAAACTCCCCAAAAAAACAAATCTCTAGGCCAAGATGGAAAGTTTCATGGGAAACTTTTCCAGGATTGAAGTTTCACTGGAAAATTTCAAGCTGGAGAATTATTTTAAACAATTTTAAGAAGAATTAACACCAATTCTATCTAATCCTTTCCAGAAAATGGAAGAGGGAACATTTCCATTTCATTTTATGAAGCTAATACTACACTGATATCAAAACTAGATAGAGATAGTACAAAAACAAGAAAACTACAGACTAACGTCTCTGATGAACTTAGATGCAAAATATTCTCAATAAAATATTGGCAAATTGAACCAAACAATGTATAAAAACAATTATACACTATAAACAGGTGGGATTTATCCCGTATATGTGAAGTGGATTCAACATTTGAAAGTAAGAGTCCAATTTCATTCTTTTGCATGTTTATTTGGGTTTCTCAGCATCATTTGTTGGGAAGACTGTCTCTGTATTTTGAATGTTCTTGGCATCCTTGTCAAGAATCGTTTGACCTTATATATGAGAGTATATTTCTGGGCTATCTATTACAGTCCATTCATCAGTACGTTTGTCTTTATGCCACTACCACACTGTTTAATAGCTTTATGGTAAGTTTTAAAATCAGGAAATGTGAGATCTGTAACTTTGTTTTTCATTTTCAAGATTGTTTTGGCTATTTAGGGTCCTTTGAAATTCCATGTAAGTTTTAGAATGAAATTTCCTATGTCTGCAAAAATGCTACTGGGATATTCATAAGGATTGCATTAAATCTACTTTGAGTACTATTAACATTTTAATGTTATTAAGTCTCCTAATCCATGAACACTGGATGTCTTTTCATTTGTTTTTGTCATCTTTAATTTCTTTTGGCAATGTTTTCAGTATACAAGTCTTTAGCCTCTTTGGTTAAGTTTATTCCTAAATATTAACTTCAAAAATATTAATTAATTAATTAATTTTTAAATAGGCTCCCCCGCATGGAGCCCAATTCTGGGCTTGGACTCATGACCCTGAGATCGAGACCTGAGCTGAAATCAAGAGTTGGACACTTAACTGACTGTGCCACTGAGGAGCCCCAATATTATATTCTTTTTGATGCTTTTGTAAATGGTATCATTTTCTTAATGTTTTTTCAGGATGGCCATTGTCTATTTATGGAAATGCCATTGACCTTTGCATGTTGATTTTTTTCCCTCTATTGTTATTTTAAAATTTTTTCCTAGTTTTATTGAGATCTAATTCACATACATCACTATCTAAGTTTAAAGTGTACAGTGTAATAGTTTGACTTTCACATCCAATAGATCCTTGAATGATATGGGGGTTAGGGGTGTTGACCCCCTGCAGTAGAAAATCCATGTATAATTTTTGACTCCCCAGCAACTTTACTACTAATAGCCAACTGTTGATCAGAAGACTTACCAATAACATGAAGAGTTGATTAACACATACTTTGTTTGATGCGTGTTAGATACTGTTCTTAAAATAAAATAGCTAGAGAAAAAATGTTATTAGGAAATTCGTAAGGAAGAGAAAATACATTTACAGTACTGTACTGTGAAATAACTGCTTAAAACTGGACCCACACAGTTCAAACCTGTGTTGTTCAAGGATTGGCTGCATTGTGAAATGATTACTGCCATTAGTTTAGTTAGCATCCATCATCACGTAGATTAAAATAGAAAAAGCAAAAAAAGAAAAAATTTTTTTTCCTTGTGATGAGAACTCTTAGGATTTACACTCTTAACTTTCCTGTATATCCTATAGCAGTGTTAACTGTAGTCATCATGTTGTACAGTACATCTCTAGTACTTAATTGTCTTGTAACTGGAAGTTGTACTTTTTGGCCGCTTTTCTCCAGTTTCCCCCTCTCACTACCACCCCACCTCTGGTAACCATGAATCTGATCTCTTTGTGAATTTGTTGTTGTTGTTGCTGTTGTTTTCCTTTTAGATTCCACATGTAGTTGAGGTCATACATTATGTGTCTTTCTCTGACTTATTTCACTTAGCATAATGCCTTTAAGGTCCATTTAGGTTGTTGTAAGTGTCAAGGTTTCCTCATTTTTTATGGGTAAAGAATATTCTATTGTATATATTTACCACAATTTCTTTATTCATCCATTGATGGACACTTAGGTAGTTTCCATATTTTAGCTGTTCGTAAATAATCTGCTTTGAACATAGGATGGCAGATATCTTTTCAAGTTAGTGGTTTTGCTTTCTTTGGATAAATACCCAGAAGTGGAATTGCTGGATCATAGGGTAGTTCTATTTTTTGAGGAACCTCCATACTGTTTTTCATAGTGGCTAAACCAGGTCATTCCCACCAGCAGTGCACAAGGGTTCCTTTTCTCTGTGTCTTTATCAGCATTTGATCATGGCCATTCTAACAGGCATAAGGTGATATACCTCATTGTGGTTTTGATTTGCATTTCCCTAATCACTAGTGATATTGAGTATCTTTTCATGTACCTGTTGGCCATTTATATGTTTTCTTTGAAAAAATGTCTATTCAGATTCAATGCCCATTTTTAATTGGGTTATTTGATTTTTAGCTATGGAGTTGTGTGGGTTCTTTATATATTTGAGGTATTAACTCCTTATTAGATATATGGTCTGGAAATATTTTTCCCCATTCTGTAGGCTGTCTTTTCACTTTGTTATTTCTTTTGCCTTGCAGAAATTTTTTAGTTTGTTGTAGTCCCACTTGTTTTTTATTTTGTTGCTTGTTCTTAAAATGTCTTATCCAAAAAGTCATTGCCAGGGCGCCTGGGTGGCTCAGTTGTTAAGCGTCTGCCTTTGGCTCAGGTCAGGATCCCAGGGTCCTGGGATTGAGCCCCGAGTCGGGCTCTCTGCTCAGCGGGGAGCCTGCTTCTCCCTCTCCCTCTGCCTGCCTGTCTCTCTCTGTGTCAAATAAATAAAATCTTTAAAAAAAAAAACAAACAAAAAAACACCCCAAAAAAACAAAAAGTCATTGCCAATACCTATGTTAATAGCATGTTTTACTTCTAGGGGTTTCATGGTTTCAGGTCTTACAGTTAAGTCTTTAATCCATTTTGAGTTAATTTTTGTAAGTGATGTAAGATAGGGTGTGTGTTGATTTTTGTATGCTGTAATTTTGCTGAATTCATTTATTTCTGACAGTGTTGTTTTTGTGGAATCTTCAGAATTTTCTACCTATAAGATCATGTCATCCACAAAGATAACTATTTCTTCCTTTCCAAATTGAATGCCTTTTATTTCTGTGTCTTGCCTAGTTGCTCTGTGGAGGAATTCCAGTACTACAGTAAAAATGGGCATCCTTGTCTTGTATCTGATCTTTGAGGGAAGGTTTCTGTCTTTTGCCCTTGAGTGCAATGTAAATTGTGGGCTTTCCATATATTGCCTTTATTATGTTGAGGTGGTTTACTTCTATTCCTAGTTTGTTGAGTGTTTTTATCATGAAACAATGTTGATGTCAATTTTTTTCTGCATCAACTGAGCTGGTCAAGTTGTTTTCGTCCTTTCATCCTTTATTTTATTAATGTATGTTACATTGATTGATTGTCTTATGTTGAACTATCCTTGCATTCCAGTAATAACTCCCACCATGGTCATAGTGTATATACTTTTTAATGTGCTGTTGAATTCTTTTTGCTGTATTTTGTTAATGGTTTTATTTCCTTTTCTACTTAGATAATTGAAGGCTCACCGATACCTTTCATAATGAAGCCATACTGTAGTATATAGTATTCTTTACTCTGTTTTTACTACTAAGGAAAATATGTTCACTGGAGTGTGATAATGTATTTTTCAGTAATTATTCATATACACCAATATTTGGTTGCACATACATCACATTAATCACAACATGTAATAGCCATATGGATCCTGCACTATGGTTTTCAATAATGGCTGCACATTTAGCTCCCTAGGAGTTTCTCTTACTGGTGTGGGTGTGTGTATGTGTGTGTGTATTCTTTTAATAATGAACCCTTTTAACTCTTTAAATATATTTAAAATTAACAATGCCAGAGCCACATTCCTAAATTCTTCAGAGGGGAGCTGAGCATCAGTATTTTTTAAAAGGTCTCCAATTGTAGACATGGTTGAGAAACCTGTTTTAGATGATTCTGACTACATATTAGAGTTGTCTGGGGGTACTTAAAAAAAACTGTGGAAACTGAAAAACTATAGCAAATTTGAATCAGAAACCCTAGGGAAGAAGTTCTGGCAATCTGTGTTTTTTTGAAAAGACTTAATTTTGCATAGTTACGGTTTTGACCACTAGTTCACAGTTTCCTCAGCCACAGAAAAGAACAGTTAGCAAATTATTTAATTAAGATTATTTGCAAGGACCTTGAATATGAAGTTTTTTATATTATGGGCTCAAAGGAGATCCACATGTTTATTATTTCAGGTATATAATAGCTAAGTTGTTCTCTTCTGACCATTAAGGAAATTGATGTCTATAGCTATTCCAATAGAGATCCATCTCATTGCTGCATAGAGTGCAGTAATACAAGTAGGCAGGACCAAATTTTTTCTTAGACAAATATGCTCATATGCCCAAACACATACTGTCTTTTAAGTCCCAACATTTAGCATAAAGCATGCTGGAGGTGACCTTAGTTTGGTGTATTCATAGGGCAATAATTACTAGTCATTCACATATATTACAATAGACTAGAACCTTCCTATCAGTATGAGATGAGTGTATTAGTCTACTAGGGCTGCCATAAGAAAATACCATGGACTGGGTTGGCTTGAACAACAGAAGTTTATTTTCTTATGGTTCTGAAAGCTGGAAGTCCAAGGCAGGTTTGGTTTCTCCTAAGGCCTCTCTCCTTGGCTCTAGATGGCCGTTTTCTTGCTTTGTCCTTACATGGCCTTTTCTCTGTGTACATGCATCCTCGGTGTCTCTTTGTATGTCATAATCCCACCTGTTAAGGACACCAGTCAGATTGGGTTGGGGCTTACCCTAATGGCCTCATTTTATTTACCTGTTTAAAGGCCTTGTCTCTAAATAGAGCCACAATCTTAGTATTGGCGGTTAGGGCTTCATTATATGTTGGGGGGGGGGCGGGGTGGGAGCACAATTCAGTCTGTAACACTGAGTTCAGAATGTTCTATATAACTGAATGAATTGAGTTGCATGAAATTATGTGGAATTGTTTTTTGTAAGAAACATTTAACCATACCCTTAGAGTGCAATAACAAGATGTAATACATCAAGTGCAATATGTAACTTTTGAATTACGGTGGTAAGTACTTTTGCCATCTGAAGGTATTTTAAAGTATTTAGAAAAAAATGTCATAGATCTGGGAGGGTATTATAGTCTTACTTTATATCATTTATGGTATGAATTTATTTTAAAAATTCATTATGACCCATTTTATTTTTTATGATATTGTCATAAAGAAACAGTAAAAGTTTGTTCTATTGCTATTTAAAGCAACCTGAAAGCTAATGATACAATGACAAATGTTGTAAAGATTTATGTTACTCTTATATTCCAATTAGTAGAAATATTAAATAAGTTTTCTCTTTTGTGCACACACATGGCTGGGGAGAGGCAGTTACCCAGAAACAGGCAACGTGTCTGGATAAAACAATTAAAGTTAATAAAAAAGAAAGTTTGCTTTGTTGATTCCCATAATTGACTGATTGCAGGCTTTATTATTCACTTATAGTGAGCCTGCTTTGTCCGTGTCCCTTCATTTAGGTATCCAAGCACCTTCTAGTTGCTCAAAACACAGTGTATACAACAAAAACGTTCCTATTCTGTTGGAACTTGGGTTCATTGGGAGAAATACGTTAATCAAAAGTGATATAAATTAAATATTTTAAAGACATTAGAGCTCTGAAAGGAGCAGTTCTTCAAAAGCCTATGACAAAGGAACTTGACATGGGGTGTTTGAGGAAGGCTTCCCAGAGTAAGTGACATTTAGAACTGTGATCTGAAGGAAGCTTAGGAGTTAAGGTTAACTAAATTAATGTGATGGAGGGCTGGGGAGAGGAGAGCTGAGGATTCCAGATCAGAGGAACTACATGTGCAGAGGCCCTGTGATGAGAAGGGACACACTGGGGAATTTGAGAGAGGGCCAGAGTGGTTGAATCCCTGAGAACTGTGAGACCAGATGGAAAGGTAGGCAGGACCCAGCAAAGCCTTTCCAGCTGTGCTAAAGATCTGGGACTATGTCCTGTGAGAGAGAAAAATGTTGCGTTCCATAGAGGAGTGGTGAGCTTGAAAAGGTCACTCTGCCTCTAGATGTGAAGAACTGATTAGAAAGGAACCAATAGATCAAGTTAGAAAGCAGATGCATGAATTTTTAAAAATTCATTCTGCTTGTGACACTATACACATATGGTAGTCATAGTAGGTACTCTTTTAGATGTCAGGGGTACATCAGTGAACAAAACATTAGTCTTTGCCCTCAAGCTTACTTTGTAGTGGGGGAGAGAAAATAGATAAATCATAGCCTGCTTTGTCCGTCGGTTATCAATAAGTACTGTGAAGAAAAATAAAACCAAATAGGGGAATAAAGAGTGACTAAGGGTGCTGTTTTATTTAGGATGGTCTAAGAACTAACATCATTGGAACTGAAGGAACTGATCTCTGCATATACTTGGAGGAAGAACTCCAAGCAGAGAACATTAAATGCAAAGTACGTGGGGCCTGGTCAAGGAACAGCAAAGAGGCCAGCATGGCTGGGTTATAGTGATAAATGTTAGGAGATGAAGTCTAGGACTGAGTGCATTATAATTGGGTTGGCCATGAACTATATGGCACTTACTACTTTGATATTTTATATATATAACTTTATACTAAAATTTAGTCATTTATTTTGCTGATAATATAGTTCATGAAAGTAAAATAGTATCTTAGGTTCTAGACCAATTCCAGTGTATGGAGGGATAGTTTCCGCAGACCACCAAGCAGTTCTCCACATACCAACTTCTTGTCCTACAATTCAGCTAAGTTCTGATACTGTTTCACAGGTTAATGTTACAGTCCTTCAAGACTCCTCCTATGCTTGACTTCAGATGCTAATTGTAAGCTCAGGTTGTCATCTGTGCTTCTGACCAATTGGCTACCAATTAGAGGTTCCCATAGCCCTGTCCTTAGACTTACGATGCCAGTTGTAAGTCCAGGTTGTTACCTTGATACCTGTACTTCAGACCCACTGGCCATAAATCAGAGGTTCCCATGACTCCCTCCTTGGGTTTGATTAATTTGCTAGAGCAACTCACAGAACTCAGGAAACCAGTATACTTTCTAGATTTCCAGTTTATTATAAAAGGATATAACTCAGGAACAGACAGACAGAAGAGAGTCATAGGGCAAGACATGTGGGAAGAAGTGTGGAGCTTCCATTGTCTTCTCTAGGCGCACCACTCTCTGAGCATATCCCTATGTTTACCAATCCGGAAACTCTCCAAACCCCATCCTTTTGGGGTTTTATGGCAGCTTCATTATATTTGCAGGATTGATTAAATCATTAGCCGGTGTCAGTTGACCCAGCCTCTAGCCCATCTCCCCTCCAGAGGTCAGATGGGTGGGACACATAGTTAGCATGGCACCCTCTGGCTAGCAGTCCCCAACTTTAGGGGATTTCCAAAAGTCACCTCACTAATATAACAAAAGACATCTTTATAACTCTACTCTTAGGAAATTCCTAAGGGTTTATGGGTGCTGTGCCAGAAACAGGGAGGAAGCCCAAATATATTTCTTATAAATCACAATATCACAAGTATTCATCATTTAATAATTTTTTAAAATATTTATTTATTTTAGAGAGAGAGAAAAAGAAAGAAGCCGTGAGGGGTGGTAGGGGCAGAGGGAGAGGGAGAGAGAGTCTCAAGCGGACTCCATGCTGAGCTTGGAGCCTGATGTGGGGCTTGAGCCCACGACCCTGAGATCACCACCTAAGCTGAAACCCAAGAGTTGGATGTTCAACTGACTGTGCAACCCAGGTGCCCCTTATTTAATAATTTCCAAGAGCTGTTTTGTCTTTTTATTTTTTAAAAGACTTTATTTATTTGAGAGAGTGAGAGGGAGAGAGCACAAGTGGGGGGAGGGATAGAGGGAAAGGCAGACACCCCACAGGGCAGGGAACCCGATGCGGGGTTCAATCCCAGGACCTTGAGATCATGACCTGAGCTAAAGGTGGATGCCCAATGACTGAGCCACTCAGGCACTCCATATTTTTTTTTTTTAAGATTTTATTTATTTATTTGATAGAGAGGGAGAGCGCACACACAAGCAGGGGGAGTGGCAGGCAGAGGGAGAGGGAGAAGCAAGCTCCCCACTGAGCAGAGAGCCCGATGATGTGGGGCTCAATCCCAGGACCCTGGAATCATGACCTGAGCTGAAGGCAGATGCTTAACTAATGGAGCCACCGGGCACCCCCTGAGGTGCCCCGTATTTTGTCTTTTTTTTTTTTTTTAAAGATTTTATTTTTTTATTTATTTGACAGAGAGAGAGAGAGAGACAGCTAGAGAGGGAACACAAGCAGGGGGAGTGGGAGAGGGAGAAGCAGGCTCCTGGCTGAGCAGTGACCCCGATGCGGGGCTCGATCCCAGGACCCTGGGATCATGACCTGAGCCAAAGGCAGACGCTTAATGACTGAGCCACCCAGGCGCCCCCCGTATTTTGTCTTTTTAGATAAGAAAATACAGTCATCAAAAATACAAATGATTAGTGTTACTGCTGAATTGTTGTACCACCTCCCCCAACCCTGAATTCACCCCCACTGCCTCAGAGTAGGACCTGAAGTAAGTACCTCAGAGTATCTTAGAGTAAACCTTATTTGGAGATAGGGTATTTACAGAGGTAATCAAGTTAAAGGTAGGTCATTAGGGAGGATGGGGCAAATCCACTTATAACTAACTGATGTCCTTATGAAAAAAGGGATATTTGGACACAGAGACATGCACATGGAGGGAAGACAGTTTGAAGAGACATAGGAAGATGATCAGTAAGCCAAGGAGAGGCCCGGAACAGATTCCTAACAACTCTTCTGTCTCCCTATACTTAATAAGGGTAATACTGTTATAAAACCTTCAGGTTGAGGGGTGCCTGGGTGGCTCAGTAGGGTAAGCCTTTGAGTCTTGGTTTCAGCTCAGGTCATGGTCTTGGGGTCGTGGGACTGAGCCCCAGGTCAGGGTCTGTGCTCAGTGGAGAGTGCTTGGAATTCTCTCTCCCTCTGCCTCCCCCCACAAAAAAAATTAATAAAAATTAAAAAACCCCTTCAGATCTCTTACTGTGTGTGTTTTTCTAATTTCTAAAGCAATTTAAGTCTTTCAAGAAAATTTGGAATTAAAAGACAACAAAAATTAAACACTGCAGCATTGTATTCATAGTTGTTTGCTTTCTAAGGAAAATTTAACTTTGAAACTATAGGTTCTTCAGGGCAATACAAATGTTTTCCAAAAATATTGACCTTTTTCTGTTTTGTTTTTAAACTTTTGTACCAAATATTTCAGAAACTTACCTACTTAAAATTTATTATCAGATTGATTTTTTTTTTTAATTCCATTCCGATACTATATTTCAGTGTAACTTTCTGTTGCTTCAGAGTGGTATGTTAAGAAGAAAATATGCCACCACTTGGTGGCACTACTTGGCTTAAAAATGAATCAGATTGTCTGCTGTTAACTGCTATTCTACATAAATGATTAAATGCAGAGGGGATCAATTTGATATTAAGCAACTTAATATAAATATTTGATTCTTTTGTAAACAAAATAATAATTGATGTTATAAACTTGCGTTGTAGTTAAATGCCATATGGAATATAAAAATATAAACCAAGGCTTAGTTTGGTAGGGAGGGAAACATTCCAATTTTTGATAGAAATATCTTTTTAGTTCAGGCATCATTTATATTATGCCTTCATCTTCTTTGTCTCTAAGTGTCAGGAAAAATATTTTTAATATTAGAAACAAACATCTTCAACTTTTCTCTGTTACAATTTTCCAAGATGTGTATTTTATATAAAGCTAAGAAATTGGATTTTTCTCTTTAGGTGATCAAGGCAAATTAAACATATAGGAAAATAGAATATATAAATGTGTTATGTTTTTCTGCAGCAGACTGAAAACTCAGGCATTCCTTTTTAAGATATTCTATTTGTTTTATTTAAATAGAGAAAGGATCCAGAAATGTAAGATGTAGAAAATTATTATGCCCCGGACATGACTTTTACTCCTAAATAGTTGATATCTAATATCATAATAGCTAAAGCATTTGTAATTATTGTATTCTAGGTTGCATATACAACATATAAAAGATCGTGATCCATGTCTTTAAAATTCAAGTGTAATACACACAGGAAAGTGCACAAAGTGTAAGTATACAGCTCAGTGAATCACCACAAAGTAAACACCCCATGACCACCACAGATCATGAAATAGAATACTATCAGCAACCCAGAAACCCCCTATGTTTCCTTTCCCAATCATTCTCTCTTTCTTACTTCTTGGAACAACCACTGGCCTGACTTCAAAGAATATGTTTTTTAAGACCTGCTTTTTGTACTTTTATATAAATAGAATTACATGGTAGTGGTATTTTGTCTCTGCTTATTTCATTTAACATTATGTTTGGGAGGTTCATGGATGTTTTCAGATGTAGTCGTAGCTCACTTGTAGTATTTTATCACTTTCTTTTTACTTTTGGACATTTGGATTGAATAATACAGTCATAACATTCTTGTACGTGTTTCTCAGGGCACATGTACAATATTTATGTTGAGTATATACCAGGAGTAAAATAGCTGAGTCATTGGTGTATATGTGTTCAAATTTAGAAGATAATGCAAGAATTGTTTTCAATATGGTTGTACCTATGCTGTCATTAGAATATGAGGGTTCATGTTACTCTGTATTTTCACCAGCACTTGGTATTAATAGCCTCTTTAATTTTAGCCCTTCTAGAAGATGTATTTCCCTGATTCCAAATAAGATTGTACTTTTTCATAAATATTTTGGCTGTTTGTATATCCTGTTTTGCGAAGTTTCTTCTTTCCCCTCACCTTTTATTAATTATTATTATTTAATTTTCTATATTCCTAATTTATAGGAGTTACATACTTCATGGATATGAGCCCCATTTTTCCTATTGGTGTTTATGTCTTTTTGTTTTTAGGAGTTTTTATATGTGCTAGATACAAGACCTTTGTTAAGTTATATTTGTTAGAAAAATATATCCCACTTTGGCTTGATTTTTACACTCCTTTACTATTTTTGATGAAAGGAAGGTCATAATTTTAATGTAGTTCAGCTTATCATTATTTTCCTTTATAGTCAGTGATTCTTGTGTCCTGTTTAGAAGTCTTTCCCTGCTCCAAGGAGATGAATATATCACCTGTGTTATCTTCTAGAACAATGGTTCTTTTTTTTTTTTAAGATTCTTTATTTATTTGACAGAAAGAGACACAGCGAGAGAGGGAACACAAGCAGGGGGAGGGGAAGAGGGAGAAGCAGGCTTCCCGCGGAGCAGGGAGCCCGATGTGGGGCTCGATCCCAGGACCCTGAGATCATGCCTTGACCTGAGGGCAGACGCTTAATGACTGGGTTAGAACAATAGTTCTTAACTAGAGGCAGTTCTCCCTTCCCTCACTCCCACACCTTCCACCCCTGTGCAGAAAATTTGGTAATGTTCAGAGACATTTTTAGTTCTCACAACTAGGTGAGTGGAGCACTCCTGGCATCAGGTGGGTTGGCTAGGGATACTTACTAAACATCCTACAGTGCACAGAATGCTGAACATCCTATAATGCACAAAACAGTTAACCTAACCCAGAGTGTCACTCGTGCTGAGGTTTTAAGACACTGTCCTAGAGACTTTATTATTCTGCTTTCTACTTTCTGCCTAGAAGTGATAATTGTATATTATTTTGCATATTGTTTATTCATTCAGATTTACTTTCTACCTAGAACTGATTGTGTATACACTTGACCCTTGAACAACGTAGGGGTTAGTAACAGGCACTGACCCCTGCATAGTCGAAAATCAGTATATAACTTTTGACTCCCAAAAAACTTAGCTACTAATAGCCTACTGTTGATTGGAAGCTTTACTGATAAACAGTCAAGTAACACATGTTTTGTATGTTATATGTATTACATACTATTTATTCTTACAATAAAGTAAGCTAGAGAAAAAATGTTAAGATCATAAGAAAAATACATTTTTGGTACTGTACTGTTTTACTGAAAAAAATCCATATATAAGTGGACCTGAGTAGTTCAAACCCATGTTGTTCAGGGGTCAGCTGTATTAATGTAAAGTGTAGAGGTCACGGGCGCCTGGGTGGCTCAGTTGGTTAAGCGACTGCCTTTGGCTCAGGTCATGATCCTGGAGTCCCTGGATCGAGTCCCGCATTGGGCTCCCTGCT
This sequence comes from Mirounga leonina, assembly GCF_011800145.1. Classification (NCBI taxonomy): domain Eukaryota; kingdom Metazoa; phylum Chordata; class Mammalia; order Carnivora; family Phocidae; genus Mirounga; species Mirounga leonina. Next base: position 18,831,685 of record NW_023270447.1, read on the forward strand.
TGGCAGGGAGCCTGCTTGTGCCTCTGACCCTCCCCCCTCTCATGTGCTCTCTCTCTCTCTCTCATTCTCTCTGTCTCAAATAAATAAATAAAATCTTTAAAAAAAAAAAAAGTGTAGAGGTCACTTTTTTTTTTTCCTTAGGGATATGTGTTGTATGAAGCACCATTTTTTGAAAAGATTGTCTCCCCACTGCTCAACAGGATCACCTTTGCATAAATCAAGTAACCACATATATACATGGGTCTGCTTTTGGGCTCTGTTTTGTTTTTTTTTTTTCCATTGGTTTACTTTATCTACCCTTACACCAAAACCATGCTGTTTTAATTTATATGGCATTATAGCAAGTCTTCATATTCAATAAAGCAAATCTTTCTGCCTTGTTCTTCTTGATTCTTTGCACTTCCATGTAAATGTTTATAGTCACATTGTCGGTTTTACAAAAATTGAATTTATTCATTAATTTGAGATAGAGTTGACATCTTTATGGTATTGTCTTCCAATCCATGAATGTCATATTATCCTTTCATTTATTTAGGTCAGGAATCTCAAATTCTGTGTTCTCAAGACCCATTTAAATTCTTAAAAGGAACTTTGTTTATTTGGTTATATCAATGCTTCTCATCCTTGGCATAGTTGACATTTTGGATCAGATAATTTATTGTTTGTGAGAAGAGTTTCCCATTAAATGTTAATATAGATAACATAATTTTGTGAAGAATATACTTTCTAAAACAAAACTTAGTGGGACGAGTAGCATTGTTTTACATTTTTGCAAATCTCTTTAGTATCTAGCTTAGTAGAAAACAGCTGGATTCTTACACCTGCTTCGGCTTTAATCTGTTGGAATATCGTGAGTCATGTAGACTGTAAATAACTCCATTGTACAGCTTTGAGAGAATGGGAGTGAAAAAGGCAAATCAGGTCTTCGTGTTATTATGAAAATAGTTGTGATTTTAAAGATCCCCTAATAGGGTCTCAGGGACCCCCCCACCCCCCGCCCCAAGAGGTCTGGGCACTTTTGGGAACTGCTGCCCTAGAGATTACAACATGCATCTTTGACCTAGAAGAGTCTAATTAAGTTATTTTATATTTTCCAGACGATTAAAACACTTCAATTCCATTAATTCTCTCCCCTTTACCCCATTTATTTTCTGTAATACTCATGTATTTTTAACTCCATGTGGATTTTGAGCCCCAGAAGACATCATCACTGTTTTATCTGATTATTTTAGATATACCCACATAGTTACCTTTTTAAAATCTATTTTAGAGAGAGAGTCTGAGTGTGGGGAGGGGCAGAGGGAGAGGGAGACAAGCAGACTCCCCACAAGCAGACTCCCCACTGAGCGGGGAGCCCAACATGGACCTTGATCCCAGGACCCTGAGATCATGACCTGAGCCAAAATCAAGAGTTGGACGCTTACTTGAGTGAGCCACCCAGGCGCCCCATATAGATACGATTTTTACCACTTTTTATTCTTTTCCTGCATCTTCAGTTCTCCATCTGTGATCACTTCCTTTTTTTGAAGAGTACCTGTGCTGAGAAATTGTCCATATTTGTTGTCTCATCATGTTCTGTATTTCACCTTCATTTTTGAATGATAGTTTTTACTGGTTAGAATTCTGGGCAGGCAGTTGTTTTCTTCTAACTATATTATCCCTTTATGTTCTGGCTTCTGTTATTTCTTCTTCTTCTTTTTTTTTTTTAAAGGTTTTATTTATTTGAGAGGGAGACCAAGAGCATGTGCAGTGGGGAGAGGGAGAAGTAGAGTCCCTGCTGAGCAGGGAGCCGGTTTTGGGGCTTGATCCTGGACCCCGGGATCACGACCTAAGCTGACACAGACGCTTAATGGACTGAGCCACTCAAGTGCCCCTAGCTTCTGTTATTTCTGTTGAGAGGTTAGTTGTTAGTCTTATCCATGCCTTCCAGCCGAAAAGACCAGCGAGAACACTTAATAGTTTTTTTATACTTGTTGCAGTGAGGGATTCAGCATGTATTTATAGGGAACCTTTAGGTGTGTTTTTTTAAGAGGGTATTAGAAAAAACCTATTACAGGATTTAGACTTTGGTTGAGTAATTTTAGAGACAATCTAAGGAAGTAGAAGTTTGCTGCAAATTGGATGTTGTCAGAACATGGGAACATTTTAATACTGCCATCTTTTGTTTAATTGAGGTGAAATTCATGTAGCATACAATTAATCATTTTAAATGTACAGCTCCTTGTTATTTAGTATATTCATAATATTATGGAACCACCAGCTCCCTTGTTTCAAAACTGTTTTGACACCCTTACAGCTATGTAATTATTTCCTATTTCCTATTTCCTCCTTCCACTATCACATGATACCCTTTACTTTCTGTCTCTTTGGATTTGCCTATTCTGGATATTTCATATGAAGGGAATCATGTAATATGTGACCTTCATGTCTGACTTCTTTCATTTAGCATAATGTTTTCAAGGTTCATCCAAGTTGTAGCATGTACTTTGTTTCTTTTTTTAGCTATTATGAATAATGATGTTGTAAACATTCATGTACCAGTTTCTGTGTGTACATAAGTTTTCATTTCTCCTGTATATATATCTAGGAATTGAGTAGCTGGGTCAAATGGCAATTATCTGTTACCTATTTTTAGGAAACACCAAACTGGTTTTCCACAGTGGATGCACCACTTTACATTCTCACCAGCAATGGACGAGGGTCTCTGTTTCTCCATATTCTCATCAACACTTGTTATTTTTCATGTTTTTCTTTTTTTTTAATTAAAACTATCCTAATAGGTGTGAAGTGATATCTCATTGTGGTTTTCATTTTCATTTTCTTTAGTTAATTTTTTAGAAAAGGTTTTACTTATTTGAGATAGAAAAGAGCACTCCCTTCTGGCCTGCAAAGTTCTGCTGAAAAATCCACTGATAGCCTTATGTAACTGTTTCCTTAATGTAACTGTTTTCCTTTCTCTTGCTGTTTTTTAAATACTCTCTTTATCACTTTTTGCCATTTTAATTACTATATGCCTTAGGGTGAACTTCCTTGGGTTGATTTTATTGGGGGTTCTCTGTGCCTCCTGGATCTGAATTTCTGTTTCCTTCCCCAGATTCGGGGAAGTTTTGTTCTTTCTTCAAATACATTTTCTGCCCCCTTTTCTCTTTCTCCCCCTGGGATCCCTGTAATGTGAGTGTTACTACATTTGGTGTTACTGAGTTCCCTTAATCTATTTTCATTTTTAAAAATTTTTTCTCTCTCCTTTGCAGCGTGATTACTTTCCATTAGTCCTTCAGATTGCTGATTCATTCTTCTGCTTCTTTTAGTCTACTATTTATTTCCTCTAGTGTGTGTGTTTGGTTTTTTTTTTTTTTTACCAATTTTATTTATTTGACAGAGAGAGACACAGCGAGAGAGGGAACACAAGCAGGGGGAGTGGGAGAGGGAGAAGCAGGCTCCCTGCAGAGCGGGGAGCCCGATGCAGGGCTTGATCCCAGGACCCTGGGATCATGACCTGAGCTGAAAGCAGACACTTAATGACTGAGCCACCCAGGCCCCCCTCTCTCTAGTGTGTTTTTAATTTCAGTTATTGAGTTCTTCATCTCTGATTGGTTTTATGTTTTCTATCTCTTTGTTGCGGGTCTCACTGAGGCCTTCCACTCATTTCTCAAGTCCAGCGAGTATCTTTATGACCATTACTTTAAATTCTCTATCACACATATTACTTACCTCCATTTCATTTAGCTCTCTTGCTGTGATTTTATCCTGTCTTTCATTTGGGACATAGTCCTCTTTCTCCCCATTTTGGCTAACTCTTCTGTCTGTTTCTGTCTCAGAATATTCTGAGAATTTCTCAGAATATTCTGAACACAGAATATTCAATCATCTATTTCTCCTGCTCTTAAAAGAAGTGGCCTTATGAAGAAGAGGTCCTGTGGTGCCCTGCAGTGCAATATCCCCAGTTCACGAGAACCTGGCATTTCAGGAGTGTCTTGTATGTGTGTTGCTTTCATCCTACTGTTGTGGCTGAACCACATTTGCCTTTTGTCCAGTCATCTGCAATGGCTCTTTTCCTGTTGTGGGTGGGATTTGGTCCCTGAGGTGTTAGTGGGACAGTCTGGGCCTCCTTGGGCTTGAGTTGAGTCAGACCAGGTGTTTGCCAGAGCTGTGGTAGCACTGATCTGCAGGACACTTTCTCTTTGTTGCCGCTGAGAAGCTTTTGTTGGTGGGCAAGGCCTGCAGTCAGACCAGATGTGTGCCCTATCCCACTGCTAGGGCCACAGTTGGACTGGTGTGTGTGGTTATCTTTCCCTGTCCCTGGGGCATGAGTCATTTTGGAGTTGTACTTGTCCCTGGCAGGGTTGCTTACACACTGCCACCCTTTGGCACTGCTTTGGATGGACTCCTCTGGGTCTGCAAGAGAGCATGGGGACAGGGTACAGGGTGCCAGCAAGGTCTCTGCCAGTGTACTGCAAGAGGGGACCTGTAGCTGGCCAGGAAAACTTTTGTCCAGTGTGGGATGGAGGGACTGAGTGTGCAGAAGAGCATGGAGGGTGGGGAACCGTGTTAGAAAGCAAGGTAGAGAGTGTTTATGCTGCACTGGTTCCCATAGGTATCCCTTGTATGGAGGGCACGGGAGGGAAGTGCCACCTGCTAGCTTTTTTGTTGTTGGAGAAGTCTTCCAAAGATCCTGACCCCTCCAGCACATGCTCTGAGATTAGTAAACCAATCTCCCTCCTGTATATATCCCAGGCATTTTTCAGACTGCTGCTTTTATGTTGTATCTCATTAGGGCTGTTTGTAGTACTGTTTCTTGAAGGGCAGGGACTCAGTTTCCTCTCACCCTGCCTGCTGATTTTTAAAGTTCCAGTCCCTCTGGTTTTCAAAGCCAAATGTTATGGGGATTCATCTTCCCAGTGCATGTCCCCTGTGCCTGGGGTGCCTGGCATGGGGTCTTTTCATCTCCCTTCTTTGTGCCTGCAGTATCCCTCCCTCTTGGAGACGGTCCCATTGGTCACTTTGGCCCCCTACCACGTCTCCACCCTTCCTACCTTCTTCTTTACATTTAGCTGTGGACAGTCTGCTCTACCAGTCTTCAGGTCATTTTCTGGGTTATTTACACTGATGTGGGTGTTATCTGGTCGTATCCATGGGACGAGGGGAGCTTAGGGTCCTCCTTTGTCATCTTCCACATTAGTTCTCGGCTGAGCCTTTGTCCATTTTTTAAATGGGGTTGTCTTTTTGTTCATTTGTTAATATATTCTGTATACTAAACCCTTATCAAATACATCTCAGTAATGCTCTTTGATGAAGAAACTTTATTTTGATGAGTCCAAATTATCTATTTTTTCTTTTGTTCATCATGCTTTTGGTGTCAAATCTAAGAATTTATTGCCAAATACAACATCGTGAAGATTCATCCCTATGCCTTCTTCAAAAAGCTTTACTGTTTCAGCTATTATATATATATAGTGTTGATTCATTTTGATTTAGTTTCTGTATGTGATATGAGGCAGGGTCCAACTTCATTATTTTGCATGTGATTGTCCATTTGTCCTAGCGTCATTTGTTGAAAAGACTATTCTTTCCCCCTTTGAACAGTCTTGGCACCTTTGTTAAAAATCATTTGGCCACAGGTGTTTGGGTTTATTTCTGGATTCTCAAATCTTTCCAGTGGTCTCTAGGTCTACAATTATGCCAGTACCACACCTGATAACTATAGCTCTCTAATAAGTTTTTAAATCAGAGTGAGGATTCCTACTTTATTTCTTTTGAACATTGCTTTTGTTCTTCAGAGCCCTTTGCATTTCCATATGAATTTGAGGATCATCTTATCCATTCCTGCAAACAAAGGCCCTTAGAATTTTCATAGGAATTACACTAAATCTGTAGATCACTTTGGGAAGTTTTGTCATCTTAATAATATTTCATCTTCAAATCCATGAACATGGGATGTCTTTCCATTTATTTATACCTTCTTTAATTTCTTTCATCAATGTTTTGTCATTTTAAGTTTATAAGCCTTTTACCTCCTTGGTTACATTTATTCTTAGGTATTTTATTTTGGATGCTTTTATAGATGGAATTGTTTCCTTAATTTTCTTTTGGATCATTCATTGCTGGCAGTACGTATTCTTTTCTCTGTTGCAGCTCTTAAGATTTTCTCATTGTTTTGCTTTGTCAACACTTTACTGTGATGTATCTAGGTATATTTTTCTTTTTATATATCCATCTTAGAGTTCCTGGTGCTTCCAGAAACCATGGCTCGATATCTTTGGTCAAGTTTTAGGAAGTTCTCAGCCATTATCTTTTCAAGGATTGAGTCTGTCCTATTTTCTCTCTCCTTTTCTTCTGGGACTCCCATTAAATATATGCTAGATCTTTTTTACTGTATCATCTTTTGGCTCTGTTCCTTTCTCTGTTTTCTATCTTTTTGTGTCTCCTTTCTTCATTCTTAGATACTTTATTCTGACTTTTTTCTAGTTCACTAACTTTTTGTTTGTTTTGTTTTAGTAGATATTCTTTTCCCCCAGTTTTATTGAGATGTAATTGACATGTTAATTAACTCTTTAATTGTACTAATTTTTAGTTTTGTTGCTTGGTGGCCAGATAATATGATCTACATTATTTCTATCTCTTGGAAATTTCTCTGTGGTTATTATAATATATAGTCAGATTTCATAAATGTTCTACTTTTGTTTTGAAATAAGAAAACCTATTTATGTTTAAAATAAGAATGTCGGTTTCTGGTTATATAGTGCTCTATGTTTGATCATGGTTTTTAGACTTTTTTCTTTGTGTATTTCCTAATAGAATTTTGAAAAACTGGCATCTTTAAGTTGGCAGTTGGATTTAACAAAGTCAGTCTTCCCAGCTGAATCAAAGTAACCCTTTGTCAGTAAATATGTGGCTTTACTTTTTAAATTCAAGTATCATTACTGTCACTGTTGACAACTTTTTCATTTCTGAATTTTAATTCTAAAACTGGGAAATGGAAAGAGGGGGTATATGAAAGAAGGGAAAGTAGGTATGGAGGGATAGAAGGCAAAGTGAGAGAGACAAGACACTGGAATCCTGCCTTGAGTTTTTCAGTGAACTAAGACTATATAGCCTTTCCATATTGCTTGCTTTGCTGATATGGCAAGGAAATATGAATTTCCCAAACCTCCTTTTATTTGGTACCCAGAGGTTTTTATACATAAAGCATTATCAAAGCAATGCACAATACCAAGGTTCTGAATGGTGGCACTCTTCTAGACCCTTGAGAGATTCTTTTAACAAATACAAAGATCTATGCCCTTGAAACTTAGTTCTATAGGAGGGATATACAAACAATAACCATAATAAATATTACACAGTATATTAGAAAGTGATTAGCTTTTTGGGGTAAAAAAAGGGTAAACCAGTGTAAGTTTATTTGAGAATGCCCACAGAGTAGAGAAGATAAGGGAGTTTGGGATATAATTTTGATCAACATGGTCCAGGTGGGCATTATTCAAAAGGAAATGGTTGATCAAAGGCTTGAATTAGATGAGGGAATTAGCCATGAGTACCTCGGAGCGAGAGTGTTCTAGCTGGGGAATAATCAATAATACTAAGACCTTAATATGGAAGAGAATGTGTTCAAGGAATAGTAAAGCCAGTGTGACTTGAACTGAGTAAGTGAGTTGGGGGGAGAAGAAAGAAGTGGGGCCAAAATGTTGCTGGAAAGGATCTTTGTAGGGCATTACAAGCTATTATAAAGATGTTGGGTTTTTTTCTCTAAGAGGATAAGACCAAGAGGTATTGAAGGATTTTGAGGAACATTATCTGTCTTAGGTTTTAAAACAATTCCTGTGGTTGTGCTGTTGAGAATAGACAGTAGATTGGTAAGGGTAGATGCACTAAGATGAATTTAGGAAGCTATTGAAATAATACAGGGGAGAGATAATAGTGGATCTGGATGTAGCAGTAGTGTGAAGTGATTGGATTCTGGATGTAATTTAAAGATAGTGGCAATAGGATTTCTTGATAGTTTTGATATGAAGTGTGAATAAATGAATAAAGAAGATTGCTCCAAGGTTATTGAGCTGAACAACTAATGGAGATGGGGAAGGTTGCAGATTTGTGTTTGGGAACCTTTTTAATGTAAGAGAAGGGTGATCTTGAAAGAGGAGATAGATAAAGAAAACTGGAATATTGTCCTTGATCTGTTGACTTTTGGGGAGAAATTTTAAAACCTCCCTCTGTGACTGTCTGTTTCCCTTAACTTGTAGATGTTTACAATTTATGTATTTTGTAGCCATTTTGTTGTGTGCAAAGGAATTCATGAATACTATATCTTCTTGGTGAATTGTATACTTTATTATATATAATATTCATCTTTAGCAGGTGTTGTGCTTTTTGCCTTAAATTCCATTAGATTGTTCTGATAGTAGTTACTAAATTTGCTTAGTTTATCTTTGTATCATCTTATTTTTAACCTCAACATTTCCTTTTCCTTTATAAACAACGTATAGCATATTTCAAAACAAAACCAAGTATGAATGCCTTTTTCTTAATTTATAAACTTCTACTATTTGTTGAGAAGACTGATGCATTTGGACTTCTTTCTGCTTTTTGTTTTCTCTTTGCTGTCTTCTGTTGTTACTTTTTATTTTATTTTAATCAATCAAATTTTCTTTACTTTTTAATTCTATGGATTTGAAATTTATATATCTTATTTCACTATTTTATTTGGTCACCCTTAGCTTTTTAATACTTTTTTTTTTTTTTAAGATTTTATTCATTTATTTGACACAGAGAGAGACAGCGAGAGAGGGAACACAAGCAGGGGGAGTGGGAGAGGGAGAAGCAGGCTTCCCGCCAAGCAGGGAGCCCGAGCGGGGCTCGACCCCAGCACCCTGGGATCATGACCTGAGCCGAAGGCAGACGCTTAACGACTGAGCCACCCAGGTGCCCCTTTTTAATACTTTTTTAAAAAGGTTTTCTTTGAATCAGTGTCCACTAGTCTAACCTTCCATGCTGAAATCTTTTGGGCTTCTTAGTTTCCGTATTATTACATACCATATAACTCTCTTTTCATGGTAATCCTTTTGAACAATCATCAATAATTACTACATTTAGTTGCCTTGTTTTCAGGGGTTCTAAGGTATATTGATTTTCTTTTTTAAGATTTTATTTATTTGAGGGACGCCTGGGTGGCTCAGTCGGTTAAGCACCTGCCTTTGGCCCAGGTCATGATCCCAGGGTCCTGGGATCAAGTCCCACATCGGGCTCCTTGCTCAGCAGGGAGCCTGCTTCTCCCTCTCTCTCCCTCTGCTTGTGTTCTCTCTGTCAAATAAAATCTTAAAAAAAAAAAAAAAAGAGGGGGAACAGCAGGCAGAGGGAGAAGCAGGCTCCCCGCAGAGCAGGGAGCTGGGTGCCAGGCTCGATCCCAGGACCCTGGGATCATGACCTGAGCCAGAGGCAGACGCTTAACTGACTGAGCCACCCAGGCACCCCTGTTTATTGATTCTTATGTCTTTCTTTTTATATATTCTTATCTCTGTGCTGGAGAATTAACTCTGAGTGGATGACAAACTTTTGGAATCCTTGCATGTCCAAAATGTCTATATTTTATTGTTATGTTTGAGTGGTATACTTTAGTTACAGAATTCTGGGTTGAAAAGTATTTTCACATCTTTCACCATGATGCTGGCAAAAAATTGTAAGACTGTGGGAAAATAGTCATTCTTACACGTTGGAGGTAGATATGCATATTGATAGAAATTTGGGGAATGATTTGGAAATGTGTATTAAAAATACACGTGCAACTGTGAAAAATCTGTATCACTGAAATAAAAACACTACTATAAGACTATCTATACAAGGTTATTTATTGTAGCATGTATATTGTATAATCCCATTTCTATAAAGATAAGCATAAAACATACATACATGTCATATGTTTGTATGAATAAGAAAAAGGAGTAGAAGGATACACCAGACTATTATTACATTGGTAACTGAAGTGGGAGAGAGTGGAAAACGTAGATGAGATAATTTATTCAGACAGATTTGATTTTAAAATATCATTAAAAGTCTGATGACACAGGTGATGAAGAATTGTGTATTATTGTTTTTTAGGTAGTCTAGTTTTTATCTTCTTTTCTGGAAATGAGTAAAATCTACCTTTTATTCTTAGAGTTCTGAAATTTCCCCAGGACTTGTCAAGAGGCATGTTTTTTTCTTCATCCACTGAGCACTGATTGGGCCCTATTAATCTAAAGACTTCGGTATTTTTTGAGCTCTGGAATTTTTTCTGTTATGTCCTCTTCTTTATTCCCCTGGGTTTTGTTTTGTTTTGTTTTTTCCCCTAATTCCTACTTGATATAATCTGTGGATCTAAATTTCATGGGTTTTTTTTAACTCCCTTTTTAAGAAGTCTTTGTTCTGTAAGAATACCTCATTTCATCAGCCATATTCACTCTGCTTTTCAGCTCACCTACTGAGAGTTGTTTTGTTGTTATTGTTGTTGCTGTGTACTAATTTTTTATTTCAAAGTTCTTTGTCACCCTCTTGCTCAGAGCATGCTATTCTTCTTTACTTAAAACACAATAGTTTATAAAAGAATTTGAGGATCTTAAGTATGTTTACTTTTTATTCTTCTAGTGATTAACCTTATAATTTTGATAAACACTTAAATTTATATATTTCAATCACTTGTATGAAATAATAAAAATACACTTAACACAATAGTTTTAGCCATTTTCAGGACACACCTCTCCCCCACATTCAACCTTTCGGAAAATCTTTTCTGAGATGGTAGGTGAGTGGTGAACTTAGAGGCCCTGTGCCATTACACTTGAATATTATGTAATCCGTCTCTGTATAGGATTCTATACTCAAAAGAATTTTAACGCCAAACTAATGTTATTGCACCTTTGACTTAACACTTACTCTTGACAGTGAAAAATCTGTTGCTTTTCTGATTCATATTTTTTGCCATAAAACCTATCTTTAATTTTTTTTTGTTTGTTTTATTTGGGATTGCCATCTCCATTCTTTCCAGCAGTCCTCGTCTGTCACTGTTCAAGTTTATGGCTTTATCCACCTTGGTATGTCTCTCTATTCTAGTTCATCTGCTTTCATTTCATTGACATTTTATGAGAGACAAATTAAATTCATGTCCTGGTAGACCCTAAGGAATCGGAAACTCTTAAATCCTGAGTGGCCACTTCATGTCCTTTTTCCTTGGAGCACTCGGTTAAACACTGTAATTCCCCTCTTTATTGCTTATTGAATATTGTTTTACTGAAGCCCTGCTTTATCCCTACAAGAGAGTTATTCTTATAGCCCCAGCGACTCCTAAGACATGTTTCTTCTGATAGTTTAGCTTCTGCCCATTTATCCTTAGGAGTGGTTTTAAGGTGCCAGGTATCTCCTCCCAGAATAAATTTCTGCTTGTAAGGGCCTCCTTCATCAGTAGGAGCAGTGTACAAATTCAGTGTCATCATTCCGTAAATGAAACAAGTTTATGGCAAGGGTCAGAGGGAATTAACATTTAATGAGTAATTATTAAATGCCAGGCCCTATGCTGCATGTTTTATATTGTCTTATTTAATCTTCACAGGCCTCTTAGGAGGTTTCATACTTACTTTATTGATGAAGCAACTGAAATTTAAGAAAAGTTGGAGTAACTTTGTCCCAAGTGGAAGTTGTGGAGCCATTCTTCAGACTCAGGCATGTCTGCCACCAAAGAATGATTCTCTGGCTCAGTACACTATAAAATTTAGCTAAAACCCTCATTTTTCTGAGGCTTTTCTTTTCCATGCTATTTTATAGAACCTTCTACTTCCTCTGAACCATAGAAAGTGTAATCCATATTACTCACTGGGGACATAATTTATTGCCTTTTACTAATAGTGGTTTTTTATACATATGTGTCCTACATATAGTCTTCCTTAGTTAGATAGCAATACAGTAAGAAAAAAAAAAAACTGCCAGCAATACCATTTGATTAATCTTAAGAATAATTAAAATTTTCCCTGAAATAATCTGTTTTAAATATGCTTTAGTCACCTTCTATAAAACAGTAATATACTATTCATAACATTTTGGTGTTAAAGATATTGGATAAATTGGAAATCATGGGTTCTGTAAGTTTCTTATGGTTCAAAATTGCTATTCTTGACCTTGCCATCTTTCTCTCTTTATATGAGTAAACTAGAAGGAAATTCTTTTAGTTTGAATAGAGCTATGTACATTTGATTATTAATAAGTACTTGCATTTCCTAAATATTAGATAGTGTTTTCTTTAACATTTTGGAGAAATTTTGTAATTATTTATATTCACAATAAATACATGTCTTTGGTTTTATAAATGAAACTCCAGAATCAAACATGTAATAAGGAAAACTTGTTAAATCAGAAAAAAGTCATGACTGGTTTGTGATTTGCCATCACAAAAATATGTTCTTTTTTTTTTTTTTTAAAGACATTGGTGCAAGAGAGATGCATCTTCCTGCATATTTTGTTTTAAGGAAAGCAGATTTCTGTATTTGAATTTTTATCATCCTAAATGAAGATTATTGTAGAATAATGATTACTTTGGAATATTTTTCTTAGAAGATAATTGTATTTGGGGGGCTGATTTTAGAGAAATAAAAAAAGGTAAGTTGAATAAATGGTATCAGTAAGAGAGTTCACATTTAATGAAAATACTTTATAGAAAGCAAAACTTCTGGTTGTGTTTCATTTTTCTAGTTCTCAATGAGCATGTCAAACTTTTCCATCTATATATAAGTTTTGAATTTACCTACTAGAGTTTAAATGTACATAATACAGGTAGAAGGCTAAGTACTCATTACAGATTATTACAGAATTGCAGAATTTTTCTTTTTACAATCTTAGCCCCTGTTAATAAAATTAAATTACAATTCAGTGAAAGAATTTATTCTCTCACCCTCATAATGTTCAAGTTTACTTCTCAGACCATAAACAGCTTTGTACTTTATAAATATGACTAATATGTGATTACTAAATGAATTAATGGAACTTTTATAATAAGAGTTTTACTTTATAAAATCTACAAATGTTCTTTAAAAATGTACATACAGTTGAATATGCGAGGTTTCGAATTTGAAAGAGCAAAATTATTGAGTATCAGAAGGAAACATTTGTTACGTTCCAGGCAGTCTTTTGAGGCCAGATTATCTCTTCTACTCTTACAAGGAATTTCTTCAAAGCCCAATTGTTTGCATTTGCAGTAATGTCACTAACTTTGATGTGCATAATCTAATGGACCTTGGTCCTGTGTAATCATATGTGGTTGGGGCAGAAGTTTCATCTGCAACATTTGAACATTATTAGCTTTTAAGTTCTTGAACAAATTCCTAGCCTTTCCTGAAAACCATTAAGCAAATAGACATCTAACATTGATGCTGATTTTGTACTTAAGAACTTCTTTTGTCATATTTCCTTATCTCTTGCTGATTATTGTCAGATATATAGGCACAGTAATTTCTTAATGGTGAAATCTCTTTGTTCTTCATAATTATTTCAGCTTTCAAGCAGTTCATTCCATATGCATATATAATATTTATATTACCACTTTCGGTGTTTTTATTGTCTCTGTTTTCACTTCTAATATAATTATGTTTGGTCTTCCTGGGACTTTCAACGCACTTCTTTTGCGTTTATTGGATACGATAGGTTAATGTTTATAAAATATTTCAAAACTAAGCACAAAGAGCAAACTCATCATAGACTGAAGAACCCTGGAAGACCCAAAGTAAAATAACAGTTAATGGCAGTTAATACTCTGTTCGTAGAGGGCAGAGTTGACACACTACCTCTGGAGTGTGAAACTGACACATTTATGATTCATGTTAATTATACAATTGTGGTCACAAGTTTGCTCTGTTTGAAAAATATATAAAGAGGTTATCACTCATTTTATTTAAAAAAACCACTTGAATTGTTCTTGTTGGAATCATGTGCATATATACATTATTTACGCTATCAAAGCTGTGATGATCACTTACCTTTTTTTCTTCAAGATAAGAAAGAGAGGGAGAGAGAGCATGAGCCGGGGCAAGGGGGAGCACAGAGGGAGAAGCAGGCCCTCTGCTGAGTTGGGGAGCCCAACGTGAGGCTCAATCCCAGGACCCTGGGATCATGACCTGAGCTGAAATCAGATGCTTAACCAGCTGAACCACCCAGGTGCCCTGATGATCACTTACCTTGTTCTGACTCTATGAAAGCAATAAGCAGTCATTCCATGCTGAATATGATTTAACATTCTCCTTTGGTTGGAACCAAAATTTATTGCCTTGCCTCTTAAAATTACAAAGCTCTTCATTAGGAAATTAGCCTTCGATAAGTGAATATCCATTTGTTTTTTGACTACTCTTACTTCTCATTATTGTATAATTTTGTCAAGTTGATAAAATTAGGCCTTTGTAGCTTCCCCACCACCTTTTGTTCTTATAGTTACCTGCTTCTTGAGATGTGTCAGATTATGTTAAGTATTTAGTACACTCAGCATTAAGAATCACTTTATGTTATTAGGTGTTTATGATCTAGTACCTTACTATTTGTAACGTCCTTCTCCTATTAAATAATGAGGATAATGCATGGCATCAGGAACAAAACTATTTGGCAAGTTCAATGTAGTTTGATGGTAGATGGTAAAATTACATAAAGATCATTAGTTTGTAATGGCAGTGCTGCATGCTGCTGGGAAGAAAGCATTATGTGCCCAGTGTATTCTTGCTTCATTTTTCTGTTCATTATTTATGTATTTTCTATTTATTTGAACTCATTGACCATTTTTTTTGTATTACCAATAAAAAAAAAACTTTCTATGTAGTTTTCATGATTGCAGATAGTTCTGTGGCCTCAGTGTGTTAGTCATTTAGTGCCATATCATTGTTCAAGAATCAGCTTATCGGGGCGCCTGGGTGGCTCAGCCGTTAAGCGTCTGCCTTCGACTCAGGTCATGATCCCAGGGTCCTGGGATCGAGCCCCACATCAGGCTCCCTACTCTGCGGGAAGCCTGCTTCTCCCTCTCCCACTCCCCCTGCTTGTGTTCCCTCTCTCGCTGTGTCCCTCTCTGTCAAATAAATAAATAAATAAAATCTTAAAAAAAAAAAGAATCAGCTTATCAACACATTACAATTTAAAGGATTATTTCAAGTAATTATGAATTTAGAGGATCTTTTTAAAGTCCAATAGTATAATTTTAACTTCCATTTTTAGCTCATTATTTCAAATAATATTAAATGTTAATAATGTAATAACCAAAAATTTAACCTATATAGTACATATCAAAGAGGATGTTAGAAATCATCTTACCCAATCGCCAGTGCCATATTATCTTCTACAGTGTTCCTGACAGTAGTCCAAGCTGGTGAGCCATTCAGTTCACTGTTGTGTAAAACAACGCTTTGCAATGTTGAGTGGTTCCTGTTTTCAGTTTATTTAATCTTGAGATGAAATCCATCTTTACGATTCAGACACATTGATCATATCTTCTTTTATATGCCACGCCTTCAAACATTTGAAGATTGTTAATTTTACTGGCTAATTGCTAGACGAAGCATACCAAGTTTTCTCTTTATTTCATCATGTGGCATGCTGGATACCCTTACAAATTTCTGTATTTTTTTTAATATTTTTCTCTCAATGATATATCCAGAGTAGGATACTGCCTGGATGATATGGTTATATAGTATACTCTGTCTTCACTTGCATTATATACTAGGTGAGGCTAGGGTATATGTATTTGTACATTGTGTACAGTATATATAGACTTAAATATCACAGTAATTGTAGCTGTAGTATTTCAGTTAATTAAGATTTGTTTTGTAATTGGAATGACAGTTGTGAATGTTTTTCTCTTCTTGACCCAACCTCATATATGACTAACTGAAGTTGTCATGTGTTCTCAAGGATAATTTAAATGAACATGGGGTTTGTGAAAATCTGACAGATCTTAACTGTAACTCAGCTAGTGGGCAACATTATAATTTATTTGTAGCTGTGTAATAAAGCTGTTAATGAGCTAATGTGGAATGAGGGCAAATTATATTATATTTTTGTATGAAATTATACTATATGACAAAGGTTGGTATTACGTAATAAGTGCCCACAAAATATTAACCTACTTGCAATAAATACAATTAATAATGTACATAAAAGAATGAAATTAAGCTAATTTTCTATAAAACATTCATGAACAGAAAGTGGACAGCATAGATTTGATGACAGGAAGGTTGTATCTAATCTGAATTACTGAGTGACCTAGGAAGCTTGCTCAGAGGGATTACAGAATAATTATGTTAATATGCAATTATCACCTCATTTCTTCTGTAGTAACCTCAAGATGTAGTGTAGTGAGGGTGTTATAGCAAGTGCTGATAGTTTGCAAAAATACTGATGTTTGAAATTTCTAAGACAATAAGTCTAGCTTGAGGCATAAAAGTGATGATCTGTCATCTTGAAGACAGATCTGACCTTTGTACTATTTTTTTTTTAATGCTCACAGTATATAACTACAGGCAGTTATAGTTGTAGAACTCATTATGATTCTCAAGGAACTGAAATATGTTTTATGTAGATTTAAAGTTCCATTTGCAGCTTTTTATAAAGTGAAGTTTTTTAAAGAACATTTTAAAATTCATTTAAAAGAAAAATTCTGTGGTTATGATTACATGGAGGAGGACATAGTAATAGTATTTAAGCATTTTATTAATATATCCTAATTAGTATAGCAAATTCACTGAAGTTTAAGGAGCCCAAGCAATATAACATTAGTTTGATTATTTTAATTTATTAGTTTCCCTTTTTTGAACTTAATGATTAATGTCAACCTTCAAATATGTCCCCTACTTGGTTATATTAACATAAACTGGTGTTGATGACTCTGTTACATATATTTGACTACATAAAGATAGTTGGAAAAACTATTTGAAACAGTGTGAAATTAGCTTATAGGTTAAATGCTTTCTTGCCTACATGCTACATAACTGTGCATGAATGTAGGGAAATAATTTGTGATTTCAAAGTTCTAGATCCATTATTCACTGCAACAGATTTTGATGGTTCAGTGTTCTGCGTTGTATCTCACTGCAACAGCTATGAGTTTTGAATATTGTTAAGAAAAAAATGTATTTTTAACATTTTTTTAGTTAAGATATACTCTGAAAATTAAACTAGGGAAAAATTTTTATTGTTGTTAAGATACCAGCTTACGGAGCCATTTCTTATAGCATACTTTTTAACTGATGGGGTACATTTTTAATATTAATGTGCTAATAAATATTCTGGAAAAGAATAACCTCTGTTGGGGCGCCTGGGTGGCTCAGTTGGTTAAGCGACTGCCTTCGGCTCAGGTCATGATCCTGGAGTCTCGGGATCGAGTCCCGCATCCGGC
Organism: Mirounga leonina; assembly: GCF_011800145.1. Classification (NCBI taxonomy): domain Eukaryota; kingdom Metazoa; phylum Chordata; class Mammalia; order Carnivora; family Phocidae; genus Mirounga; species Mirounga leonina. The sequence goes on from NW_023270447.1 coordinate 18,849,065, forward strand.
TCCCTGCTCGGCGGGGAGCCTGCCTCTCCCTTTAACCCTCCCCCCTCTCATGTACTCTCTCTCTCTCATTCTCGCTCTCTCAAATAAATAAATAAATCTTAAAAAAAAAAAAAAAAGAATAACCTCTATTTTTGAGTAGAGGTAATCATTAATTTGGGCGCAAGTAAGGCATATTTCTTTAGGTGTGAAGGAAAACTTTGTTAAAGACTTCATTTTATATTTTAACAATATTTAATTTGATCTTTTGTTTCTCCTTCTGCTAGATGTGTTTTATAGATAGAAGATATGTTATATACATATGTTCTGTCTATGTTTTTGAGCAAAATAGTTCGGTATCTTTAGAATGTGAACCTTTGGAAGGCTCATATAAAGCCATTCTGGTAATGAGAATGCAGTCTCCAAGCAGACATGATATTCTCATAGTTTGTCACCCTGCTGTTCAGGGGGTACCAATGAAGTTGCTTTAAATGGGAAGCGTCTGTTCCATCTCTGAACCTCTAACACCAGAACAGATGGGTGGAACATGGAACATAGAAGGTTTTACCTCTGAGGTGGTAACAGTGAAGCCACTCATTAACACTGAATTTACCACTTCGTTAGCAACATTGCTTCCTGTTGAGAAAAGCTAATAAAGGCTTTCAAATTGACTGAGCATATATTTGTCTACCTCTGTGATTATAATAAATAGGAACACGAAATAAGTGTCTTTCAGGCTAGTTTTTTAAAAATTCTGTTGTCCATTTCAGATTTAATGAGATTGTTCCTTTTTGGATATTTTATTTTTTCTGTGTAATTTAATGAGAAATATCAGGAATGGGTAATAGTATAGCATCAGGGTTTGCTTTTCTTTTCATTGACATTTGCACGCTCTTCCCTAACACATGTTTATGTGCTGCCCATTTTTAACTTCTGTGTATGTGATGTAGAGACTCCTGCTGGGTGCTGCATTAGCACCATTTTGGGGTGATATCATTGAATATGATCTTATCGGACGTCTATTTTTATTACTTTGGAAGTTTGCCAATCTCAAGACAGAATTCTGAGGCATACAAGGGGCAGAAAAATTGTTGGTATAAATAATAATGCCAAAGACAGATATTTATAGTATTTATTTGTAATATTTATTATATTAACACATCTTACGGAAAGAGTAAGCTCGTATTTATAAGCACTTATTCTAAATTGTGAAATAAGAAAGTAATTAGAAACAATTCTTTTATTCTTTAACTAGACTCAGTGTTTTACAGAGCGTGTATTTGGTACCATAAAAGATAGTAGAAATAATGAACTGTATTGAAAATGTTTTTATTTTTAAATATCAGATTCAATTCCTCCTATCTTAAAATAGTATTACTTGTTATACAAATTAAAAATACTGTGAGGGAAAAATGGAAGACTTTATTCTTTATCAGAGAGCAGGAACCTAGTCTGTCTTGTTTACTGCTGGTATTCCTAATAATAAAGCAGTGCCTGGCACATGGTAAGGGCTCAGTAAATATTTGGAGAGTGAATAAACTGTACTTGCTACCATTTACAAAAGGAAAAGAAATAGGGAATTTTATGCCAGCACTTCAGATAGTTTATACCTAGGGTTGCCAAATAGCAGATTCTTTAAATTGTACTTGAGGATTATTGGATATTTTCAAGGCCTTGCTGTAATTGCTGAGTCAAGAAGTCAGAACCATGATGATATTTGCATTATTTGAATGGGCTGTCTATGTTTCATAGGAAGAAAACGGTTTTTCCTCTTACACACTTTGGCTTTGATTTTGCAGTGGTGTTTTTATTCATTCAACATGTTAATACTTTATTCACCAAATACTGCCTAAGCACCTATGCCATGCACTGTGCAAGGTTCTAGAGATATGAGAGTGACTATATAGGACCTGGCCTCAAAGAGCTTACATTCTTCCAAGGAGACAGGCAGTTCCCAGTATAATGTGGCCATTTCTAATGGTGCTGTTCCCTAGATGTTTTGTAGATATGCAATATGGGATTGTTGCCTAGCAGAAAGAAATTAACCTTTGAGATACTTTTGAAGTCTTTCACATTTTTTAAAGTGCTTCTTCATTCTTGGAAAATTATTAAGATCTTGATATAAACAGTGAAGTTTCAATAATAAAAATGTGTGCTTTGAACTCTCCATACATTCTAATAGAATTTTTTCTTTCATGCAAATCTAAATTTTTTTTCTTCCATTTTCTAGACTAAATGTGTTAAATGGGCTTGCCAACAATATGGATGATTTGAAGATAAACACCGATATTACTGGTGCTAAAGAAGAACTCCTAGATAACAACAGTTTCATCTCAGACAAAGAGAGTGGAGTTCATAAACCAAAAGATTGTCAAACATCATTTCAGAAAAATAATACGCTAACTCTGCCTGAAGAACTGTCAAAGGACAAATCTGAAAAAGCCTTAAGTGGAGGCCAGTCTACTCTATTTATACATGCTGGTGCTCCTCCTGTTTCTAGTGAAAACTTTATCTTGCCTAAAGGAGCTGCTGTTAATGGACCAGTTTTACACTCCTCCTTAGCTAAGACTTCCAATATGAATAAAGGCAGTGTTTCATTAACCACTGGACAACCTGTGGATCAGCCAACAACAGAATCTTGTTCAGCTTTGAAGGTGGCACCTGATCTTCAACTATCTACACCGCAGAAAGCAAGTCAACACCAAGTTTTATTTTTGTTACCAGATGTAGCACATGCTAAAAATCCAACCCATTCCATTAAAAAACTACCTACCTCTGCTTCCGTTGGTTGTGACATTCAGAATTCAGTAGGGAGTAGTATAAAGTCAGATAGCACTTTAATAAATCAAGTAGAGGTGGGTGAGGATAGTGATGATTTATTGGTAAAAGATAACTGTGTTGATACATTGACAGGAATTTCCTCAGGTACAGATGAATTTAGGTCAGAAAATGATACAAACTGGGATCCCCAAAAAGAGTTCATTCAATTTCTTATGACTAATGAAGACACAGTGGATAAAGCTCCAGTTCACTCTAAAGTAGGTCTAGAGAAAAAGAGAAAGCGAAAAATGGATGTAAGCAAGATTACTCGTTATACTGAGGATTGCTTTAGTGATTCTAATTGTATACCCAATAAGTCAAAAATGCTAGAGGTAGACTTTCTGGAACAGAATGAAGAACTACAGGCAGTAGACTCACAGAAATATGCATTATCAAAAGTGAAGCCTGAATCAACTGATGAAGACTTGGAATCTGTAGATGCTTTTCAGCATCTAATTTATAACCCAGATAAGTGTGGAGAAGACAGTTCACCCGTTCATACTAGCACTTTTCTTTCAAATACCTTAAAAAAGAAATGTGAAGAAAGTGATTCCGAGTCACCTGCTACTTTCAGCACCGAAGAGCCGTCATTCTACCCCTGTACAAAGTGCAATGTGAATTTTAGGGAGAAAAAGCACCTCCACAGGCATATGATGTATCATTTAGATGGGAATAGCCACTTTCGCCATCTTAATGTCCCAAGGCCATATGCCTGTAGAGAATGTGGACGGACATTTCGAGATCGTAACTCACTTCTAAAGCATATGATTATTCACCAAGAAAGAAGACAGAAGTTGATGGAGGAAATACGTGAATTGAAAGAACTTCAGGATGAAGGAAGAAGTGCACGACTACAGTGCCCTCAGTGTGTGTTTGGTACCAATTGCCCTAAAACATTTGTGCAACATGCTAAAACCCATGAAAAAGATAAAAGGTACTACTGTTGTGAAGAGTGTAACTTCATGGCAGTGACAGAAAATGAATTAGAATGCCATCGAGGTATTGCCCATGGAGCAGTGGTAAAATGCCCTATCGTCAGTTCTGATGTAGCCCAGAGAAAAACGCAAAAAAAGACTTTCATGAAAGATTCTGTTTTAGGATCATCCAAAAAATCAGCCACCTACATATGTAAGATGTGTCCTTTTACTACTTCAGCCAGAAGTATTTTAAAAAAACACATGGAATACTTGCATTCATCATCATGCATTGATTCATTTGGTAGTCCTCTCGGACTTGATAAAAGAAAAAGTGACATTCTCGAAGAACCTATAGATATTGATAGCACTAAACCATTAATTAAACAGCAGTCAACCACATTTCCAAAGAACTCTGCTTTAAAGCAAGATGTAAAGCGAACATTTGGATCATCCTCACAATCAAGTAATTTTTCCAAATTCCATAAGCGGCCACACAGAATACAAAAAGCTCGGAAAAGCATTGCCCAGTCAGGTGTAAATGTGTGCAATCAAAACAATTCTCACAAGACTGTTATGATTAAAAGCAGCACTGACCAAAAACCTAAGTATTTCCATCAAGCAGCAAAAGAAAAATCTAATGCCAAGGCAAATAGCAACTATTTATATAGACACAAATATGAAAACTACAAGATGATCAAAAAATCAGGTGAATCATATCCTCTACATTTCAAAAAAGAAGAAGCCAGTTCATTAAATTCTTTACATCTGTTCTCGTCATCAAGTAATTCTCACAACAATAGTTTCATTTCAGACCCTCAAAACTCTGACACCAAAAGGCTGGAAAGCTTCAAAGAGCATAGGCGTGTAGCTGTAAAGAGAGTAGTTAAGGAATCTAAGAAGGAAAGTTCTGTTGGAGGAGAAGACTTGGATAGCTATCCAGATTTCTTGCATAAAATGACTGTTGTTGTTTTGCAAAAACTTAATTCCGCTGAAAAGAAAGATAGCTATGAAACAGAAGATGAAAGTTCCTGGGATAATGTTGAGCTAGGTGACTACACTACACAGGCTATAGAAGATGAAACCTATAATGATATTAATCAAGAACATGTAAACTTATTCCCGCTGTTTAAAAGCAAGGTGGAAGGTCAAGAGCCCGGAGAAAATGCTACCCTTAGTTATGATCAAAATGATGGCTTTTATTTTGAATATTATGAAGATGCTGGAACTAATAACTTTTTGCATGACATACATGATCCTCAGCATTTAGAAAATGCAGAAACTTCATTGTCAAAGCATAGTTCTGTTTTTCACTGGACTGATTTGTCTCTTGAGAAGAAATCATGCCCTTACTGCCCAGCAACATTTGAAACAGGTGTTGGGTTGTCAAATCATGTCCGAGGACATCTTCACAGAGCTGGATTAAGCTATGAAGCCCGTCATGTTGTATCACCAGAACAAATAGCCACAAGTGACAAAATGCAACATTTCAAAAGAACTGGCACAGGGACACCTGTTAAGCGAGTTAGAAAAGGTAAGTTTCCATGTAGATAATTTGGGTTAATATGTCTGTATTCAAATTCAAAGGATTCAAAGGTTATGCTCAAATTTGGTCTTTATTAGGATCACATAATTTTATATTTCAGAGTTAATTGGCTTTAAGATGATCACTTTATAAAAAATTCTGATGTTATTCTTAAAAAATTTTTTTTAGCTATAGAGAAATCTGAAACCACTTCTGAACACACTTGTCAGCTTTGTGGTGGTTGGTTTGATACTAAAATTGGATTATCGAATCATGTTAGAGGCCATCTGAAAAGACTTGGAAAAACCAAATGGGATGCTCACAAATCTCCAATCTGTGTTTTGAATGAGATGATGCAAAATGAAGAAAAATACGAAAAAATCTTGAAAGCATTGAACAGTCGTCGTATTATTCCCAGACCATTTGTAGCTCAAAAACTTGCATCAAGTGATGACTTTCTATCTCAAAATGTTATACCTCTTGAAGCATACCGTAATGGCCTAAAGACTGAAGCTTTATCAGTGTCTGCATCAGAAGAAGAAGGGCTGAGTTTCTTAAATGAATATGATGAAACAAAACCAGAACTGCCCAGTGGAAAAAAGAATCAGTCTCTTACACTGATAGAACTGCTTAAAAATAAAAGGATGGGAGAAGAAAGGAATTCTGCTATTTCTCCTCAAAAAATTCATAATCAAACTGCAAGAAAGAGATTTGTTCAGAAGTGTGTTCTTCCATTAAGTGAAGACAGTCCATTGATGTATCAACCACAGAGGATGGATTTGACTATGCACTCAGGTAAGAGGATGTTTATGACTGTCGTATAGAGTTTAAACACAATTTAGTTATGCTTACTTGTATGGAATATTTGTAGAGAATACTTTATTAGAATCTTTTTACTTAAGCTGCTTTTTTTGCAGAGATTGGTTATACTGTCATTTCTATATAAATCATCAGTTGATGCTCATCAGCACTGAATTCTCTGTGCCTCATTTCTTGGTCAGAATGTAAGGTGAGAACAAAAACAAACAAACAAAAAGGTGATCTGTAAAAATAAAATTTGCTATGGCTGGGGGATGGTCCTGTGGATGGGAGGTTAACATTGTTCAAAAGCGTAGCATTCCTGAAATGGCATACCTGTCCTATATTTGCCAGTGCTCCAGGGTGATAATGTTTTCAAGATATAGCTGTTGGTTTTCCTTCTGCTTAGGTCAAACGAATAAACAAACAAACAAACAAAAAATAGACTCTTTAAACCGAATGGATTGGTGTCTGTTGTGTGTTGTGATTAACCCAAAGAAACGTCTCCCTCTCCAATTCCTCATTATATTGTGGGATAGTTTGGTTTTGGAGAACTGTTGTTAAGTATAAAACATTTGTTTGGGGTTTTAGATTTTGCAGTGGTGGTCTAAAAGAATGGAACAGATGATCTAGGTTAGTGCTTGTGCACCAGTAGTTTTTCATTTCCAAAAGAATAGTTTGTGTGTGCTGGCAAATGATGTAGCAGATAAAAATAGCCAAACTATATGTGTTCTTGCTAAGTATGGCTTATACTTTTAGACTAGAAAAATTTTAAGTGTCTTTGTAGGTTTCTTTTGGAGGTTAAGAATGTTGAAGATGAACTTAGGGGGTCTCATAATTTAGCCCTGAGTTGAATGTGTCTAAGGTAAAAGTAACTCATCAGTGGATTAATAATGAATACAATTATGGTAATGTTGATTTGTTTACTTTGGCAGACATTGGGATAGCCCAGATATTTGTATGCAGTTTTGATTTAAGGAAAGATTACCTTGTGTTGTAAGTGGTCTGTAAAACTGTCTTGTATGGGTTTCTGGTTAATAGGGTTCTTTTCTTTTGTATGAAGAGAGTCTTTCAAAGTCAAATCTTCAACCTTTTTGAGAAGGAGAAAATGTAAGAAAGGTGTATCAGCTGTGTTGACTAAGGTGTAGTACACTTGAGAGATGGAAAGTGTATTTGTGGCTGATTATCATAGTTACTGTTGAAGAAACCAACTGAAAGGAGTTGGGGGAGTGAGGATTGTCTTTGAAGTTAGGAGTTTCTTATTGTTTCAACATGTTTTCTTTCCTGTGATGACTAAGATGTTAGCTTGTTGATCATTTATTTAGCACAAAGGTTTTAGCAAAAAACTTCAAATCATTAACTTTCATTATTGATTGCGCATTCAGAGTAATGAACATAAAATGCCCTGGATAAAATGTTGTGTCTAACAGCTGCTCAGTGGTGTGTTTTACCACCTTTTCTTCCAGCCTTCATCAGAAAGCCTAATTTAGTATTGAGCCTTATACGGTTTTGTGGGTAAAACACTTTAATTACCACTTTGTCAACTAGACTTTTTAATTCTTTTTATTGGTAATGTCGTAAGCTTTGAAACTTCTCAACTGAACTGTGCTCTTCAAATCACAGGATTGTATTTTAGGTTTAGGAAATGATCTGCGTAACACAGAAATCTGCAAGAAAGTGATAATAGGTATTAAATCCAGAGGAGCTCAGAGGTTCAAGGCACTCCTCTTCCACATTTCCAAAGAGCATGGGTTGGCTCTAAATACTAACAACAAACTAATAGTTAACTTAATTCCCCCTCTTTATTTTAAGTTAAGCTAATTCAATGAACGTTTTTTAAACCATCCTTATTGTGGTACTTTTCTTCACGCTTTTAGCTAAGAAAATTTCACTTTTTGAAGTGAGAACTGGATTATAGTTTTCTTTTGAATGATAGGTATGCCTGTGAAGCTTAGAACATGTGTGCATTGCAATACGACGTTTACAAGTGCTGTTAGCCTGTCCAACCACTTACGCGCTTATGCACGAAAGAAGAGTGCTGGACTTTTGACTGGTACAGGTATGTTTGAACAGATAACACAGCAAGTCTGCTTGGTACAGTACACTTTTTTTCTCACCAGACTGGTGCTAGTTCAGATGATATTTATAGCTTTCTTTGGTAAGCACAGTTGAGACTGAATATACATTAAATTTCAGCAACTTGTAAACTGTTAGATATAATTTTAAGCAAGTTATTCTTTTTCATTTGGCTCTTATTGACTTGATTTGGGGGAAAAAAACCCAATAGAGGTGTGAAACTTTTGAGTCTACATAATTCCCATTGATTTTTAAATTATACTATTTTTGATTTTTAAATTTATTTTTGTTAGTGGATTCCAGTAAAGCACCTCTCTTTGGTAAAAAAGATTGTAGTTCTAGCTTGAGGAAATGCTTTATTAGGAAAAGAAATTATTGTGAAATTTCAAACATGTAGCTTGATTAGAAAACTAAGGAATTTTCATTAGTTTATAGATCATATCTTTAAAGGGGCAAGCCTTAATAATGGCCCATGTTGACAACTGAATAGATTTTTCTTTTAATGCTCCTAAACTATGTTTAGGATTAATAAATATAGCCAAGCACATAAATGTTAGCATGCACATTTCTGTGTTATTTTTGGTTGGTTAGCCCAACCTTGCAGATACCTCTTCATATTACTAGCCTGTGAAAAATTGTATTAACTTACTCACATGTAATACTGCTTTTTACCTTACAAAATGCCTTGCTCTTTTCATTTGTAGCCTTTCAAGCTACCCTGCTTTAGCAAATCCCATTTCTCTCACGTCTTAAAATATACCCTCTTTTCTAAATATATCCACATAAATCCTTTTGCCTAAAATTCTCCTTCCAATCTTTTTATTTCTCTTGCTCTTTTAGATCTCTGCCTTCTGCTTTCTTCTAGTTGTTTTCCCAACTTTTTTTTCTTCCTCATGTCTTCCTATGGCTTACATCCAATATGTTCTTGCTACCAAAGAAACACTTGTATTCATACTAATGTCTTTCTTTCTTCTGCTTCTTTGCTTTATCCTTTGACTTGATATACAAATGACCAGGCATGACCGTTGACTGTATTAAAAGGAGAATAGAGTGAATTTTACTTTTGGATTAGTAACCTCTTACTGTGAGGTTTTAGTTTTTATGATATTACTCCTATCTTCATCAGGCTTGGAAGGTGATTGCTGACATTAGAAGCAGGGAGGCAGTGAAAATAAAAGACTATAGAAACAGAAATTCATCGTTGTTACCATAATCACTAACTTTTATTGAACGCTTACTATGTGTCAGGCACTGTGCTGTGCAATTTTCATGCGTAACATTTAACTTCACAACCACCATATGAGTTGTAGGTACAATAATTGTCTCAATTTTACAGGACACTGGGGCTTAGAGAATTTAAGCAAGTTACCCAAACTTACGTAGTTATTCATAGCAAAATTGAAAAATCAAGGCTGTCTTATCCTAGACCTATGTTTGTAATACTATTGTCTGCCACATACAGAACACAAGCAATTGGAAATCCTAAAATGAAGTTCACTTTAAGGTAGGGAGCATTCTGGTGAAGACTGAATAAATAAGACTCTTACAAAGAATGGGGACCCAAGAAACAGGCCTGGATTAGATTTTAGAGGACTTTAAAAAATGCTTCAGTCTGACAATTCAGACAAATAATTGCAAATACTCCATGAGGCACATCTCTCGAGTACAGATTTTGTAGGCCATGAAAAAATGGTTTTACATCATCTGAAAATCTTTCAAAACGTAGGATTAATTATTTATAAATAACTGATCATAACTCTTCACTGACCAAGGGTGCATTCTAATGAATACTTTATTATCAAAAAAAATGTCATTATTAAAGAAAAAAGTAATATAGGATGAATGGGGATACATTTCTTAGGGCATCAAGAAAAAAAAAGAGGATATTACTTTTTAAATACCTTCAATACTAATCAAAATGTCAGAAGTGTTAGAAAATATAAATTGTGTGTTTGGCAGTCCTAAGGCAAAGAGAAGGGAAATGAAAAGCTGAAAAAAGTCTAGTGTGGTATTTTCCACAGCCCACACCCACTTTAGGAAAAATAAAAAATTCATGCACCCTTTTCTTAGAAATTCTGAAACTTTCCTCCTGATATTTGAAAGCTTCTTGACCAGTAGAGCTACACGGAATATGTCTTTGCTGCTTACTTATGCCAACTAAGAAGTTTTTTTTTAATCAGCTTTATTAACATTTTAAATTTTCCAAATGGGAACGTTCTGTATTACAAACTCCACGTGCCTATTTTCTTCCCCCATATTAGTTTCAGAGATGTAAGTCAATGGTCCCAACCTGTAGTTTCTGGAGGGTTCCACTGGGTTATTATAAGGGATTCATCAATTCATATGAGCAACAAGCATTATTTTTCAAGAATATGTAGATGTTGTTTTGATGAAAGAAATAACAAAATCCTTTTTAAAAAATCTTACCTTAATCTAAGTAGATGACAAAGCTGGAACAATGTAAAGGGAAAATAGGTAGGACTAAACCCTCCATAAGAATGGCTGGTACCTAATTCAAGTAGTCTTTATTCATGTGGATTTTATTTATGTGGCCTCCTCTTGAAGAAAAAGCTTAGGTATCCCTAGAGTAAATGCTAAAGGCCTGCATGGTTACCTAGGATAGAATAAACCCCCATGCCTTCTTAGAAAACACCAGCTCCTAGCCCCTTCTGTAGGAACTAGCAGTCTTTTGAGGGAGGTAAATATTCTAGCTAGCCTGAATAGATCAAAAAGGATGCTCCTCTGTTTCCCCAAATAGCTATTTACTTGATGACTCATGCAATTCTAATGTGATAGTTCTCAGTCTTTTTTGGGTCATTGACCTCTTTGAGAATTTTATGAAAGCTGTGGGCCCCATCCCAGAAACATGCACTTATTCATCTACAGATAAAAAGTTTTCTGTATATAGGTTTTGTATCCCTTGAAGGTTATCATCCATAGACCCTTCTTCCTCTGGTGGAAAGCTGAGAAAGAGGAGATGACAAAAATGAAGTAGAAAGAACACAGAGCTAGGAATCAGGAGCCCTAAGAAATCTTTTTGTGTGTGTGTGTTTGTGGTAAGAGTTAGAAAATGCTTAGAATACTGGAACTGTGTAACATCAAAACTAATTTATATGGTCACAAATATAAACTAAAATATAATACGCTTCATAATTTTAGTAAAAGGACATAAAGTAGGAAAGCTTGGAATTGAAGACGTGGAAGGGTAGCCATACTTGGGACAGAGTTAAACTGTCAAAAAAGAATAGACTTCATTTTGCCCAGAAATTTATAATCCATTTGGCAAGTTCAAATAATTATTTAATAATTTCCATGTGCTTGTGGATAATCATTTATGAAGCATTTTTTTCCCTTTTTTAAAATGAATTTTTGTCTAAAGAGGCTAGTGCCAAAGGGTTTACTTTATATCATATATTGTAAATTCAAGGCATACTTCTAAATAGGAATTTATTACAGTTAAGATAGACCACACTATTGGTGGACTTCTTTTTCAGGTTTTGTTCTCTTTAGATTAACTGCTCATGCAAATTTTTTCCTGGTTAATTATTTATACAATCTAATAAGAACATTACATAATTTTCATTAAAAATCAGAAATCTTATGTAGTTCATATTAAATGCTTTTGGACTTTTAATTTTACTATTGAATTTTTTGTGTTTAATATTTAAATGATAGCCTTTTTATACTGGCAGTATTAAAAACACAGCATTACTAAGTTATTAGTAGAGTGACTACACAAACTGGGTTAGCCCTGTTGTCCCAACTGAGTAATAGAAGATTGCCTCTTTCATAAGTGTCCTGGATTGGACAATAAATTATATGGTCACCTTGGTTATTAAAGTTTCTAAAATATTTAAAATTATTTAAGGCCGAGTATATTCTATCAAGTTAATCTGCAATAAGGAACCAAAAAAAAAATATTTTGAGGTCAAAGTAAGAGTGAATTCCAACAGGTAAAGAAAAGGAAATAATTAAAGTCTGAGTAGGTTGTTGTGAAAGGAAATATATCAGTAAGATGAATGAATGTTTGCACTATGCTTCCCTGTGGTACAGAGCCATGTTATCTCTTAGAAAGGAGAAAGAGTAATAGTGGTGTTCAGCATTTTTATTGGAGCTCCATTTTACATCTTGACCCTGTATACAAACTCACTTTAATACACATACTCACTTGTTCACTCATTACTCACCTGGACTGAATGGGATATACTCTAATATTTCTGTTTTATTCTTTTTCATTAAAAATAATGCTAGTTATGACCCAGTAAATTGATTTACTACCTACTAAGAAGTTACTACCCACAGATTGAAAACACTCCCCTTAAGTGACTTTTTCTCTTAGGGAATAGTACTGACCAGAATCAACAATAGTAAGATTTTAGAAATCATAATACTTCTTCTATGGCAGCAAGTAAATTTTCTTTACTCATTGTATTCAAATGTTTATCTGTAGATCGTATTTTATTTATTTTTTATTTGTAGATCATATTTTTTTAATAAAATGCTGGCCTCCAATATTTACATTGGAGATTTCTAGTTACTTAAAATTAATGCAAGAAAAACTTTTTTTTTTTTTTTAAAGAAGGGGTGAGGCAAAGGGAAAGGGAGAGAGAGAAACCCAAGCACGCAACCAGTGCACCCAGTGCAGAGCCCGACACAGGGATTGATCTCACAGCCCTGAGATCATGACCTGAGCCAAAATTGAGTTGGACACTTAACTGACTCAGCCACCCATGTGCCTCCGAAAACATTTTTATTTGCAAATATATTTGGGGGAAGGGCTTCATTTCATTACCTTCAAGAACACTTCCATGACAACATTTTAGAAGTAAAGCAGGATTATTGCTGTTCTACACCAACAGACTCACCACCATCATAATTAGTAAATAACTTCCAATGAGAAAAAGAGAACTTAAAAATTGGTACTAGAGAGTCTTTCAGTCAATACCACCAGTGCAATATATCTACATTCTTTTTTTAGTAAAGTCAGTGTTTTATTTTTCATACCATCCACTTTTAAATGGAATAATAGATTGTGTGTTAACTTAATAGGGTCTTTTGCCTGTTTTCAGCTTTAATGATATAATTGGCCATAGAGGCCTGCAACACCCAAGTGCTAATGAATCTGTAACAGTGCCAGGTGCTGAGCGCGCAGATAAGCCACCAGAAGAGTAATTCTTTTTTTTTTTTTTAAGATTTTTTTTTATTTTTTATTTTATTTATTTGACAGAGAGATAGCAAGAGCAGGAACACAAGCAGGGCGAGTGGGAGAGAGAGAAGCAGACTTCCTGCTGAGCAGGGAGCCCGATGTGGGACTCGATCCCAGGACCCTGGGATCATGACCTGAGCCGAAGGCAGACGCTTAATGACTGAGCCACCCACGCACCCCAGAAGAGTAATTCTTGTATTGTGGAAAGTGCTCTAGGAACACTTTTCTCCTGTGGTGGAAAGAAAAAAATAGTATTGTGAAAGCTTCTCAAGATGCATTAAATTATTTGTCTTTTCGTGAGTGTCTCTGCAGTGTCTTTTAAAACATTATTATAAAATTACATCTTGAGGAAATTGCATGCTTTTATAGTGATTCATTCAGCCTGAAAGAGTAGTACAAACAGAACATTTTATTTTCTTATTATGATTAAACTTTAAAGGAGCAAACTAGCTTTTAGATAAAGCAGATACCTTGATAATTACTCTAGACTAGGCTATATGGAGGATACATGAGAAGTATGAAGCATATCCCTGTCATCAAAGAACTTAGGAGAGCATTATTGGCAACACATATAAAACTATCAAAATTAGAGAACTGTGCAAGATAGTATACAAGTAAATGGAAGTAAAGTATAAGTGCTGTAGGATATAAAGGTGTTTATTTTATTCTAGGCTGGAAATTAAGTTGGGTTCTTTTTTCCTGCTGCTCTCACAATTTGACTCGTTATTTAAATAGAGGCTCAAAAAGAAGCAAAAAGGAAAAGTAAGAGTGGTTCATGCTGCTATGTTTCTTGTCATTATGTTTAAAATGAGAGAGAAAAATAAAACTGGTAGTCAAAATTTTCATTCATTCAACAAAGTTTTTAGCTACTATATCATATACCAGGACAGTGCTAGCTCTGAGGCTGTAAAGACCCTGCACTTCAGCTGCATAAACATACACATGATCCTGTGGGATAGTACAAGTGTACGAAACTGGAAAAGTTTATAAGGTTTCGGCTAGACCCTAAACTTGAAGGATGAGTAGTTTTAGGAAGAAGAGATGAAGTAGAACATTCTAGGTAGAGAGAGGGACATAGTTTAGGCACAAAGGGATGAAATTTTGAGTTCAAAAGGTACTAGGAGATTGAATTACAGGTATTTGGGAAGATGGTAATGCCAGAAAGGTGGGGTTGATGCTTTGAATGCTTGCTAAAAAAATTTGGAAATCATGGAAGAATTTTTTAAAATAAGGGAATAATGTGGTCAGACTTGTATTTTAAAAAGCTATCCCTGATAAAATGGAAGATGTGTTTCTGTATTTTCCTGGCTACAGCTTATCTCTGTAGTACTGTTCTTCTTCATTAAAAGTGCATCTCTGTATATATTTATCTGCACAATAATGTGTCATCATTCAGCATTAGCACAACAATAAATTGTTCAAATTGAATAAATTTTCAAGGTAATCGAAGACTAGTGTCATACTTGATTTTATCCTAACCATTTTGATGATAATGTTTCTAAAATGTTGTTCTTATTTCTGCCTTGTGAAACTGTAGACTGACTATAATTTAATCATTTGATAAATAAGAGTCACCCTTATGGATACTAAATGTTTTATTATGCGAGCAAGAAATGGGCTATTTGCCCACAATACTAAAAATTGATTGGCTGATTTATTTATACAAATTCAACAAGCAGTTTTTTTTCGGTTCCTACTTGGTTTATGCATTGTGCTAAGTACTGCAGAGATAAATTGGATCTTATAGTAGAAGCACATAATACATAACTGTAATACAAGACAAATTGTAAGTGCCATTGGAGAGTTACACCTCTCCTCACGAAATACTGTGAGGAAGAGGAAGGTACTTTCAGCTGGACCAGGACCCAGCAAGGCTTTTGGAAGTAACATTTGATTTGGACCCTGAGGATACTAATTGAAATGGAAATAGGGATCAGGGGTAGGGAAGAAGCATCCCTATAGGAGGGAGCAACTTGGGACAGTGGGAAGTTTATTGAAAATACAAGGAAGTAGGAGGTAGAGGCGGACAGGTAAAGGATATGGAATGCTAATCTATGGTGATGGAATTAACTTATTAGTGAGGAACAAGTGAAGTGTTTTTTGTTTGTTTGTTTGTTTTAAGAATTGGAGAAAAGTTAAAGGATTTGCTGGGGAGGTGGAGAAATTGTAGGTGAGGTCATTTTAGGAGTCCTGAACCAGGACAATGACAATATGAATGCAAAGGAAAGATAATAATTAAAAGGTAATACTACGGAAGGAAAAATAAGCAGAGCTTGGCAGATTAGTTAGAGGTAGAAGAATAAGAGGACAGAGATAGAGATGACTTAGGTTTTAAATCTTGTTACCAGGAGGATGGTTATACCAGTCAGTATAGTTAATGAATCTGCTACCATGGTGTTTCTAAGTAAAGGATAGGCTTCATTACTTACCCAGCAATACGTTATCATCTAGCTATTCACTGTAACAAAGCAAATAACCACACTGATCGAATCAGTAGATTTGTGTTTAGGAGAGTGGAACTCGGAAGAGTTTTGTACCGTTGTAGCACAAAATATTTACATTTTATGATGCCTGCTTTTGATATCATTAGTTATAAAATTTAGGAATTCTATTTGGTTGATAATCTTTTTTGACCATTTGTTTTTCATAAAAATCTTAACTAGTCCCCTACCATTCTTGTTGGTTCTGTTACTAATTTTCTGAGTTTTGCTTTTTATATCTTGTTTGATCTTTTTAACAATTGTATTAACCTAGATTTTTATATGTTTGGATTTTTTAACATGTCTAATATCTTTATGTCCTTTGTTGTAATGTTTTATGTGTGCTATGATTCTATTCTAACATGAATTTTTTAATGCTGTTTATAATCTGGATTAAGATATAGTTAGACCTTATAAGTAACAAGGCATGTTCTGGCCAGAGCTAACTTGTAAGTAATCTGCATTAAATGACTTTATGGAAATAATAAAACAATACACAGACTTTCTCTTTTGGAGGTTAGGGTGAGAGGATGAATGATTTGATGGAGACTCTTGGTCTCTCATGTATCTAAGAAGTGGAAAATAGTATTCAATAGTTTCTTTGTTGTGTCTGGAATTTGAGGAATAAGGTTAATTTTTGCTGTGCAGTGTTTAGAACATATATTTAATTGTGGCCTTAGCTGGAAGTTAACTCAAAGCAGAAGGTGCCTGGTCAACACCATGTTTGATTGTAGTTTGGATTTTGACTGGAATGTGTAAAAACTTCAAAATTATAAAAAAAAATTAGATCTATTGGGATTTGTGCATTTGTGACCTTTAGATATACCATTATAATTATTGTGCGCCCTATGTAACTTGAACATGATTATATTAAAGATAATTTATGGCAATATTAAAGTAAGGTTGTTTCCTTACCTAATTTTATAATCAGAAACATTTATTTAATTACTCCTACTAAATATGAAATGATATTTTGAAAATACTGAGGCTTTTAGGGGTCAGGGAGTGTGATTATATGCAAATAATTCTAAACAAAAGTGTTTTATAGCAGATAGGTATTTTAATGTTTATTCCAATTTTAGATGTGTCTTAGTTTTGGAAAAGTGGTTGATATTGGTAAGTGCATATTTTGCTTTAGAAAACAGCATGCAAGTCAAACCCATCTTAAGAAATTTTAAATGTTTTTTCCTAACCTGTTACCACAGAGAAATAATACATTTGCTATCCTTATTAACTCTTAACTGACCAGTAAACAACTTGTAGCCAAGGTATTGTTAGCTTTTAGCTTTTGACAAGCTGGAAAAACTAGTCTACTTCCAATTTCTTTGTTTATAAAAATCTGTGATAAAGTATACTTACGTTTAGCTTTTCCCTTCACTCCTTAGGGGAATATTGCTCAGAATATTCTTTTACAAATATCCCCTGTACTTTGAAATAGCAGAGACTTCTACAAATTGTACCTTTTTTTCTCCCAAGAAGACCTAAGTTTAAATAAAGGCTACCTTCATTTGCTTGAACTCATTCTCTGAACCAAGGACACAAGGCTATTCCTACCCTTAATATAATCCTTAATTTGTAGGGCAAACTCAAGCTACCTGCTTCTTCTAGACTAATACTTTAAGCAATAAACCTCATACTTAAAGCAAAGGAAATCTGCTTTTCAGGTATTTTGCATTCCATCCTTTTCTAGGTAAAATGTTAAATCTTGCAGGATCTAATTAACTTTGCCATGATTGCTCTGTGATTCTGGGTTAGTTATTACTTTTAGTCACTGAGAATGGAAACTCTAAAAATTGATGAAAGTAACTCAGGATACTGAAAAAATATCCAATTTTGGAGTGAAAATATCAAGAGAAAATAATGGTGAAAATATACTTCTGAGTTGCTAATTATATATCTATCTATATGCTTAGTTCTGATTGGAAGGGGAACATTGCTTTTCATGACAGTAAACCCCTTAAACTGCTTTATATGTATCTTGGGAATAATGACTGGTTTGATTATGGTAGTATACCTAGAAACAAAAAATTGGTATTGGAATTAGGGAAGTCTTTTCCGTTTTAATAGGCTATAGAGAGTGGGATTTAACAATTTTTCTCTTAATAGCTTTTTTTTTTATGAGTCAAGAGATTAAGAGGTGCACCTGAGGGCTGGCTTTCTCATTTAGAGTGGTAGGTACTCAGGACCCAGAACTGGCAACATATTTTGCAGGATCCAGTGCAAAATGAAGATGTAACGTCTTGTGTTAAAAAACTATTAAGAATTTCAAGATTGCGTATGACAACAGTCTTTAAGCAAGTATGGGATCCTATGTGACTGCACAAGTCATATACCCATGAAGTCTGTCTTGTAGGCACTTTATGCAAAGAGAAGAGTGTACACTGAAGAAATAAGAATTTGGCTTCCTCTATCCCCCATCCCTATTTTATACAAGGTAACATGTTTCTCCTCCCATTCCTCCCCCCCACCAAAAGCGATGTTCCCTTTTCAGCTGGGGTGAGGGAAACAAAATGCTCTTTGCACTGTCTTTTATATGCTTGGGACTTAAGAACTTTGAAGGACTAATGACAGCAACTAGAATTGAGTTTATTTATCATCTCACATATGTGTACCCCTTGGGACATATGCATTTTCCTCCTACCTCTCTCCACTGCCACTGCTTACCTCCACCACCAGTGTGTTAATGGTGGTGGAATAATGACTTACCTCTTTCCATCTTTTTTATCCCTACTGTCTTCCTGAATGAGTTCATAGCTGTTATTGCTCCCTACCCATCTCTTATACAGGCCAACTAGATGGAGAAGAAATTTTCTTCCCTCTAGTAGAGCTTATACTATACCTCTTATTTTGGATGTGTATAACCTGGCCATTGTATTAAGTTTCACTTTACTCCAGAGATGCCAAAAACCAGTTAGGAACAAAACAGATGAGATGGGACTTTGAATTGACTGGGTAGGGGAAGATGATTGCAAATAAAAATATTTTGGAGGTGAATGTTAATTTAGTTATGATGTGCTTCTTTACCACACTGAAGCTTCAGATGTTTCTAAGAAATAAATACTAATTTTTGGAGGTCATTTGTGTAGTGAACTAAAAAGAAAATGAAATTCATTGAAATAGTTGTATGTAATGGGCAGAAAGGTAAAAAGGTCAAAAGGACTTATTAAATAATGTTGGAGCCCAAAGTAAATTATTTTTCTTCCAGGTATAAAACTAAATAAGGCTCAGAAAGCAAACTCGAATTTGTATCTCTTGTGTTACTCATTGATTTGCTTTTAACTGATCTGGTTTAATGCTTTAAACACATTTTGTTGTTGTTGCTGTTGTTGTATTTTGTAGCATAGCAGTGTGGTGTTCTTTTTGAGGGTTCATAAGTCTACTGTATTTCTCTTTCATTCCTATTTGATCAAACAGCTGTTTTACTGAAAGGAAAGGTATATTCTAAAACTTTGTGTATAACCTTACAGCATAGTTTATCCTTGTTATAAGTAAATTACTCCCAGTAGCAGATTAGATCCTTTATAAATCAGGTAACTGCAAAGATGTTTTTAACAGTCTTCTGGTTAAAATTGATCGCTTAAACATTTTCTGCCCCCCTGAATAGGTACCTTAGGAAGGTTTGAATGACTGAGTTTGTTCCTTTCTAAAATGCAGTTATACTCAAGGAGAAGAAAATTAAGATTCTAAAACCAATCTAGTATTTTGTGTAAATTTTAAGTATAGAAACAGTGTTAGATTTAAAATACTTTGGAAGAGATAAAAAGTGTGTGTTTTTATTTTTTGACACTAAGTGCAAATAAAATCCTTTTACGAAGAAATGCTTTGTATAAAGTTATATATTTGGCAGATTATTAATGTAAACAACTTTGCTAAAGCTTTGGCTATTTATCACAAATATTGATATGCCCCATTATATTAAAACTGAATGTGTTAGTGTTCTGCTTTTAATGTTCTAGTGACTCCTGGTACAGCCCAGAATAAAACTGCTTTTCCCTTTACATATAATAAAAACTGTTGAATGAGAACATTTGTGTAATAGGTATGTTTGTACATCATCTTTTTCATTTAGTGGAACATTTTGTGTAAATCATCTTTTTCATGTAGAGAATACCATATGGATGTCCCCTTTGTGTGCATATTAATAATATACTAAATACTCATTTTTTTGCAGATTTTTCTAAAATGTTTGAGCAATAATGCAGGGGTGAAGTTTGGATGTTGGTATTAGAAAAAAACTATTCTTGTAAAATGTATTCATGTTTTACCATCTAAAATAAATACGTGACATTTCAGGGGATAAGAAATTTAAAAGTGATTATGGAGATATTAAGACACCAAGGTACTTAAGTATAATTACTAGAGGTCCCAAGTTTTTAATATCCTTACTTTATGGACAAACTTCCAAGGATGCCCAATGCATGTGGTTCTCTAAACTTACTTGGAATCCTGGGTAATGGAGAATCTCAGTCATATGCTGGCAGAGTTATCCTACTTTCCAAAGTCATGATACCTTCAAATATTAATTACTACAAAAGCTTATGGCATTGTCATTTAAAATTGAGATCTGATCATTTATAAAACAGCCTAAACCTCAGTTTCTAGAGTCTGTACAACATCAAAAGTCAGAAAAATTCTTTTTCCTGTATTACAGTCAAAAACATTTCTATATCTCAAAGTAAACATGTCCAGTTCCGTTTTTAAAGAATTATGGCATCTAAATATAACTGATAAAACATTCTATTGCATACTTGCCCATCACCCTCTGCCCTTCTCCCTCAATTTGCTTTACACACTTAACATTAGCATTCTGTGAACAAATTTTTGAAGTATTGTTATAATGCATTCTGTTTGTATCCTACAGTAATTTATTTACATTTTAAAAGGAATTTGAATACAGTGTGGCAATTTTGACAACCAGCAAGCTCATCAAAGTAAGATTCTCCCTATAATCTCATGATAAACCAAAAATGCTTATTCTGTTCCACAAAACAAAGACAGGGATTGTGTGTGGTTTACCTTTTATATAGGGAAAGAATAGCTGACATCTAGTAGCACTTAGCCCTTTGAGTTCCCTAAACTCTTTACTTCTAGTGTATGAATTGCTTTATGCTTTAAAATCCACTTAAATTCAAATTGCTCACCAGTGCAACTAGGAAAAAGAAGGTGCTAATTACAAAGCACTTGGTACCTCACTCTTCCTAATGGTTGTGAAGAACTTAGTTTCTACATCTAAGCTAGACTGATCATTGAAGAATTTCAATGTGACTGTTAGCAACATACTCATTTAAACAAATGACGCACAGGTGTTCTACAGGAATGCTACCTGTATTGCATAGTGGTAGAACAAATTTCCATTCATATGCTGCCTAAGTGTCAAAGGTTAAATTATTGGGTTTTCCTTTGTTTTTTCACCAGAAGTATTTGTTGAGTTTCTACTATGTGCCAGGCTCTTGACTGAGATAACTAATAATTTATAAGATTTTTCTATTCCAGATTTTGGTTATTTAGTTTTTTTGAATTAGCCATTCTTAACTTGATTTCCTGCAGTTCTTTACTTATTAGATTCTTCTTCTGAGCATAAGCAAAGGAATACTCTGGACCCAAGCAGGATTTTACTTTTAAAGAGGCAGGTTACAAGAAACAGAAGCCAGTGGCTTGAATGAGATTTATCTAGGCTTCTCATGGTTTTTAATTTTCTATATGACATTTCTGTTAGCATTGCCACTTGACTACTGTAAGGAACTGTGTTCACTGGTTTTGTAATAGTAGCATCTGTTCTTTTGGAATCTGGACTTTGAACAACTCATTTCACAGAATCCTTGAATAGCCAGTTCCTATTCTCTCTTACCTGGAATTTTTCAAGGGATTTCACATGACAGGTTAACAGAAGAAAAGCCATTTGTGTAACTCTTCTGTTACATTAGTTTCCCTCCCCCTTGGATCCCTAGAGATAAACTCTTACCTTCTCTTCCTGCTAATTGACCAGCAGCACCCTGGAATATTGTCATCCCTTTGTCCAAAGGAATGGTGTAGTTGTATTCAAAAACCAATAAAATGTTATGTCCTGTCATTCCTACCTACAAAAAATAGCTTTTTTCCCTTTATTAAATTATATTTTTTAGAATAAGTGATTAAAGGAGAAGTCAAGTAATTGAAGTAATTTCAAGAACAGCACAAAAATTTTGATCCACTTTTAATATAAAAATCTTTTTCCCTTTTTAATCACATTTTAAAATAAGTTATAGGAGAAAATGTAAAATTCAAAAAAAATGTGAAGAATAGTTAGCATTATGTTTGTGGTCCATTTGTAAAGTTATGTGAGATATTCTGGATTTACATTTATTTCTTAGTAAAATAAAATTTGTTGTACATGCAATACAGGTTGAGTTGAAAAATGAGAATTGAGCTTTTTTGCCCTTCCATATGTAGGGCCAGCATATAATTTTAAGAGCTATTTATTATGTATTTGCTATAAAATTGATTTCTCATTGACTTTTTATTATGTTGTTGTTGATTCTTTACTAAGTTTTCAAAGCATGTGAGAATAATGGAATAGTAATCAGATGGAAACTTAATTTAATGATCTTAAATAAAAGGTTATAATTTTCCTGGAAATAAGGAAGATTAATAGATATGAAAATAATGTACTTAGGATTGTAAGACGAAAGATTACCATTGTAATAATTGGCTAATTTAGTAATTTCAAGTTTAGTTATATTCTCTCAGTTCTAGTTTGGTATATGATAAAGCATTATTTGAAAAGTAGTACAGGAAGAATGTTACTGTTGTTAAAGACCCAGCTGCAAGTTAGTGCATGCTTCAGGGAATACAAATGTAGACTTTTTCTAACTTGGTTTAGATGGTCTGACCTCTCTAGAAGTATGTATTTATATTTTAGAATACATATGAAATGTTAAGTCTTTCTCTTCCCTTTTTTAGCCTTAGATTGTAAGCAAAAGAAATCAAGGTCAAGATCTGGAAGCAAGAAGAAAATGCTAACATTACCTCATGGTGCTGACGAGGTTTACATTCTCCGATGCAGGTATATGCTTATATTGCCATATCTGCTCAGTTTCTTCAGATTTTGCTTTGAGACCTTTTAGGGATTTTTAATTTGTGGCAGAAGGTACATTCTCAGCTATCAAGTTATAAATGAACTTTTGGAGACAGGCTTAAAATATTACTTAGCTCATAATACACTGTATTTCATAACTGATGAATAAATTTTTTATATCTCAGAACTTCAGTGATACTGTAATTTATGAAAGTAGCTTTTTTTGTTGTTGTATCTTATTTAGTTGCTTTGTTTGGTTTACTTTGATTTGGTTTGAATTTTTTTTTATTTGGCTTGAGTTTCTGCTTCTTGGGACTACATTTCTCTCCACTCATACTTTAAGTATAGCTATGCAAACTTATTCCCACCTCCTTGTATTCTCATCCTCATGAGGTTTATGGAATTCTGAGTTGGGGAAGGATCTTTTGAAAAGAATGGTACATTTGGAATTATAGTTGTTTTAAATGTATTGAGATGGATAGGTATTAAGACCTTTTAATTAATTTTAATTTAATAACAGTATTTCCACCTCTACAAATATTACTACAGGTAATATAGCTGTTAAGCATGTGAATTGGCAGTTTTATATTATATTAAATCATTTTGACTTTATATGTATTTAAAAACTGTTGTCAAGTACTCCAGTATATGATAGTATCTCCAAGATATAGTAAAGTCTACTTCTTATGTTTATGGATTTTATGTGAATTGGTTTTAAATAAAGGGAATTGGTCATGTTAAGAGAACTGTTATCAACTTCTTCTATAGGTTTTGTGGCCTAGTCTTTCGTGGACCATTGTCTGTTCAGGAAGACTGGATTAAGCACTTACAACGACACATTGTAAACGCTAATCTTCCACGGACTGGAGCTGGCATGGTGGAAGTCACGTCACTACTTAAAAAGCCTGCCTCCATTACAGAAACTTCATTTTCTCTACTAATGGCAGAAGCAGCTTCATAGAACAAGGAAACCTTTTAAATAGCAAATTTAAATTGGATGTAAATTTGAAATTCTTTGTCTTTTTTTTTTAAAGCCACGTTAAATTATCCGTTTATAAATACTAAAGCAGGAAAATGGGGAAAAGTGAATTACAGTGACATCAGAGCAAACTGAGTACTTCAAACAGTAAGTAGTCTATATATTTTATATAGGATGGAAGATGTGTTTTTAAGGCTTACTAAGTTTTTGTCAGTTAACTATGTTCACTCAACGAAAGATCAGTACATGTAAGCAGTCATTAATAAACTGTTGCACATGGATAACTTAAAGACAGACTTATTGGAAAATTACATTTTCTGCAGTGTTACCGGAATCAAGGTTCTGTTTATTCCCCACAAGACTTGCATTGAAAAATAAGATATTATATTTTGTTTGTATGTATTTAGTGTTTTGTATAATACCAGGAACCGCTAAACTAAATTTACTCAACTTAGGGCATTAAATATCATGTACTTCATAGTTTGAGACTGTTCACTCAAATAGGGCAGAGTACTATTCTATCTAGATGTGTAAGTGTTTTTTTAAAATCACATGGAACGGTTTTTTTTATACTAAAAAGTGGAGGGAGATTTGTTTAAACAAGTATTTCTAAAAGAAATATGTACATAGTCCTGGAAATTATTTGTGGTAAGGAAATATTCTTTACTCCAGTTGCATTTCTCAGACAATAAAGTGGTGCATCCATGCTACCTCCTACTTTGTCAACAAAGATGCTATTTACCCTTTACATTTTTGTATCATAATAGATTTAAAAAATCTAATGTTCTTTATTGCAAGACATCCTTTTGTTAACAGATTTGTTTCTTTTTAATGTTTTACCTAAAATTTGACATGCTTACAGGACAGGTTTGCCTCTTACTTTATTTAACATTGTAGAAATGTAATTAATAAACAATGCTCACTACACAACTTAGAATAGGCTTTCTCATTTATATTCCAAATTTGATCAGTTAGCAAAACTTAATACACCAATTGAAATATTTCTACATATGATGAGAATGTTTACAATTTAAATTTTAGAACTTGTTTTGGATGTGATTATATGTACGAAAATCGTGTAACACTATGCTCATGCTAAGAACCGACATAACGGAATTACTGAAATAAATGTGCTGTGAGGAATGGAAAATATGGTGCAGATGTCTTGGTCATGATAAATTGTGATTCTTTTAAACTCTTTCCAAAAACAAATTATTTCTTTTAACCTGCAATCAGATTCCTTTACAAATAACAGTTTTGTATGCAAGCACCATTTCATTTTATTTCATGTAGTATGGCTAATACTATAGTTGAAACAAGGATATGCATTGATAATTTTCTTCGTATGTAAATAAAGTTAAAAACAGTTAAAATAAGGAGTATTTTGGTAGAGTATATACATACCTCACTGCCAGTGAAATTGCTTTCCTATGGTATATCTCCTTACCAGAAAAATCTCTAAATAAAAAAAGACTTAAAGAAAATTATAATGTCTATATTGTGAAACATTTCTTATTTTTATCACTGGTGGAAATAGTCCACTTGAGGTTGTGTTTCATTTTATTTAAATTGTGTATTTAAATTTCTTTACTTCCGACTGAAATTATACCAAGTCTGTATATACTAGTGGTCTCTTACTGAGCATGTTTCATTGATAGTTATAAATGAATATATTTTTTAAATTGGAAGAGTTACTTACATAGCAAGTAGAGTTCAGAAATTTAAAAAAGCTACAGTTTTGGGGGGACAAGACTAGCCATCACTACATCCCCTTTCAGCTCTAATTTTTATAATTCTGTGATTTTATTAAGCAAACTATCAAGATATAAGAATACAAGTAGACTAGGTAGTTTGACCACAGATTTTATAAGCAAATCTAGATTAAATTTTTTATGTTAAGCTATTTAAAACAAGAATTCTTTTTCTACATGTGAGAAGAATTAAATAGAATAATTCAAATTAAAAACAGTAAACTAGAGGGATTCCTGGAAAGTAAATTAAACAAAAAACATTTTTCATGGTAAGGATATTTGGGTTTCAAAATTTTAAAAATTCTTTGGAAGCAAAGTTTATCTTTTATTTGACAACTAGAGAGTTAAGACTTATTTTCATTTGGCTTCCACTAGAAAAGAAATTATATTGTCTCAAGTTACATGGTATCAAAATATGGCATGATTCAATATTAAGTATTGCCTAATTTTCTTTTAATTCTTTTTTTTTTATCATTACCTAAAATATTTGAGCTTCTTTAGTATTAGAGCTTTTTTCTTTTTTAAAAAATCTGGTTAAAAGTGTTTATTTAGTAGCATCAAGACAAAAAAGTTAACTTCTCTAAAACTAATATTTTCTACTGTGCTTCTTTAGAATATATTAGAACCTTGGTGTAGCTAATATCTCTGTTTTGGAGTTCACATTTAATTATGGGTTAAGGAGATGATTGTTTTCCAGTAGTAATTTAATAGACTTTTCTTAAAACCTCTCAAGAACTGTATAGTTAGAACCTATTAGTCTAAAAGATAGCTTTGATTTTTTTTTTTCCAAAGAAAGTTTAGTATATGCTCATTTTGGAAATATTATGATAATGAAAAAGTAAAAAATGGGGGACATTACCTTGTTATAATCACTCAAAGACATTTACTTGTAACAGCTTATTATATTTCTCTTGTCTTACTGTTTCAGTGTACTTGTGATTGTATGTATTACAATGTATACTGTTTTCCCAGTTTTAAATTTGAGTGGTGCGTTGTCTAGGCTAACCTTTGAATATTAGATCTGGAGCATTTTCCAATACCAACAACAAATTCTCTGATTCCCCAGGTACCAACTAGGTATCCAGGAATGGGATTCAATTCTGACATTAACTACCTAGAGTTAGCAGCAGACTCATTGGGCTAAAGAGCTCAGTCCCCACACTTCAGATGCCAGTCACAAGTACCGGGTCACTTGTACTTCTGACCAACTGGCTATAAGTTGGGGGTTCCTACTACACCCTCTTCAAACTCAATAATTTGTTGGAAGAGCCTGCAGAACTCAGGAAAACACTTGACTATGCCAGTTCATTATAAAGGACATAACTCAGGAGGAGGTGCCTGGATGGCTCAGTCAATTGAGCGTCCAACTCTTGATTTTGGCTCAGATCATAATATCAGGGTCCTGTGATCGAGCCCCACGCCAGGCTCTGTACTAAGTGCAGAGTTTGCTTGTCCCTCTCTCCCTCTGCTCCTCCCCTCCTCCCTCCCCGACACTCTCTCTCAAATGGATAAATAAATAAAATCTTTAAAATAAATAATGGACATAACTCAGGAATAGACAAATGGAAAGAGATGCAAGGTATGCAGGGAAGAGGGTGGCATGGAGCTTCCCTTCCCTCTCTGAGTACACCACCCTCCCAGCATCATGATGCTTTTACCAACCTGGAAGCTCTTTGAAGCCCATTGCTTAGAAGTTATTATGGAAGTTTTGTTACATAGGCATGATTGATTAAATCAAGTAAATTGATTAAATCATTGGACATTGGTGGTTAACTCAATCTCAAGCTCTTTTCCCCCTCCCCGGGGGTCTTGGTGGGGCCAGGGTATGGGTAGTGGGGAGGGGTGCTAAAAGTTGCAATCCTCTAATCATGCCTTGGTTTTTCTGGTGACGAGCTCCCATCCTGAAGCTATTTAAGGGCCCCCAGCCACCAGTCATCCTATTATTCGTGCAAGTTCAGCTGTTACTCATTTTAAAATAAGCTGTTCTATATTTCCTGATTACTTTTAATATATTTACTTGATTTTATCTCTAGTTTTCTAAAGTTTTACTATATGGATGGAAATTTCTTTTTTATTATTGTCAAGTTTGGGATCTCTACTGGGTGTTGGAAATTTCCTAGCTATTGTCTCCCAGCTATTTCTTCTGCCTCATTCTCTCTTTCTTTCGGAACTAAATGTATGTTAAATCCTTCTCACGGTGTCCTCTAGGTTTTTTACCATTTCTTCTCAGTTTTCTGCCTGTGTTGGTGCTACATTTCAGATAATTTCTTTTGACCCATCTTCCAGTTTACTCATTTTCTCAGCTACTACTAAACCGCATTTACTGAAGTCTTAATTTTGGTTGTAATATTTTTCAGATCTAGAATTTCTCTTGGTTCTTTTTCAGATATGCTTTTTATTGTTTCTAGTAGCCTATGTGGCTGTTACTTCCTTAAATATGGTCTGCATAGTTATTTATATATTCTCCCACTGATAATTCCAAATAATTGTGGGTCTGGGCTTATTCATAGCTGCTTTTCCTGCTTCTTGTTTATGGTATCTTGTTTTCTTATGTGCCTAGATGCTTAACAATACATTATTTTTAGACATTATATTTGGAAACTATTCTAGAACTGTTTTGAAGCCTAGGATCATATCTTTTCCCATAGGATTTTCATTTACTTCTCTTTTTTTTAAATTTTATTTTATTATGTTATGTTAGTCACCATACATGACATCATTAGTTTTTGATGTAGTGTTCCATGATTCATTGTTTGCATATAACACCCAGTGCTCCATTCATACGTGCCCTCTTTAATACCCATCACCAGGCTAACCCATCCCCTCACCCTGCTCCCCTCTAGAACCCTCAGTTTGTTTCTCAGAGTCCATAGTCTCTCATGGTTCGTCTCCCCCTCCGATTTCCCCCCCTTCATTTCATTTACTTCTGCCAGATGAGTGGGGGTTCTACCAGTTTAGGACACCTTAAACCCAAATTCAAGATTTGTATTTTCCTCGTCTACCAGATGACCCAAAGTCAGGCTATCTATAAGAGCTAGATCATGGGAAAGTTCATATACCTCTGGTTCACCTTTTACCCTATGAATATAGTTTGTTCTACTAGCTCCATGCAGCCATCAAAATTGCAACTTAGTTTCATAGCTATTTCTTCTAGATAGGATATACCCTCTGGGCAAAAATAAAAGGCTTTATTACTGGGTGGTCCCACAGGGTTTCTTGTCTTCTCTTAGAGTGTGACTTGGTTAATTCTTTACTCTCATGTTATTTCTTTGTTTGCTTATATGATATTTTTGTTTTTATTAATCCAACCTTTTTAGTTGACCTCAGTGAGAGAAATTATTGAATGATGTAGTCTACCATTTTCAGAATCAGAAGTCCTTATATAAATTTCTGGGAGAGGGGGTTTTGTGTGTTTTTTTTCAATTCTGTTTTCCTATAAGAGTTCTAGGGGCACCTGGGTGGTTCAGTGGGCTAAAGTGTCCAAATCGGTTTCAGCTCAGCTCATGCTCTTAGGATTGTGGGATCAAGCCCCACATTGGGCTCTGCACTCAGCATGTAGTCTTGATTGTCCCTCTCCCTCTGCTCCTCCCCCTGCTCGCAAGTGCTCTTTCTCTCTCAAATAAATAAATATTTTTAAAAAAAAAAAAAGAATTCTTATATATAGTGTACATCCAGTCAATATTCACTGAACGATTAAATGAATAAGCTATTATTTTAAAGCAAATGTAAATACTTTATGGGATGCATCCCCCTTGTTTTTCTTCTTAAAAATAAATTTGTGTTATTTTTTAAAGTTTTTATTTAAATTCTAGTTAGTTAACATACAGTGTTATATTACAGGTGTACAATATAGTGATTAAACACTTTCATACAACATTTGGTACTCTTCACAAGTGCCCTCCTTAATCCCCATCACCTATGTATTCCATTCGCCCACTCCCCTCCCGTCTGGTAACCATCAGTTTGTTCTCTATAGTTATGAGTCTGTTTCTTGGTTTACTTCTCTCTTTTTTTTTTCCCTTTCCTCATTTGTTTTGTTTCTTAAATTCCACATATGAGTGAAATCATATAGTATTTAGTGTTTTGCTCTTCCAGATATATTTTAGAATTAGTTTGTCAAAAAAAAGAATTAGTTTGTCAAATTCCATTTGAACTCTGAGATCTTGCTTAGACCTGTACTGAATTTATGAAGTAATTTGTGGAAAATGGGAAGATAAGGGTCCTTTTTAGGAATTTGGTATTTTTAGGAATATGGTATATTTTTCCATTTATCTTCATGTCTTACAGGAAAGTCTTACAGTTTTCTTTATAAAGAATTGCACATTTAAAATTTGTTTCTATATATTTTAGTTTTTGTACCAATGTGAATGGATTTTTCTCAAAATTTTTAGTTGAATGTTGCTGATATAAAGGGAAAGTACTGATTCTCTGTGTGGCAGTCATTTATATCCTCTCACATTGCTGAACTCTTTTATTCTAGTATTTTTTCATCTTTTTGACATTTCTGTAGCCAATCGTATCATCTGCAAATTGTGATATTTTCTCTTTCTTTTCAGTATTTATCCTTAGCCTTTTTCTTGTGTTCTTACATTATCAAGGATCTCCAGTACAATATTGAATATTAGTGGTGATAGTTCGCATTCCTGTCTTGCTTCTGATTGTATTGGAGATACTTTTGTTTCATCATTAAATATAATTTGCTGGGAGTTACTTGCAGACACAGTTTATTGAGTTAAAAAGAGTTTATTTCTTATTGGATAAGAGCTTTTTATTTCTTTTAAATAAAAAGTGGACTCTCAATGTTAACACGTTTCTTCAGCCTCTGTTGAGATTTGCATGGGATTTTTCTTGTTTAATCTGTTGATGTTAGTAAAAAAAATTAATAGACTTTTAAACATTTAACCATCCTTAAATGTCTCCTTAGTCTTGATGCTTTGCTTCATACTGTGAACTTAATTTGCTTCTATTTCATTAAAGAATTTTTTGATGTCTATTAGTGATATTGGACTTTAGTTTTCTTCTGCTGTATTTGTCTGGATTTGGTACTCAAGTTATGTTAACCTCATAAAATGAGTTGGGAAGTTTACATTTGCCTATGCTCTGAAAGGATTTTCTTAACATAGGCAATTTTGCTTTCTTAAAGATTTAATAGTACTCATCCATAAACTCATGGGCCTGTTAGCTTTGAGAGAGATATCTTTTGATTACTTTTACTATTTCTTTTATAATCATAGGCTAGTTTTTTTCCCTCTCTGAGGCAAGTTTAGTTATATTTTCCTAGAAGAATACCTATTCTAGATTTTCTAAAATTTTGGAATAATTTATACATAGTATTCTCCTACAAGTTGTTTAATCTCCGTATCTGTCATTGTTTCCTCACATTACTAATGTTTACTTCAAGCTTAGCTTTTTTCCTTAATTAAACTTACTGAAGGTTTTATCTGTTTTTGTTAGTCTTTTCAAGAACGTCTACTTGGTATTTTTTTTCATCACCTCTATTTTTCTACCTTCCGCAACTTAAGGCGTATTTTCATTGAGCCTTTTGGTTTCTAATGACCATACATAAGGCTATATATTTTCACATGCACATCAAATTTGATCATGTCCCATGGATTTAGATATACAGAGCTATCTTCGTTATTTATTACTTTATGTTTCAATTTCAGTTTCCTTTTTAGCCAATCTCTACGTTTGAGGAATTTGTTGAAATTTTCTGTGTGGCCTAAGATACATAGTTACTTGTTGGCAATATCGTGTGTGAGAAAACAATGTATAAACTCTGAGTTTTGGGGTACAGAATTATATAAATATATAGATACATTTGTGATACGAATCATATATTAAAAACATACTATGTACATAAATGTTATGTGTGTCTATATATGTACACAGGATGTATATATATGTATATTCAGGATTTAAATGATGCCATTTAAATTATATTGTACTGATATGTCATGTACTTCACCTGCTAGATTCTGTGAAAGGTATGTTAGGATCCCGGTATGATTGCTACTATGTCTCTTTCTCTTCATTCTCAGTTTTTGCTTTCTATATTTCCTGTCACTGTTCTTGAATATAACAAGGTTCATGATGACTATTGAATCTACTTGAATGCAATAGAAGCACCCCAAAAAAGTCCTATTTTTAATTTTTATTACTTAACCTGATATGCTTTTTTCCCGTCCTTTCTAATGTCATTTTATTCTAGGTTTGCCTTTTGTCAATGATATATAATAGCTTGATTTTCTTATTATTTCACCCAGTTCAAGATGAATAGATGAATATAACCATTCATATTTTTATGCGTATGTATGTTTATACTTTTCTGCCCATATTATCTTATACTTTCTATGTATTGTATTTTCTTAATGTTTCTTTTCCTTTCCTATCTTTTATTGAATTTGAGTATTCTTTGTTAATTATATATATATTACATATGATATTTTACATATATATTGGTATTGAGGTCATATAGGACAAAGAAAAATAGCTCTTTCGTTTAATACAGTTTCTAGATTTTCTTAGAATTTTTTCTTTTTTCAAAATAAGTCTTTGCTATGGTCTCTGTTTTGTTTCCCCCACCCCACCCACCACCACCACCAAATTCTTACGTTGAAATCCTAACCACCAAAGGTGATGGTATGAGTAGGTGGGGCCTTTGGGGCTGATTAGGTCATTAGTAGAGCCCTCCTGAGCAAGATTAGTGTTTTCATAAAAAGATTTCTAGCCCCTTCCACCACATGAGATATCTGTGACTTGTAAGAGGGCCCTCACTACAGTCTGACCGTGCTGGCATCCTGATCTTGGACTTCGAGCCTCCAGACCTATGAGCAATAAATGTTTCTTGTTGGTTTATAAGCTGCCCAGTCTGTGGTATTTTTTTATAGCAACCAGAATGGACTAAGACTTTAATTTAAACTAAGTCTTTAATCCATTTGAAATTTATTTTTGCTTATAGTGTAGTGTAGGAGTCTGTTTCTCTCTTCTTCCAAAATGGATAGATAGCTATACCAACACCAATTTTTTATACTGTTTTTTGTCCAGCAGAATTGAACTACTACTTTTGTCACATATCAAATCTCAGGTAACCTGGGATCTGCATCTGGAATCTCTGTTCTGTTCAACTGTTTTTTATTTTGTTTTGTTTTTGTCTTTTTTCTAAGTCTATACTAAACAAATACCATATTTATTTGATTACAGTGGTTTTTTTAGGCTATATTCTGATAACTGGCAGAGCAAAATTACCTGTCCCTCTTTAGAATATACTTACCTTCTTTAGTCTTCTCTCACAGTGAGATCTTTAGAGTGATTTTACTGCCTTTCTCTTCTGCTTCAGAAGTTTTAATTCCTATTTTCATAACACTGAAAAGTCTGACCTTATCCATTTATGTTTAATTTAACATGGCTAGCCAGTGTTTCCATTACTCTTATTCCATCTTGAGGTCTCTTTTTAGTTTCTTTTTTACTTTTCCTCTGAAAGGTGAATAATAAATTTACTGAGTAAAGGCTCCTCAGAGGCAGTCCTCTTCTCTCAGGATGGATAGATGCTATTTGTCTCAGGGTGCATAGATGAGCTATTTTGTTGCCAGTCTTGAGTTTTTTTCTATTAGTTAACTTGCTCTTTCTACCTGGATGTTTATAAGATTGTCTTTTATCCTTAGAGTTCTAGAACTTTGCCAAGCATGTCTAAATGTGTGCTTTTCTCATCAGTGCAACCTGGAACTTAGCAGAATCCAGGCTTTCTCTAACTCAGGTAAAATTTTCTACTGTTATCTGTTGAATAGTTTCATTTTTTCCATTTGTTTTTTTTCTCCTTCCAGAATTCCTATTATCTGCATTTTGTATTTCCTTGACCTGTTTTTCAAATCTTCACCCTCATGATTTCCATTTACTTATGTTTGTCTTGTACTTTGAAATATTTCTTGCACTTACAGTGAATGACATCCCCTTAAATTCATTTAAAATTTTGTTTCAAAATAAAGTAAAATTTTGTTTTAAAAATAATGTACTAAGCTTTTAGACCTGTGTGTGCACTACACTTGAATCTCCTTAAATGCTGTGGTTTATTTTCATTTATGTTTTCATCTTCTCTAGTATTTCTGTTTTACTGAGTACATGTTTTGATTACTTTGCTGATTTCCTCTCTGGTTGCTGGGCTCCTTAAATGGGTTGTTTTGTTTTTCTTTTTCTTTTTGTTTTTTTCTTAGCTCAGGGGGATCAGATCTGCTATATTGAGATATGGGGATATCCTTTATATTAATAGTCCTCCAAGTAGTGAAAAGTGAAGTGACAATCCCTTGCTGAGGTACCTGAAGGATATCCCTTATGTCTCTCAGTTCTCTGTAAATCTCTCCATCTCCAGGGCAGGGACGATTCAGTCTACCCATTCAGTTCCCTTTGGGCTTGAAAAAGATATAATATGCTTATATAGGGGCCAGATATCTCTGATTATCAAGCTGTTCATAGAATCCACTGATACAGAAGAAAGTTCTGTATCAGTTCCCTTTTCTTTCAGATAGGATTCCAAGCGAGCCTCGTGTCTCACATTTATACCAGTTATCTCTAAGTCTCAGCAGTCACCTGGCTTAGAAAAAACTAAAAGTTTTTTAATGGTGTTGAGAGTAGCGGCAAAGGAAATTCTGTTAAAATCACACCTATTCTCATAATTTCCTAACCCTTAAAATTTTTAACAATTATTAATTTTTAATTAGCATTTCCTAATTTAATTAGCATCTACTAATAATCCATATCTGTGTCTCTTCCTCCACCGCCACAAGAACCTTAACATACTTTATTTTCCTCCTATTCAGCAATCTATATTTTTTCGACCCTCTGAAGTTTGGCTTCCATGTTTATTAAATTTTATTAATTATATTAAATCTCTATCCCTTTTTGTAAAAAAGATTTTATTTATTTAGAGAGTGTGTGAGCGGTGGGGGAGGAGAAGAGGGAGAGAGAGAATTTCAAGCAGACTTCATGCTGAGCACAGAGCCCGATGCAGGGCTTGATCTCACAACCTTGAGATCATGACCCGAGCCGAAACCAAGAGTTAAGACGCTCAACTGACTGAGCCACTCAGGTGCCCCAAATCTCTTTCCTTTAGTACACATATTTTTATAGTCTGTGTTATAGGAATACATAAAGCACCGTGTATTCAAGTACAGTGGTTGGGTTAAAATTTCCTCTTTCAGGCAGATTCCATTTATCATCTGTTTTTTTTGCAGGGATTACTCATAGTTTCTGATTAATCAAATACACTCTCTTCAAAGACATTTTTTTCTCTGTGTCAGTTTTTTAGGGATCTTGATCCAAACTTAAGAAACTAATCCATAAATTATTGTGAATGTATAACCTTCCTAATTTACCCAAATCACTTCTCCAGTGATTTCTTAGTCACTGGTAAACTTCAGTATGTTGCACAGTCTATAAGACATATATTTACATGAAAGCCCTTTTTTGATTACTAGGAGAAAAGTTCATATAATTGGAGTGGTATATTATTAAACCATTATGAAATCATGTTATAGCACATGGTAGTTATGTTCAAAACACTGTTCTTTTTAGCTGCCTCAAATCTTTTTTTTTCTGCATATAACTTTTATAAGTCAGTCCTTTCAGAATATCAGAACAGTGCTTCCTACTCACAGCAGTCACTAGGTATATATATTTTATAAAGATGCATAGAAAAAGATAAGAAATGAAAGTATTTTATTTTTTTAGAAACTAGTTTAAAACACAGATTTTTTTTAAGATTTTATTTTTTTCAGTAACTTCTGTATCCAGCATGTGGCAGAAACCCACAAACCCCCCCGAGATCAAAAGTCATATGCTCTACCAACTAAACCAGCCAGGTGCCCCAACAGATGATTAAAATGAATAAATTATATACCCTGTGATTTAAATATTATATTCTACTTTTTAATTTTTGTTTTTAGAAGGTGACATTTATTGTGCTCATTTTTCTTTCCTGAAAGTGACCAAGCTACTAATTTGAAATGTATATTTTGGTGCTGTTTCAGAACCAAAACATTTACCAAAGGTGAAAAATATTACGTGAATGTGGTTTCCCAAGACCCCTGCTATCATTTTACATAGTATATTTAAGCCCTTTGAGGTCCGAATATTATAGATCATAGCTTATGAGACCTCTTCTCACCCAGAAGGCCAATACAGTAAGGACTTAAGGCCATTCACTGAGAAGATGGAAAAACTTATGTTCTCTCATATATAATTTTAAAGGTCCATTTTCTGTATTAGATATCTGCTACTGCTACATTTCCTATTTTGACACAGGAGGCAAATGTCCTTAAGTCTAAAGCTAACATGGCTGTTTGAATTGATGTTTGGGAACGCTAGTAGAGTAGAGTGGTTTTGGGCCCATGCAGTTTAAAAGGAAGTTAATTCCTCACATAATTACTGCTAAAATCACAGGGTTCTAAATAGTAATACTGGCGCAACAGTAAATTTTACTTTCGTGACCCATTTTCTGGATGATCCTCTGAATTGCCTAAAAACACATGCAAAATGTAGTATGTGCAGTTAGCAGTAAATAGAGGCAGTTAGGGCTAACTTTATGTAAGATCTACCAGTATCCTTAATAAATTCCATATTTTATTTAACTTTTCAAAGGAAAGAAAAGTCTGATCCTATTTGTTCTTCATTGCTTCTTCTAGACTCCTCCGTCTGTCCTCCCTAAAATCCTCAGCTTTGAAGCTGGTACTATCAGACCGCTCACTCCTCGTGCTCGTTGCAGCCATCTAACAGTTCCCCCGGATGCCACAGCCTTGAAGATTTTTATCTCCTGGTCTGTGTCTGCAACACTACATATGTTCTAAATCTTGAAGATTTCAGTGTCCATGAGAAAGTGACATTAGAGAAAATTGCCAAAGAAGGTGAGGGAGCTAGTTATGTAATTATCTTGGGGAAGAGTGTAATGGGCTGAGGGAACAAGTGCAAATACTGAAGCAGAGCATGCTTGGTGTGCTGAAGGAAGAGCAAGACGGCCATTATGGCTGGAGAAAAGCCAGGGACAAAGGAGGAGATAAAGTCAGAGAAAGAACAGAACTGGGTCATATAGGGCCTCTATGCCATTGTAAGGCATACAAGATGATAAGATTTTTCTGGGAAATTTATCCTTCACTCTATTTCAGTTCTCAGACACTCATGTCCTAAACCTTGTGTGTATCCATAATTACAGCCCCATCTTTTTTCTCAGTTCTGGTATTCCTACGATGCGTTACCATTTCCGGTATTCCAATTTTACTCTCTTTTATACCCTGATTTCAGTAGTTCCTCAACCCCACCAGGGCCTACAATCCAGTGACCTTATATCATTTTTTATTGACTCAGCCTCCTCAAGCCTCCTTGTTCTCCCTTGCTCCCTTATGGAAATTATATCCATCAGTCCTTCGTCAAGATCACACCATTGTAATCACTCATCCCTTGTCCCTCTCTCACTTTGTGTACTCTCTTGACAAAATCTCAACCCCAGCTAAACCAGCTCTCCACACTTATGCTTTTTTTCTCCCAATATTAAAAAAATTGTTTTTAGTAAAAACTTTTGGCCTACACTATCCTCTCCAGCTACCACCCATTGCTATTTCTCCTTTTTAAAGCAAAACTCCTGTCAAAGCTATATATAATGATCATGATAACAGTAAATAACATTTATTAAGCACTTGCTGTGTGCTAGGCACTCTTCCAAATATTTTACATATATTAATCTTATTTCGTTCTCATAGCAATCCAACGAAGTAAAAAATACCAATTTTTACAATGAGAAAAAGGCATGGAGAACTTATTTTCCCAACTACTCACTGGCAAATAGTGAAGCTGGAATTAAAATCCAGTCAGTCTGTCATCAGAGCCTGTACTAGCCCAAAGCAAAATGTTCTAAATCTCAGGTCTCAGACACATTAGCAGCACACTCCAATTTCCAAGAGTGAGTATACCCTACCCCAAGCCTCATTCCTCATAAGCGGTAGTGTAATAGGTTGTTTGCAAAGCCATGATATTGTTAGGTGGAGCTTTTCATGTAACCAGAAGTTTAAAAGTGATTTCTTCTGGGGCGCCCAGGTGGCTCAGTTGGTTAAGTGTCTGTCTTTGGCTCAGGTCGTGATCCCAGGACCCTTGGGATCGAGCCCCCACATCGGGCTCTCTGCTCAGCAGGAAGTCTGCTTCTCCCTCTCCCTCTGTCTGCCGCTCTGCCTACCTGTGCTCTCTCTCTCTCTCTGTGTCAAACAAATAAAAATCTTGAATAAAAAAAGGGATTTCTTCTAAGTGAAGGACTCTTTCTCTCATGTAACCTTTTGACTTTAGTCTTTTTGGTTTCCTTGTGCTTTGCATTTCCCTCTTTCTTCTGCTGTGAGTTCATTGGTAAGGGGCTCAAGGCTGCCTCTCTCTTTGGTAGAAGCTCATGCTCATAGTGTGCCAAACAGGAACCAGATTGGGGTCCAGGGAAAAGGAGTCATAAGAAAGACTTTTCTGATCCTGATCTCTAGTTAAGAAAAAGAAAAATCCCTAAACTGAATCAGATTAGTAATAAACACAGTTTCTTTGTCTGAACTGCCCCCTCTGCAGTTGCTACTTCGGAATCTGTGGTGTCAATAGATGGCAAATTAAAAAAAAATAAAAATAAAAATCAGGGAATCTTTGCACAATTTTCAAAGAGGAGAAAAAAACCTAATGACATGATTTTAAACTCATCAATTGGAGTTGTTTTCTTTTTAAACCCTAATGTAACATTCCTAGAGAACTTCTTACTCAGAATTAATCCATTATTAATTTGTCACTTCTTTCTTATATCATCTTTAAGAAGAGAGGAATTCAGTTAAACATTTAGTATGTTTTTAAAGTAACTACTGATTTAGAAAATTTCAAATAGTAAATTCTCAAAATCAGTTTTTAAGTTTTAAGAACAAGGAAACATCAGCTGACTAACTGCCTAAAGTCATTCTAGCTGACTAACCTCATTCTCGTTGGCAGGGGTCATGTGCCCTTTCCTAAATAATTGCTGGCGAAGAGAAGAGATTTCTATGATTGGCTTTTCTGTCTTCCTGTTGAAAGAGGTGGTAGAGTCAACCACCATCCCGAAGGGGAGTGATGTTTCTTATTTGATTTTTCTTTGGTTGTTGTTTTTTTGTTCCTTTTTGGAAGTTATCCTCTTGTCAGAAATAGTTTAAATCTCTCAGTGTAAAGAACAGGCAAGCTTTTTCCAGCTATGTTCTTGCCCCTCATACCAACCCCCTTTACCATTATAGTGTATATAGTATATAGTTCTGCTTTCCTGTAGCCACATGTTTTGATTATATTCAGCTTGCAAAAATGTTAGACCATTCGGTGTGAATATAATTTTAATATGTTCAAAGGAACTGATATTAATATGAAATCACTAAGAAAGAACAAAAAAGAATTGACCTATAAACAACCATGGCAAAATGAAGTTCTGAACATTTCCCACATGATTACTTTTCACTGTGGAAGTTTTATTTCTCAGAAAATATAAAGCTGAATGATCTTGCCAAACCAGCCTAAACTTGATGAACAAACTCCATTAGCCCCTTAAGACTAATATCTGAACCAGTTACCTCTTCAGTTCTAAAAAATGTGTATAACTTGATAGAGATTTGGCTTAAGAGTCTTAAATCCTATATGCTTTGGGTGAGTTGATCCCTTTTACTAGAATCTCTCTGCCTCAGGGGTTTAGTCTTAATTACTTTTAGTAAATAAACTATCTTCATATAAATGGTTTAAAGAAAAGCAATATTATCAAGGATTGTGAAGATAAGGAATATAATTTAACAATCTAAAAACCCAAGGTTTTACTGTGATGTATCCAGTTGTACCTGTGTTGGATGTTGCTACTTCCTACTGCTGGAAAAGGCCTTTTATGTGTGTTCAATGTAAACACTAATCCTGATAGCAAGTCCTTCAGGTTAATGCCAATAGTGTGTATGAAGATAAAATCATATTTATAATATGTAATACTCCAGAAGGATTATGTATTGAGTAGGAGCTGTAGAGTACATGAGAGGTTTGACAAGGCTGAGCAGGTCAGAGAGTCTAACTTCTGAAAGTAGAGATCATAGAGTTGAACTAGCACTACAGAGTATTTAGGAAGCAGATTTCAGTTTAGAGCAGTTTCAGACTCAACCTAGTGGGGATGCTTAAAGAGCCAACCAGGAGAAAAACAAAAACGAAAATCTTTGCTTCTTTATATGGACCTAAGGGAGGTGTTCCAGGAAAAAAATGTGTTAAAACTCCTACCGGAAGGAAGAAGACTTCTGATCCTATGTTTTCTCTGTCTTTGCCACTGGTTTTCACACAACTACTTTCTCTGGTACTAACTGTCAGAAATACCCAAATGACAAATACAACTTCAGTTGACTTTTTTTTATTGAATAAATACAACTTTTTTCCCCTGACTGTAAGAAAGAAGAAAATTCTGCAGATAGAAGACCTTTTCCCATGGTTTTAGAAAAAAGAAAATGGGTAGTATTTCTCACTATGGTCAGTTGATGATGGTGAAATGAGGAGGAGGAGAAGGTGGACAAAGACGGGGACAATGATGATAAAAGCATTTTGAAGATTAGTGGCTATTAGGGGAAGGAAGTTGGGAGTAGTGGAAAGAATACTAAAGCAAATATTGTAACTTGATTTTTAGGTCTGGGTTGTTCCCTACCTTAGTCAAACATAAGACTGAATTCATATTAGTTTTCTTATCAGTGGGAAGTGGACTATATGATCTCTTGTCCTGCCTCTAAAATTCTGTAATTACAACAGCAAGTGTCTGTGCTAATGCTAATAAAATAGACTGAACAGTATCAAGAATATGAAAAACATTATATAGAATAAGGTGTCCTTTTATAATTAAGTTACTGTTTAATTGGAGTAGGTTTATGTAACAAAATTTTTTTTTCCAGAACCTCTCTACCTCAGAGAGGGTTGCACAGTTCATTTTGGCGAAGAAAAGGCAGAACTGATAGCACATCATATTGCCACATGGAGGCTAACAATTAGACATAAAGCCAGACAAAATCACAAGGAGAGCCATAAATAAAAGAGAGTCTTAATGTGATTTAAATACCGTGACTGAGTTGCATTCAGTGTTAGCCTGGTCACCAAGTCCAATGCGATATCATCCTCTATAGAGATGTATTCTAGCAAAAGACTTCTGCATCCACCATCTGGCCCCTAACTCAGGGAGCACGTCTCACTGAATGACACATAACCCAGTGGGATGCACCAAATTTGCTTAAACATGAGCACATCCTCTTCTCATAACAAAGGCTGAAAATGACTCTAATTTTATATTCTGTAGACTGTTGTGGAAATTACTAAAACAACAGTCTTCTGGGGAGGCCTATAAACATTCAGTGGTCTTGTTTTCATTGTCACAGCCATAATTTCAAGAAATATTGTAAATTTCAGCTTAAATTGAGAAGCAAATTAGATGTGCTTTAAATTTAAAAATTCATTCTTTATGTGGTTAAAAAAAAACACATAAAGAGGTAGAAAAGAACTAAACTGTTTGTGACTAGACAGTTTGACCTTCCAAACAGAAGAGTTGGAGCAGAGTTCCTAGAGTTTCTATTCTCTGTCACAACCTTCAGGGAAGTGTGCCAGATGAGAGCTATACTCAAGAGAAATTTCTCTTGAGGTTCTGTTTTTTTTTAGTTTATACCTTAAACTGTGATTTCAGATGTGTTCCAGAGTAAAAACAATCATATCCAGTATTTCCTGTCTCTAAGATAGAGTCTGCTGGGCTTCTTTTACTCTGTATTACTTTAGAATTATTTTACACTTGAGAAGGAATATTATGATTTGCCTAAATGGAAAGTATTTTTCCTTTTAGTACATGTTTGGCATTCCTTAGAAGGTTAAATATTTTATTAGCTTTTGGGAAGGAAGGATACTATTTTATAGCCTCTTCTCAATTATTTGAAAAGCACCCCAAATCTACAGATCCCAGGTTAATCCTGAAGACTTTTTGATGGTCTGGGGTACCCTGGCCGATAAATATAAATGCTAAAGAAGGGGCAGTTTGTGGAAATAGGGATAAAATTTAAAATAACCATTTTTCTTCAAGTTATATAAAACTATAATGCTTTGTTGGAAAACCTTATGCAAGAACTGAGCCACAATAAAAGTAAAAGGAAACAGAAATATTCTTTAGACACAGCAAACTCAAAGAGGAAGGAAAAATAATCTCTTTAAAGATGAGAAGAAAAGGTATGGAAGTGTTGAATCCCTATATTGTACACCTGAAACTAATATTACACTATAGAAATTAACTAGAATTTATTGTTTTTAAAGATTTTATTTATTTGAGAGAGAGCAAGAGAGACAGGAATAGGGGGAGGGGCAGAGGGAGAAGCAGGCTCCCCGCTGAGCAGGGAGCCCTATGTGGGGGCTCGATCCCAGGACCCTGGAATCATGACCCAAGCCAAAGGCAGACGCTTAACCAACTGAATCACCCAGACACCCCAATTAACTGGAATTTAAATAAAAACTTTTTTAAAAGTTTAAAATGATATGAGATGGAAGAAATATTCATTAAGTGCTAATGCTAAATTTCATGTAAACTGTTAATTAGAAAGGAGAGTAAAGGGTGCCTGGGTGGTACAGTCAGTTAAGGGACCAACTCTTGGTTTCAGCTCAGGTCGTGATCTCAGGGTCATGGGTTCAAGCCCACGTCAAGCTCCAGGCTCAGCGTGTAGTCTGCTTAGGATTCTCTCTCCCTGCCCCCCTAAAATAAATAAATATTTTTAAAAAAGAAAGAAAGTAAAAATGGAGCATGTCACTGACTAATAAGGTAAGAAATAATATGAAATTCTGGGGAAAGCTAGTTAACCTGGACTTCTTTAGGGCTACAGGATTGATAACATTTTCTCAAGTTTAAAGAATTGGCCTGAATTATTATGGAGCCAAATGATAGTGGAGTCACTATCATGAAGGGTAGTGAAGTGAATGAAGACAAGAGAGCATCATAATGCTGAGATTGTCAGATGCCCAGTAAGTGGACTTGCTATCCTGTAAAACTGCTGAAATTAGTATAGGGGGAAGAAATCTTTTTTTTTTTTTAAAGATTTTATTTATTTATTTGAGAGAGAGAGTGAGAGAGAGAAAGAGCACAAGAGGGGGGAGCGGGAGAGGGAGAAGCAGACTCCCTGCTGAGCAGGTAGCCCGATGCGGGACTTGATCCCGGGACTCCAGGATCATGACCTGAGCCGAAGGCAGTCGCTTAACCGACTGAGCCACCCAGGTGCCCTAGGGGGAAGAAATCTTAATTTATAAATTTATTTAAAAATAAAAGCTGGGGTGCCTGGGTGGCTCAATCAGTTAAGCATCTGCCTTCAGCTCAGGTCATGATCACAGAGTCCTGGGATCAAGCCTCATGTCGGGCTCCCTGCTCAGCTGGGAGTCTGCCTCTCCTTCTCCCTTTGCCCCTTCTCCTGCTCCTTCTCTCTCTCTTGCTCACCCCCTCTCTCTCTCAAATAAATAAAATCTTAAAAAAAATAAAAATAAAACAGTAGGCTAGATAATAGCAGTTTTAATGTTTTTTAAGAATAGAGCCTATTCAGCCAGTCTAATACCAGTCCCTAAGCTTCTGTCTTGAATGCATGCTCCACGTGAATATTAAGGGCCATTATATGGAAGATGTGGACCAGCTGTTCTCTTTCTCCCCTGAGTTCCAAAAAATAAGAAATGGGCATACTCTTTAGTGTGAAGGATTTGGGCAAGAATGAGAAAGAATATTGTGAATTGAAGTGCATTGCTGAGTGAATTTTATTCTATGGAAGTCTTTTAAAAAGTCTTGCTATCTCTCAAAACACTTTAGTCTCTCTGTGACATACATAGGTAGCCCTGCAATAAGAGATGTGAATGATTACACAAGAATTAGAAAGTCTTTGGGGCACCTGGGTGGCTCAGTTGTTAAGCATCTGCCTTCAGCTCAGGTCATGATCCCGGGGTCCTGGGATCAAGCCCCGCATCGGGCTCCCTGCTCCACGGGAAGCCGGCTTCTCCCTTTCCCACTCCCCCTGTTTGTGTTCCCTTCTGGCTATGTCTCTCTCTCTGTCAAATAAATAAATAATCTTTAAAAAAAAAGGGAATTAGAAAATCTTTGAGTTGGGGAGTAATTAGCCCAAACACCCAGTAACACAAGAGAGAAGCATGGAAATACATAACCACAAAAAAGAGAGGGGGGGGTTGCCTGGGTGGCTCAGTTGATTAAGCAACTGCCTTCAGCTCAGGTCATGATCCCGGGGTCCTGGGATCAAATCCCGCATCAGGCTCTCTGCTCAGCAGGAAGCCTGCTTCTCCCTCTCCCTCTGCCTGCCGCTCCCCCTGCTTGTGAGCTCTCTCACTCTCTCTCTCTCTGTCAAATAAAATCTTTAAAAAAAATTTTTTTAATTAAAAAAATGAGAGAGACATGTACAGATCAACATAATGACAACATTTAGCTAATTAAACTCCCTGGAAATGTTCTGCTTTTGGAAAGCAAAGAAGTCTTCGTTTTTAGCATTGTCATTTTACATAGTTTTGAATTGAGTCTGATTCTCATTGGCATCTATGATCTATGTATACAGTTTCTGGAACAGCCGTTTCCTGGAGAAAATTTTCAAACAGACATTTGGC
The DNA here is from genome assembly GCF_011800145.1 of Mirounga leonina. Taxonomy (NCBI): domain Eukaryota; kingdom Metazoa; phylum Chordata; class Mammalia; order Carnivora; family Phocidae; genus Mirounga; species Mirounga leonina. The sequence continues at coordinate 18,893,286 of NW_023270447.1, forward strand.
ATCAGTGGAATATTTTTTTATCACACTGTCAGTGTTTTTCATAGTATAGTGTTTGACTTCCAGAAGATTCAGGCTGTCTTAGAGGCTCTGAGAACCCTAGGGTATTAGGTGAATGCCACATCTATTACACTGAGGGCTTGGATCCTGGGGAACTAGAATTCTGAGAACTAGGATGCTTGACCGAGATTGAACTGTCTGTTTATGCTGGTATAGATACAGGAAGATACCGATAGCATTTTAGCATGGAATTTTTCAACTTCATCCAAACAGCCTGTTAAAAGCCACATTCTCTTGTATCTGTAAAATCATAGATTTCAGTGTAAGAATAATATGTTCAAGAAGATAGAGTTCTGTGCAGTGGCGTCCTGGTAAATGTTTTAATACCTGGTTTTCTAGGCAAGGAGTGTGTGTTGCTGAGGGTGGAGGAGTGGAAGTGGGGGTGATAAGCAGGTGTCTGATTTGTAGCATTTGCCAATTTCTGTGATGTAGATACCCCCACCACGGCCAGTTGCAAGCTACCAAAATGAGATCACTGAAGCAGAGTTGGGAAGAGGTGCACAGTTGCCTCTTGCACATGAGGGGTCCTATGTCAGGTATACAATAAAACACCAAAGTTCAGAAACCTCACTCTGTTATTCAGTGACAGCCACCATTGTCATTATGAAGTGGAACTTCTTACTCTCACCTTGTGGCAAATGGTCTAAAAGCACGCCTAACAAACACATGGCTTCTTTGAGAGCTGTGATTTTTAAATCCTACTGAAGACTTTATTATATAACAGAAGGTTCCCCCATGATACTGGTCTTTGTAGTAGTATCACCCAGCAAACTGGGTGATATTACTATAAACAGCAAATGAAATGCTTATAGGTCAACTGAACTGGTTCTTAGAAGCAGTAAGCACAACCTTCAGAATGGGAAAATCGTTTGGAGGCATGTTTATGGTATTTTTGGTGGATTTTAGTATTTTTGGTGTTAAAAAGACGGTTAATGCACTGAGAAATAGTGTTTACCGTTCAGTTAAAGCCTGGCTGGAAACACATTTCATAGCAGTTCAGAATTTCTCTATTTGCTTATTTTTCGAACCAGAACTATGACATTAACATATCAGTTTATGGCCACTACCTCCTTTCTTCATTCCCAGACCTGCACATATTTTTGTAACCCCAGGATACATTTTATCTCATATCTTCAGTCTCTCTGTAAAAGACTCTTTGTAAAATAAAATGACACTAACTTCCCCAGTGCCAGAATTCCCAAATGCCTCGGGCTCCTGACCATAAAACAATTCTTGGGTAGGGACTGGAAAATCTAGTTGCTTTAATATTTACTTAAGAATGCCTGCTCTTTGTATTTAAAAGACAAAATCATTTGGCAAAAACCCTCCTAAACCTTCAGAGAGAAAGTAAATGGATTCTCAGAACACAATCATTCCAATCATGGTATGGTTAATATTCATTCTAAACTGATAATGTTCAGGAAAACACTTATATTGCTATTTACAGGGAACTTTCACATGGATGTCCTCCCCACTACACAACAGTGAGTAACATTGGTAACATGAAGTGTCACTGTCCAGTTTCAGAGCCCCTGCTAATAATTAATATGTATTTATTCAACAAGTAGGTGATAGGTGCTTTCTATGGTGAGCCATTGTGGAGTCTGTCAAAATGAATTAAGACCAGTCCATTAGTATTTGACTTAAGCTGGGCAGGGTGTAGAAATGCTGACACATGTTTAGACTATATGAAATTTTTATTTTCTCTTATCACTGGGAAAGAATTTAAATTCAAATAGGTCATCACCATGGTCCTAATAAAATTTTTGTTGTTCGATTGTTTTGTTGTTTCTTTTTTTGGCTAATTGTTTAATGTAAATAATAATCACAGTTGATGAATACATCAGTAAGTCAGTGAATTTTATATACCACACATCTAAGGTCATTCTCAAGATTTACTTCTTCACTGAATTTTTTTCCTGACAGTAACAGTTAATGATAGTGTGATCCCAATCTTAATTACTGTGAGTTAGCACAGCTATTCTGCATTGCTATTGGCTAACGAATCAGATTCATTGGCTGGTTCTTACAGGGCTGACATAACATGTCACTGACAGTGACAGAGTAGAAGAGGACAGGAAGAAGGATGAAGAGGAAAGCAAACTTTAGTCAATACACTAAGACAACACTAACACAACATCACAATTTGTGCCTAAGGAAGAAATGAAAAAAACATACAGAGGTCCTCCTGATCATGAGGGAGATCTTAATAAATTAAATATTAAGTTGGGGTGGGCCGGGGGAAAGCATCAGAAGGTAATTAGAAATACAGAAGTAAGTTGGGTTTTTCCACCATGTACCAATCCATTTATTTAATTCTTATTCACAATATAATTAGGTGGAACCATGTGAAATTGCTGATATTCAGCCATTTTTGACCTACAAAAATGGTCGTGGGTGTAGTTCAACCTAATAAAACTACAAATTATTGGAAACAAGGTAAATTTGTAAAATACATAGAAAAGCACACTAAATTATCCCATTGCTTCTAATAGTAGGGAACTAGAAAAACAATAATCCAGAAGAAGTTTTTTTTTAAATGCTGTAGTCAACTCCTTAACTTCAAATACCTATGGACTTTTAATCCAAAATACTCTCCATATACTTGGGGAAGATTTGAGAAAACTACATGTTTGCAGGGGTTTTTTGGGGAAGAAAGTAAGCTAGTTAAGCAGACGTTTTCTGTCAGCTCCAGAGGAATGTAACACCAAGCAGTGTTTTTCAATTTTTAAGAATCTGGAGGATGGCAACTTTAGAAAAGATCAACAACAGTCACATGCTGGTGAGTATTAGCCAGTCTTTCTGCAGTGACCATGCAAAATTTCCTCAGCTTTGGAGTCTCCCATCCATAATGTAACTTTGACCTGTGTTGCTGTTCACAGATCCTCCACCACCCTATAGCAGGAGAGTCAATGGGGGTCTTCAAGCAAGCATTTGGGCCTGGTTGTGTCAGCCTTGCCCTGACCCATCCCCTGGGCACAAGTGGGATGTGGACTCTGAAGAGAACCACTGGGCGTGTTATTCCTGCCACTTCTCATCCATGGTTTCTGGGTCATTTGAGATCAGCTTTTTGTGTTTGCTAACAGATCTTAATATATATGTATATATGTTAATATATACATTTTTGTATGTATATAAAATACTTTATATATATATGTATATATAATGGAATATCATCTAACCTTAAAAAGGAGATCCTGCCATTTGCAGCAAGACGGATGAACCTGGAGGACATTATGCCAAGCGAAATAAGCCAGACACAGAAAGAAAAATACTGCATGATCTTATTACATGCGGAGCCTAAAGAAGGTTGGATACATAGAAGTAGAAAGTGGATTGGTGGTTACCAAGTGGGGAAAATAGGGAGATGTTGGTTAAAGGGTACAAAATTGCAGTCCTATAGGATCAATAAGTCTGGAAAGCTAATGTACAATGTGATGGCTATAGCTAGTAATACTGTATAGAATACTGGAAATTCGCTCAGAAAATAGATTTCAGGTGCTCTGACCATGAAAAAAAAAAGGTAACTATATAGAGAGATGGATATGTTAATTCGCTTGACTCTTGTAATCATGTCACTATGTATATGTATGTCAAAACACCAAGTTGTACACCTTAAATATATACAATTTTTATTAAATGATAAAACAGTAACATTGTTTTTAGCCTTGAAACTACAATTTGAGCAGGGCTCAGTAGGGGAATACTCAGCCCTCTCCTACTTACTGTTAACTAGGGCTGCTCAATGACAAATCTGTTGAAAACTCATTCACTCATATGTCTGGTGGTTAATACTAGCTGTCAGCTTGGACTTCAGCTGGGCTGTTGTCTTGAACATCATCATGTGGCCCCTCCATATGTTCTGGGCATTCTTCCAAAATGGTGATTATCACCATTTATCACTCATTCCAAAAATAAGTGTCTCAAGAAAAAGCTGGATGGGAACAGCATCACCTTTTCTTACTCTGCAGCTTAGCAGTAGCCTGAAAATAACAGCCCACATTCTAGGTACCTTCGGGAGCAGAGTGGACTCTATTCACAAAGAATTGTCATTATGGGAACTGTCTGGTGGCTTTGTGGAAAAACAGAAGTTTTACATATATTACCTGACTCAAAACTCATCCAGTGCTAGAGATGCTATACAGATGGTATTTGTTGAGATATTTACAAGGAGACATTTTAGTTGCTGCTGCGAGGGGTTATGTTGGGGCAAACAGTATCTTGATGGAAAAGACTGGGGAATGCAGTGTCCATAAGGGCTTAGAAAAGCTCTTGACATGGAAATCTAGAAGGCCACACAAATGCACAGCGTTGTGTGCATGCGCAAGAAGACCCAAGAAGCTCCCTAAGCTATCACTTCTGGCTGACTTTGAGGCTCTGCACAAGCAGAAAGTGAACACAGAGTTGTAAACTGCCTGATTGTGTGCTGTAAGTATGCCTCAACACACATTCAAAGCCCCTTGGCAAAAGCCAATATTCTATGGGTTCCAGGCATTTAAGGAAGTCTCTATACAATTATTAGCTGACCACTAAGCCAGCCAAGCAGAAACTGCAGTGGCCACACATAGGAAATGATACAGTTTTATGGGATTCGTTCAGAAAAGTCACTAAACAAGAGTCCCTAAGGGGAGAGAGAGAGAAACTAATTTCCAGACTTGCCACATTATAATAGTCAATATATCCAGTTTTCTAAAAACAATGAGGCATACTATGAAACAAAGTATGACTCCTCAAAAAAAATTTTTTTTTAACTAATAGTGTCTAGAAATAGCCCAGGTATTGGACTTTGTAGACAAAAACCTCAAATCAACTACTTTAAATATGTTCAAAGGAGGGGCGCCGGGTGACTCAGTTAAGTGTCTGCCTTCAGCTCAGGTCATGATCCCAGGGTCCTGGGGTCAAGTCCCGCATCAGGCTTTCTGCTCAGTGGAGAGTCTGCTTCTTGTCTCCCTCTGCTGCTCTCTCTCTCTCTCTCTCTGTCAAATAAAATCTTTTTTAAAAATAATAAATGTGTTCAAAGGAAATCCCATTTAGATAACTCAAGAAAATATCAGAATGATGTCTCACAAATAGAGACTATTAATACATAGAAATGATAAGTAAACAAATGGAAATTTTGAAGTTGGAGAGTATAATAACTGAAATTAAAAATGCACTTGGATGGCTCAACAGATTTGAGCTAGAAGGATGAAAAATTCAAGAGAAATCAGTAATAGAAGGAAAATTGGGAAATTCACAAATGCAGAAATAAACACATTTCTAAATAACCAATGGGTCAAACAAAATTGTAAGGGAAATAAAATACTTTGAGATAAACAAATGAAATCACATTATAAAAAAATTTAAAGGATGCAACAAAAGCAGTAAGTAGTAAGAGGTTAGTATATAGGGGCACCTAGCTGGCTCAGTCAGAACATGTGACTCTTGATCGCACGGTCATGAATTCAAGCCCCATGTTGGGTGTAAAGTTTATGTGTATATATGGGGGGGGGCAAACATAAAGGTGTCCATGCTTACAGCTTACATTATAAAAGAAGAAAGATCTCAAGTCAATAACCTAACCTATCTTAAACTAGAAAGAGAGGCCCCTAGGTGGTTCCATCAGTTAAACATCTACCTTTCGCTCAGGTCATGATCTCAGCGTCCTGGAATCGAGCCCCACATCAAGCTCCCTCCTCAGTGAGGAGTCTGCTTCTGCCTCTGCCACTCCCCCTGCTTGTCAAATAAATAAAATTTTAAAAATTAAAGAAACTAGAAAAAGGAAACTAAACCCAAAACAGGCATAAGGAAGGAAATAATAGATGATAAAAATACAATAGAAAAAATCAACATAACTAAAAGATCCTTGACAAAAGTCAGCAAACTTGACAAAACTCTACATAGATCAAGAAAAAAGGCTCAAATTACTAAAATCAGAAATGAAAGGACATTACTACTCACTTTACAGAAAAAAGAATTATGGGGGGGATACTAGCAATTATATGCCAACCAATTAGATAACTAGATGAAATGGATAAATTCCTAGAAACACAAACAACCAAAACTGATTCAAAAGAAATAGAACTATACAAGAAAAGAGATTGAGTTAGTAATTTAAAAAAAAACTTCCAATACAGAAAAGCCCAGGACTAGATAGCTTCACTGGTGAATTCTTCCAAACATTTAAAGAACAACTAACATCAATCCTCAAAACTCTTCCAAAAAATAAAATAGAGAACATGTCATAACTCAATCTAATAGCCCAGTGTTACCCTGAAACCAAGACCAAAGACATCAAGGAAAGGAAAACTATAGACTAAATCTCTTATGAATATAGATGCAAAAATCAACAAAATACTTGCAAAACTAATCCAGCAGCACAGAAAAGTATTACCAACCAGAATTTATCCCAGGAATGGAAAGTTGTTTCAAAATTTGAAAATCTATGTATTACACCCTATTAATAGAATAAGGGGGGGGGGCATCATTTCAATAGGTGCAGAAAAGAGCATTTGGCAAAATCCCAACATCCTTCTATATAATATAAATATATGTAAATTGTGACAATAAGAATATATACTGGGGGGAGGAGAGGTAAAAGTTTTTATATGCAAGTGAAGTAATAAGCTTAAAATAGACTATTTTAAATGTATTTCATGTAAATCCCAGGGTAACTATGAAGAAGATACCTATAGAAGTTACACAAAAAATCAAAGTCTATCAATTCAAAAAGAACACGAAGACAACAGAAAAAAAAAGGATAAAAGAACTACAAGACAGAATGTTTAACAAAATGGCAAAAGTCCTTCTCTATCAATAATTAAATGTAAATGGATTAAACTTCCAACCAAAAGACAGAGTGACTGGATAGAAAACCTGGATCAACTATATGTTGTTTACAAGAAACTCACTTTAGGACACACATAAGCTTAAAGTGAAGGGATGAAAAAAGATTAACCCTTAGCTAGAGTAAGAAAAAAAGAAGACTCAAGTAAAATCAGAAGTGAAAGGAGAAGACATCACAGTGGAGGTCTCAGAAGTAAAAAAAGATTATTATAAACATACGTCAGTAAGTTGGATATCCTAGAAACAATGGATAAATTCTTAGAAATATACAACCTATCAAGCCTGGGTCAAGAAAAAATAGCCTGAACGACAAATAACAAATATGGAGATTGAACCAGTAATCAAAAACCTACCACAGAAGAAAACCCCAGGAGCTTTACAGGTGAATTCTAACAAACATTCAAAGAATTAATACCAATTTTTTTTAAACTCTTAACAAAAAATAGAAGAAAGAACCATTCCAAACTCATTTTATGAAGCCATCATCACAGTGATATCAAAGCCAGACAAAAACACCACAAGAAAAGAAAATTATAGGTCAATACCTCTAATGAATATAGATGCAAAAATAACAAAATCTAGCAAATTGAATTCAGTAGCACATTAAAAGGATCACACACCATGATCAAGGGGGATTTATCCCTGGGATATGAGGATGGCTCAACTTAACAAACCAATAAATGTGATACAGCACATAAACAGAATGAAAGGTAAAACCCAAATCATCTCAGTAGATGCAGAAAAAGCAAGAAGAACAAAGTTGGAGGTATCATACCCCCGGATTTCATAATATATTACAAGCTACAGTAATCAGAACAGTTTGGTATTGGCATAAAAACAGACATATAGGCCACGGGAAGAGAATAGAGAGCCCAGAAATAAGTCCACACATTTATGGTCAACTAGTCTTCAACAAGGGTGCCAAGTATGCACAATGGGGAAAGGAAGGTCTCTTCAATAAATGGTGTTGAAAAAAAAAAACAATATCCACATGCAGAAGAATGGAATTGGACATCTCACACCATATACAAAAATCAACTCAATGGATTAAAGTCTTTAAGGCCTGAAACTATAAAAAAAAAAAAAAGATAACCTAGGTAAAATGCTTCTTGCCATTGATCTTGGCTATAAAACACCAAAAACAATGGCAACAAAAGCAAAAATAGGTAAGTGGGATTGCATCTAACTAAAATGCTGCAGAGCAAAGGATACAACAGAGTGAAAAAGCAGCCTGTAGAGTAGGAGAAAGTATTTGCAAACCATGTATCTGATAAGGGTTCAGTGAGGAACTTACATAACTTCGTGGGAAACAAAAACAAAATATTGTTTTTAAGATGGGCAAAGGACCTGAATAGATATGTCTCAGAAGACATACGAACATATAAATGGCCCAAAGGTACATGAAAAGATGCTCAACATCCCTGATCAGCAGGAAGTGCAAATCAAAACCACACTGAGATTAGAATGGCTGTTACCAAAAAGACAAGAGATAACAAATGTTGGTGAAGATGTGGAGAAAAGGGAATCCTTGTATACTGTTGGTGGGAGTGTAAATTGGTATAGCCATTATGGAAAACGATATGGATGTTCCTTTAAAAATTAAAAAATAGGGGCACCTGGGTGGCTCAGTCGTTAAGCTTCTGCCTTCGGCTCAGGTCATGATCCCAGGGTTCTGGGATCGAGCCCTGCATCGGGCTCCCTGCTCAGTGGGGAGCCTGCTTCTCCCTCTCCCCCTGCTTCTGTTTCCCTCTCTGTGTGTCTCTCTCTCTGTCAAATAAATAAAATCTTTTTTTAAAAAATTAAAAAATAGATCTACCATATAGATTCAGCAACTCATCTTCTGGGTATATATCCAAAGGAAATGAAATCAGTATCACAAAGATATCAGCAATTCCATGTTCATTGCAGCATTATTCACAATTGCCATGATATGGAAACATAAGTGTCAACAGATAAATGGTTAAAGAAAATGTCACACACACACACTAGAATATTATTCAGCCTTAAAATAAAAAGAGGAAATCCTGCCATTTGCAACAACATAGATGAACCTGGAGGACGTTATGTCAAGTGAAATAAGCCAGACACAGAAAGATAAATACAGCATGATCTCTTATATGTGAAATCTAAAACTCATAGAAGCAGAGAATAGAACGATGGTTGCCTGAGGGTAGCATAGTGGGGAGGTGGGGGAAATGGGGAAATGTTGGTACAGTTTCAGTTATTTAAGATGAATGAGTTCTAAAGTTCTAATGTATAGCATGGTGACTACAGTCAATAATACTGTATTGTATACTTGAAATTTGCTAATATAGTAAATCTTAGATGTTCTCACCACACACACACACACACAAATGGCAACTAGATAGGGGGAATAATATGCTAATTAGTTTGATTGTGGTGATAATTTAACAGTGTGTACCTACATCAAAACATCAAATTATACACTTTGAATATATACAGTTTTTGTGTGATGATTATACCTCAGTAAAGCTAAAAAAAAAAAAAAGTCCTTTTATGATAAAAAACATTCAACAAACAAGGAATATAAGAAAACTTCCTCAATCTGATAAAAGACGTCTATGAAAAATCCACAGCTATCATCATACAGTAAATATATGCAGAAAAGACTGAAAGTTTTGCCCTTAAGATCAGAAAAAAGACAAGGATGTTTACTTGCTCTCAAAACTTCTATTCAACATTGTAGTGGAGGTTTTAGCTGGAGCAATTAGTGAAGAAAAATAAAGATATTCATATTGGGGGGAAAAGGAAGCAAAATGATCTCTCTTTGCAGACGGCATGATCTTATACATTTGGAAAACCTTAAACCCTTGACATGCATGCCAAGACCATTCATTGGGGGAAAGAATAGTCTTTTCAACAAATGGTAGTGGGACAATTAGGTATCTTCATGCAAAAGAATGAATTTAGACCACCGCCTCACACCATATACAAAAATTAACTCAAAATGGATCAACAACCGAAATGTTTTCAGAGCTAAACCAAAAAAATCTTAGAAAAAACACAGGTATAAATCTTGGTGACACTGGATTAGGCAACAGTTTCTTAGACATAACAAAACATAAGCAACAAAAGAAAAAACATAAATTGGACTTCAATGAATTAAAAGCTTTTGAATCAAAGGACACTATCAAGAAAGTGAAAAGACAACCTACAGAGTGGGAGAAAATGGTTGCAAATCATGTATCTCATAAGGATCTAGTATCCAAAATATATAAAGTTCTCTTACACTTCAATAATAACCCAATTTAGAAACAGGCAAAAAATTTGAGTAGATATTTCTCCAAAGATTTTTAAATGGCCAATAAGCACATTAAAACATGCTCAACATCATCAGTCATTAGGGAAATGCAAACCAAAACCACAGTGAGATACCACTTCACACCCACTAAGATGGCTGTAATAAAAGACCATAAAATGTGTTGGTAAGGATGTGGAGAAGTTGGAACCTTTATATATCACTGGTGGGATTGTAAAATGGTATGGCCACTTTGGAAAACAGTTTGGCAGTTGCTCAAAAATGAAGAATTGAAAACATGTTCACACAAAAATTTGCACATTAATTTTTATAGTAGCACTATTCATAATAGCCAAAACGTAGAAGCAACCCAAATATCCACCAACTGATGAATGGATAAACAAAATGTGGTATATCTGTACAATAAAATAATACCCATAAGAACAAAGGAAATACTAACACATGCTTAAACGTGGATAGATCTTGAAAATATGATGCTAATGAAAGAAGCCAGACATAAAAGGCCAAATATTGCATGATTCCCTGTATGAAGTCTGCAGAATAGGCAAATCTGCAGAATAGCCAAATCCATAGAGACAGAAAGTAGATTGGTGGCTGCCAGGGAATTGAGGGGAGGGGCTGTGCAGAAGGAAGAACAGGAAATGGGAGTGACTGCTAATAGATATGGAGGTTCTTTTAGATGTGACAGAAATGTTCTCGAATTACTGTGAGTATACTAAAATCCACTGAATTGTAAACTTTAAAATGGTGAATTTTATGTATGTGAACTATATTTCCATAAATAAATTACAAAATAAGAGATGAAAAGGGAGTCACTAAATCCAGCCGCATTCAAGGAGATGGGAATAAGACTCCACCTTTTGATGGGAGGGAGTGTCAAAGAATTTGTTCAGCAAATGTTTCCAAACCACACATACTATACATTCATCAAAATGGCTAAAATTAAAGACTGGCAATAAATGTTGGCCAAGAGCAACCGAAACTCTCACTGTTGGTGAGAATGTAAAATGATACAAACACTTTGGAAAACATTTTGGTAGTTTCTTATAAAATTAAATATATGCTGGGCGCCTGGGTGGCTCAGTTGGTTAAGAAAGTGCCTTCGGCTCAGGTCATGATCCTGGAGTCCCAGGATCAAGTCCCGCATCGGGCTCCCTGCTCAGCAGGGAGTCTGCTTCTCCCTCTGACCCTCCCCCTTCTAATGCTCTCATTCTCTCCCTCTCAAATAAATAAATAAAATCTTTTTAAAAAATTAAGTATATCCTTACTTAACATGACAATCACATCCCTGGGTATTTCAAGAGAAAAACCTATATCCACACAAAGGCTTGTACATAAGTATGTATAGCAGCTTTATGCATTATAAACCAAAGCTGGAAATAACAGTATTGAATAAACTGGGGTTTATCCAAACAATGGAATAATGCTCAGCGATAAAAAAGAGTGAACTACTGATACATGCATAAACACAAGTAAACTTCAAAAACAAGCTGAGTGAAAGAAGCCAGACACAAAAAAGAAAATAAGGTATTGTTCCAGTTTATATGAAACTATAGAAAATACAAATCTAACATATAGTGACTGAAGGCAGGTTGGTGGTTGCTTGGGTTGGAGGTGGGACACTTTGACTTCAAAGGGACACAAGGAAACTTTTTTTGGGTGATAAAATTCCTGTATCTTGATTGTGGTAGTGGTTACACAAAATGGTCAAAATATATAGAAATGCACACTTAAATGGATATATTTCATTCTATATAAATTACCTCTTAAAAAAGTTAGGCAAAAAATTCATCCAGAATTTAACCCTCTCTTAATTGTTTCTATCCTGATCAAAATCACCATCATTTTTCACCTGGTTTATCACAACAGGCTTCTAACTTTTCTCTACTCTTGACCTCTTTCAGCCTATTTGCAACATAGCATTCATGTGATGCTATTAAAACACAAGTCATATGACACCATTTTTTCTGTTTAAAATCCTCCAGTGACTTCCAATCTTACTTTAAGCAAATGTCAAGGGAAACTAATTTACAATAACTCTTTATGTGATCTGCCTCTATCCTCCATCCCCAACATCTGTCTGCCTCCTTTTCCACTCCAGCATTCTGGCCACTTTGTGGCTTTTTGAACACCCCACGCACGTTCCTATCTCACACCTGTACATTGCTGTTCCTTTTGCTTTGGATGCTTTCCCCCAGGATTCCTACATGGCTCTCTTTCTCACTTCCTTCAAGTCTTTACTCAAATGTTACCTTTTCTGCAAGGCCTTCTTTGACCACCTTATTTAAAATTCCAAGCCCTTGTCCGGGTTTAAAAACATTTTGGCAATTTGGTGATTTGCGGAGATACTTTACAAAGTAAATAGTAAATGATGTGAAAATAATTGATTTTTTTTTTTCCTTTGTGAAGGAAATGTTCGTTAGGTCTGCTCAGCAACTGTATGGGGCTCAAATTCGTGCTAACTCAATTTGTTGACCTGTAAATGCAGGGATGCCTCTAACACACCCTTAACGAACCTCAGACAATTTTACCAGCTTGAAAAGCTCCAAGGTAAGAACAGGTATTTAACAGTGAAGTGGGAATCTTGTTGAAAGTTGCCAAAGCTATGAACAGCATGGCCTAATTGTGAGAGACCAAGGACTCCTGTGCCAAATAAGTTGGGTTGTTACTTCTAAACAGAAAGGGCATAAATTGACTAGGGCCTGCTTTTTGTAAACAAAGAAGTTTCCAACATATGCATAACTAAAAAGAACTGTTTGTGACAGAGTCCTCTGCTTCCTGTCCCTCTGCCCCTCATCCCCCTAAGTTTTGGTCATCAGCCCAGGTTTTTTTATTTTTATTTTTAAAAATTTTTTATTTTATTATAAAGCTTTTTTTTTTAATTTTTAAGTAATCTCTACACCCAACATGGGGCTTGAACCCACAACCCCGAGATCAAGAGTGGCACGCTCCACTGACTGAGCCAGCCAGGTGTCCCATTAGCCCATGCTTTTAAAAAACAAAACAAAAAACAAACCTTCAGGGACTGAGTGGGTCTCAGAAAAACCTGTATATTGGAAATTTTAGAGAAATCCTTTGCCTTTTATTGTGACAAATAGAGAAAGTGTGAAGGCCAGACTTTCCATGGAGACTGAGAATAAGGTTAGGCTTAAGGCCAGCTGAGAAAAAATTTATGCTGTTAAGGGCATATTTAATATGAGTGATTTCTGAAGTGTTTGTCATTTCTGTTTTCTCCCCCTGAATTGTATAAAGTGCTGACTGGTGTTCTCAAGGATAGAAATTATTCTCAGAAGACCATATCTCCTTCTTAGGGGAAGAAGGGCCCAGCATTGCTATGGCAGGAGTTCTTGATTTGGAGTGAGGTATTAAGTGGAGGTGGTGGGGCCTTCACATAAAGTGACCTGAAAAGGGGAGAGAGGAGGGCACGAGGAGAAGAAGAAGGGGAGGGCAAAGATTCTCGGGCCAGGGAAGAAAATGACTTGCTCAGCGTTATGTGTGTATGTGCCAGGATTAAAATATATACGTATGTATATTAAATTCAAAGTGTTTTCTCTCCTTACCAACTTGATTTTGCTTGTTACTACTGGACCTTTCACCACTGCTGGGCCTGGAGGTGAAATGATAGGAACTAAAGGAGGCTGGATCACTCCACCTGGGAAAAAACACAGAGCCCCCAAACAGGCCCTGGAGGTAAGGCAAGTGAGGAGAGAGCCACAGCCCAGAGCTCTAGGAGTCTGAGGGGAGGGGGAAGAAAGGAGGTCTGAGTGTAGTAGACAAAGAGGAGTTTAAAGAGTATTCCTATGTGTTCTGAGGTGTAAGTGCCCTCTGCCTCTCAAACAAAAGCTTTCCATAATGATGCACATTCTTCTCAAAGCATTTGGAATTGGATTGGGCTGCATCACTGTGGCCTTAAGATAACATTTAATGGCAAAACTGAGATTAGAAGTCAGTCTTCCTGTCTCCTTTGTTAGCTACTAAAGAATTACCTCCTTGGATAATGTAAAGATGTTGGTCCAGCCCCTGCTTCCTGAGAGCTGCAGAGTTTAGGAGATGAGCAGGTTTATCTTGGTTCCTCACAACACTTCACAACTCATGCCTGGGCGCCCTGTGGAGAAAGACTTACCCCTCACCCAGGGCTCTCTTCCCAAGAGGCTCTGTGAAACTTGGGGAAAAGAGCAGAAGTGCTTTACTGCCCCGGGAGGCAGAGTGGAACACAGCCAGGAGAAGGACAATAATCACCTGTCCCATGGAACACATTGAAACTCTAGCCCACTATGAGCCCCTTTTACTATTCTTGCCCCTGCTCTGAAATCAACTTTTCCTCCAAGGAACTAAATTATTGAAAAGACTATTTTTATCAATTGAATTACCTTGTGACCTTCTTTGAAAATCAAATGACCTTTTTTTTTTTTTAAAGATTTTATTTATTTATGAGAGAGAGAGAATGAGAGACAGAGAGCATGAGAGGGAGGAGGGTCAGAGGGAGAAGCAGACTCCCTGCCGAGCAGGGAGCCCGATGCGGGACTCGATCCTGGGACTCCAGGATCATGACCTGAGCCGAAGGCAGTCGCTTAACCAACTGAGCCACCCAGGTGCCCCAAAAATCAAATGACCTTATATATGACTCTATTTTTAAGACTCTCTTCAGTTTAATTGTCTATGCTTATAACAATACTATACTGTCCTTTATTAATGTAGCTTTATATGTAGTAAGTCATAAAGTCAGATAATTTAAGTCTTCCAGTATTGCTCTTTTTCAAGATTGTTTTAGACACTGTAGGTCCTTTGCATTTTCATATAACTTTTAGAATCAAGGAATCAATTTCTATTTTAAAAATCTGGCATTATGATTGGGATTATATTGAATCTATAGATCAATCTTGGGAGAATTGACACCTTAAGAGCATTGAGTCTACCAGTTCATAAATGTGAAATGCCTCCTTATTTATCCAGGCCTTATTTAATTTGTTTTAGCAGTGTTTACTAGTTTTCAATGTAGACAGAGTGCTCACATACATTTTGTTAAATTTATTACTCAGTTACTAAATTTTATGTTATTTGATGCTATTATAAATGGAATTTTTAAATATTTCATTTTCTAATTGTTTTCTGCTAGTATATAGAAACAAAGGAAATACAGTTGACCCTTGAACAATGCAAGGGTTAGGGTCAATGACTCCCCCAAAATTTAACTACTAATAGCCTACTGTTGACTAGAAGCTGTGCCAATAACATAAACAGTCAATTAACATATATTTTGTATATTATATGCACTATATACTTTTTTTTACAATAAAGAAAGTTAAAGAAAATAAAATGTTACTAAGAAAATCATAAGGAAGAGAAAATACATTTATAGTACTGCATATAACTGGACCCACACAGTTCAAACCCATGTTATTTAAGGGTCAACTGTACAATTGATTTTTATATTTTGAACTTGTATCTTTCTATTTAGTTGTAATAGTGTTCTCCAGAGAAACAGAATCAATCAGGTGTACATATATATAGAGAAATTCATTTTAAGAAATTGGCTCACATGATTATGGAGGCTGGCAAGTCCAAAATCTGCAAGTTGGACCACCAGGATAAAGACCCAGGGAAGAGCTAATGTTGCATGTCAGGTCTGAAGACCATCTTCTGGCAGAATTCCTTCTTGTTTGGGGAAGATCAGTCTTTTGGTCTATTCAGGTCTTCAACTGCTTGGATGAGGCCCACCCACATTATGGAGGGCAATCTCAACATACACCAATTTATTTATTTATTATTTTTTGAAGTAGGCTCTATACCCAATGTGGGACTTGAACTCAGGACCCTGAGATCAAGAGTTGCATGCTCTACCAACTGAGCCAGCCAGCTGCCCCTCAACATCCACTGATTTAAATGTTAATTTTACCCAAAAATACCCTTACAGAAACATCCAGAATAATGTTGGACTAAATATCTGAATACCATTTCCCAGCCAAGTTGACCCATAAAACTAACCATTGTACTTGTTAACTTAGTAATCAATTAAATTCATCTACAAATAGAGATGACAAAGCTATTTATATTCCTTTCTTTCAAATCTTTATGCTTTTCTCCCCCTTGTTGTATTGCCCTCTTAGGAACTCCAGAGCCATGTTATAAGAAGAGTGGGCATTGTGGCCTTATTCCCAATCTTCCAAAGAAAGTATTCAACATACTACCATTTTGTATGATGTTAGCTATTTTTCGTAGATACTCTACCGGAAAAATACTTCTGTGTTCTGTTTATCCACAGAATACTCTCATTACTTCACTTCTGACAATTCTAATTACCAAATATGTGTATGGATTTTTCCTTACACTTAGCAATTCTCTGATTCTTCAGATACCAGCTGGGTGTCCTATAACTTAACTCAATTCTGACACTGTTTACTATCTGCCCCTACTTCAGATGTCAGTTATTAAGTACAAGGTTATCATCTGTGCATCTGACTGACCAGCTATAAATTGGAGCTCCCATCAACCCTCTGCTCAGGTTTGATAATTCACTGAAATGGCTCACAGAACTCAGGAAACTTACTACATTACCCATTTATTATAAAAGGATACAGCTCAGGATTAGTCAGATGGAAAAAAATGCATAAGGAAAGGTATGGGGGAAGAGGTGTAAAGCTTCCATGCTCTCTCTGGGTACACTGCCCTCTCAGTACCTCCATGTGTTCACCAACCTGGTGAATTTTGTAGAGGTCTCCAATCCCCCTCCACACACACATACTCCCAATCCCCCATGCTTTGGAATTTTTATGGAGGCTTCATTATGTAGGCATGATTGATTGAATGCATTGGCCATTGGTGAATGATTTAAACTCCAGACCCTCTTCCCTCCCTGGAGGTGGGGGGTGGGGATAGGTGTGGGAGATTGAAAGTTCCAACCCTCTAAACACATGGTTGGTTCCCTGGCAACCAGCCCTCATCCAGTGGTTATCTAAGGACTTTCCAAAAATTGCCTCATTAACATAAACTCAGATGTGGTCAAAAGTATTTTGAATAACAAAATACACTCATTTCACCTTTATGCTCTGGAGCTATTTGAGGAACTGGGAACAAAAATTAAATATGTAACAAAAGATGCCCTTATGCTCTTATCACTTAAGAAATTACAAGTGTTGCAAAGATTCTGTGCCAAGAACCGTGGGTGAAAACCAAAATATATATTTCTTATATCACAATAGTTGCTATAGTTAGTTTGCTGAAAATTTTTAGTATGAATGTGGGTTAAATTTTATCAAATGCTTTTTCTGTATATATTGAGATGTTTAAATGTTTTTTTTTTTCTCATTTATTTTGTTAATGTGCTGAATTACATTGATTTTCAAATGACAGGCTAACTTTGAATTCCTGGGATAAATTTTGCTTGGTGATAATATGCATCCTTTCTATCTATTTCTGGATTTAATTTGTTAATATTTTGTTAATGAGTTTTTTATCTGTGTTCATAAGGGGTATCTAGTTTGTAACTTTATATCTAATGTCTTTTAAAGTTTTGGCATCAGTTATGTTGGTCTTATAAAAGGAATTTGGAAATGATTTCTCCTCTATTTTAAGATTGATATCATTAGGGGCGCCTGGGTGGCTCAGTCGTTAACTGTCTGCCTTCAGCTCAGGTCATGGTCCCCGGGTCCTGGGATTGAGCCCCACGATAGGGCTCTTTGCTCAGCAGGAAGCCTGCTTCTCCCTCTCCTACTCCCCCTCTTTGTGTTCCCTCTCGCGCTGTTTCTCTGTCTCTCTGTCAAAACAAATAAATAAAATCTTAAAAAAAAAAGATTGATATCATTATTTTTAAGATATGATGGAATTCATCAGTGACACCATTTTTGTAATAATTCAACTTCTTGGATAGATATAAGATATTCAAATTTTCTATTTTATTGCACATCAGTTTTGATAAGCTTTTTAAAGAAATTTTTCCATTTCATTTATGTTGTTAAATACAAAGTCTTAATGGTTGTTCATAATACGTCCTTACTATCCTTTTGATATTTATGGGATCTGCAGTGATATTCCCTGTTTCATTCCTGATATCTTAAATTTGTGTTTTTTCTTTTTTCTTGGTCAGCTTAGCTAGAGTTTTATCAATGAATTTTTTTCAAAGAGCCAAATGTTGGCTTTGTTAATTTTCTCTATTTTATTTTTCTGTTATTGATTTCTGCTTTTGTCATTTTCTTTAGTATTTCCTAAATAAAACTACTTACCCTAGATTTAATTTGCTCATCTTTTCCCACTTTCCTAAAGGAGAAACTTAGATAATTGATTTTAAACCCTTATTTTCATTATCATCCAGTTCAAAATATTTTCTAATTTTCCTTTTGATTTCTTCTTTGACCATGGGTTAGTAGAAGTGTGTTATTTAATTTCCAAACATTTGGGGGCTTTTTGAAATATCTCCCATTGTCATTGATTTCTAATTTCGTTTTTTTTTTTTTTTTTTTTAAGATTTTATTTATTTATCTGACAGAGAGAGAGACAGCAAGAGAGAGAACACAACCAGGGAGAGTGGGAGAGGGAGAAGCAGGCTTCCCTCAGAGCAGAGAGCCCGATGTGGGGCTCGATCCCAGGACTCTGAGATCATGACCTGAGCTGAAGGCAGACTTAACAACTGAGCCACCCAGGTGCCCTTCTAATTTCATCTTTTGTGGTCAGAAAACATACTTTGTATGATTTCAGTCTATTCAAATTTATTGAGACATATTTTATTGCCTGGCATATGGTCTATCTTGGTGAACATTTTATGTATCCTTGAAAATAACGTGTATTCTGCAGTTGTTTGGCATAGCATTCTATAAATGTCAATTATGTCAAGGTGGTTGATTGTGTTGTTCAGTTCTTCTATATTCTTAGTGATCTGGGGGCGTCTAGTTGTTGGGGGGCATTATAATCTTTAATTATAATTCTGAATTATCTATTTCCTTATTTCTGTCAGCTTTTACTTAATGTATTTTGAAGCTGATTTAGATACATATACTCATTAATTGTAATGTCTTTCTGATTAATTGGCTGTTTTATTATTATAAGTTATTATTCATTATCTCTGGTAAGACTCCTTGTCTTGAAGTCTATTTTGGTCTGATATTAATGTAGTAATCCCAGTTTTCATATGCTTACTGTTTTCATGGTATATTCATTTTCATCTTTTAATTACAACCTATTAGCCCCTTTATATTTGAATTGTGTCATCTTATGGGATGTTCTAGTTATCTATTGCTACTCCAAATCTTAGAGGCTTAAAATAACAACCATTTCATCTCAAGATTCTTTGGGTCAAGAGTTTCGGCAGGGATTGGTTGAGCAGTTCTGCTCCTTTGTCTTAGATTATTGACTTGGCTGCATCCACTTGAACAGACCCGGAAGGTCCAAGAAGGTCTCATTCACTTGCTTGTCTGGTGCCTTCTTTAAGCTCAGGCTTCCTTTAGTATGGTGTCCTCAGAGTATTTGAACTTCTTACATGATGGCTAGATTCTAAGATGGAATGTCATCAAAATAGTTTTTCTAAGTTTATGTATCCTGTTCTCTTCCTTGTTATGAGAAACTTACGTTTTTTCCAGCTAATTTATTTTCAGGCTTGGTATCCTTTAGGGGAAGCTGTGCCCTTCTCTATTCCCAGAGGATGGATAAAGACTAGTTAATAATCCAGTCATGATAAGTCTATTCCTCTTGCCCCACTAGGCCTGTGACACTACTCTGGAAGAGGCTTGAGGTAAAGTCAGACTTTTGGGAAGGTGTTCATCAGGCCTTAAAAAGGATACAATAGAGGAATGTTTCCTTTTACTGATGCTGAACATTATCTGTATGTGACACATGGAACTACGTGGCCATATTGCCACCATGAAGGAAAGACATAAAAGGAGAAGCCAACATGCTGACATGGCTGAAGAGAAATATAGAAAAAAAAACCTGGGTCCTTGATGATATTACTGAGATATTAAATCAGTCAACCCGGGAACCACAAGATTCCCCTCCCCTGCCATTTTATTGAGATATAACTGACATATAACATTATATTAGTTTAAGATATACAATATAATGATTTATTATGTTGTTATATTGCAAAATTATTGCCACAATATGTTAGGTTAACATCTATCACATGGTTTCAAAACGTTCCTTTCTTGTGATGAGAACTTTTAAATTTATTCTCTGAGCAACACTCAAATACACAATTAAGTATTGTTAGCTAGATATTACATCCCCAGAGTTTATACCTTTTGACTACCTTCACCTATTTTCCCCACTTCTGACCCCCCACCTCTGGCAACCACCAATCTGCTCTCTGTTTCTATGAGTTTGGTTTTTTAGTTTCATATACAAGTGAGATCATATAATGTTTGTCTTTCTCTGTCTGACTTAGTTTACGTAGTATAATGCCCTCAAGTTTCATCCATGTTGTCACAAATGGAGGGACCATGAGATTTTTGCCCTTCTGTTTTGTGGAATGACTTTTATTTGCAACCTAAAGCATTCTGAAAGATAAGAGGCAGAGGTTAAAATAGAGGTGATAGTGGACCCAGAGTTATTAATCCTTTATTATTCTTAATGTTACGATTGATTATTGGAGGGAAGATGCTTAATACATTAAATCTACAGTACAAGTTATAAAGCACAGCAAAGCACGTAGTATGGATTTAAATATGTACTTTATAAATCAAATTAAAAAACAAAGAAACAAAATTATTTTCTCCTCCAAATGGCATCATTTCTGTGGAGCTGCTGCTTGCAACAGACCTGACATTGCATAGAGCTGGAGGTAAGAATCATGTTGTCAGAAAAGATTATCTTGAAGTTAAAATTATGATGACTAAGATCATATTTTTTGGCATTTCAATCAAATCACAGATTTGGGTTTAAAAATCCATAACTTGTTTGTAAAGATAGAAAATAGAAGAGAGGGGCGCCTGGGTGGCTCAGTTGGTTAAGCGACTGCCTTCGGCTCAGGTCATGATCCTGGAGTCCCGGGATCGAGTCCCGCATCGGGCTTCCTGCTCGGCAGGGAGCCTGCTTCTCCCTCTGACCCTCCCCCCTCTCACATGCTCTCTCTCTCTCTCATTCTGTCTCAAATAAATAAATAAAATCTTTAAAAAAAAAAAAAAAGGAAAAGAAAAAGAAAATAGAAGAGAAACTAACAGAAGCCCCAAATGACTTGATCTTAGTCCAGTGTGGTCCACTTATATCACAATTAGTGCTGTGTGTCTTTTTTTTTTTTTTAAGATTTTATTTATTTGAGAGAGAGTGAGAGAGCATGAGCGGTGGGGGGAGGGGCGCCAGAGGAAGAGGGAGAAGCAGACTTCCCGCTGAGCAGGGAGCCTGATGCGATGCTATGGGGAGCTGCCCCAGGACCCTGGGATCATGACCTGAGCAGAAGGCAGACACTCAACTGACTGAGGCACCCAGGTGCCCCAGTGCTATGTGTCTTAGTCACAAACACTTCTATTTATTGACAGTCATAATCCTGTAATTGTTTTAATTTTAGTAAGGTATATGAATAAGTTATTTGATTCACTTATCCCTTTGGCTTTCACAGAAGTGTAATTTTTAAGCTACTGGGACCAATGAATGATTTTGCCCACTTTTATTTTGCCTTGTCAAGTGAGGATATGAATTAAAAGCATCTTTCACCTACAATCATAATTATTTGTGAAAAGAAACAGTGTTCAACACCACATAAAGATATAATTTTAGAATTTCTAAAAGATTTAGTTTTGATATATAAAATTGCACTTATTTAGTTTTGTTCATATATTTACCAGAGACACGTGAAACTTCTTCACAGACTGGCACGAACCTGCAGACAGGCACATGGACAGGCACCACTGATTTCTCCTAAATCTATTATAGCCTGGAAAATGCTGACCTTCATCCTTCTATACTAAAAAGTAGCTTTTTGCCTCTTTTTTCAGTGGCTATTGTGTCTGTGACATGTAAGACCTTGTGACAGCCACTCTGAAGAACCCCAAAACATGTAAGACCTAGCCTCTGACCTTTAGGGGCTGATACCTTGGCTGGGCCATAAGAACATGTCACAGAATTAGACAAATCCTGTGTTCTCTGCACCAAGTGTTTTATATTTAGTGAAGTCCAAATGCCAGTGGATTTTTTTTTTTTTTTTTTTTTTTTTTTGTCTAGCTTAATTTCTTTCAGGTCTTAACCTCATGTATCTTTACTAATGGGCAGCCAAACAGTTAGCAATGTTGATTTTGATAGCTCTAGGAAACCAGAAAAGTAGTGTTATAAGGGATGAAGCTAATCAAAGGCCATAAAGGGACCATTACAGGAGAGTGTGAAGATTGCAGCATCCTGTGACTAGGAGCCCAGCCACACTTGGACTTGTCACCTCTGGGGTCTGTTCTTTCCAGCTCCTCACTGAAGCTTCTCTCTCTCTCTCTCTCATTCTCTCTCTCTCTCTCTCTCGCCTCTATGAGTAAATGGGTGAGGAAGCACCCCGGTTACTTCTGTACTCTATGATTTCATCTAGCCCTCAGAACTGTCTTCTAAGAATGTCTGAATTTCATCAGGACAATAAGATGATTATGTTCTCACCACAAGTGAATTGTGAACTAAATGTATCGAGTTGGCAGCCACGATCAATAACCTTCCTTCTTTCTTCTTCCTTCTTCTTCTTCTTCTTCTTTCTTCTTTCTTCTTTCTTCTTTCTTCTTCCTCTTCTTCCTCTTCTTCCTCTTCTTCCTCTTCTTCTTCTTCTTTTAAAGAAAGTTCCCTTCAGCAGAGGACATTACCAGACATTCTATCCATAACTCAGCACAGAGTCCTCTGGACTGTCTAGTGGGCAAAATTAGCTCTAACCCATTGCTAATTTAGCTCGGAAAGAAAGCTCTTGTTTCTGAAGAATACACTGAGTGATGTTTGAGAATTTTGAAATGATCAACTAAGGAGAAGAGGGTTTTAAAAACAAACTAAATAGTGACTTCTCCCAACACACACCCAAGGCACGTCTGCATTATTTTCAAGCCTTTCTTTCTACCAAACAAATCAACTCAGGTAAGCAGAAGCAGTCTAAAAGTTGTATCCTAATTTCATCTATTAAGATCTTTGAAAGCCAATATATTTTGGTTTAATCCCAACCTTTTTCTTTCTTTTCTGTGAGCTTGTTTTATAATAAACATTTGAAACATTTCCTTTCCAAAGTGCCTCTCCTCAAATATCTTGTCTAGATGGTCTATCAGGTTCCAGTTTGGCTAATTTGGTAATGCTAACTCCCACTTTATTTAACATGCGAGGCTAGGTATCGAAGCCCTATCTAATTGGGGTCATTTAAGGAAAACACCCAAGAAATGGGGTTCTTCTTACATATTCCTAGTGAGATTTTGAAACACTATTGTCAGGAAATACAAGCAATCCCTGAAACTTTCCCTTGGGTTATCAGAGTCTGAGACAATTGATGACATTACATCGGTCGTTCATTTTAGATTCGTGGAGCCTACAAAAATCAATAGTTTTCCATTATCAGGTCCAGCTGGGTCACTAGCCTGTCAATGAGCTGTTACAATTGCTGTACAGGGGTGAGCCTGACCAGTCAATTGCTGCTGACAAGAGGAAAACATGCTGACAGCCACAGGAACAAGTCAGAACACAGATTTGCACTTCAGTTTGCCATCCAAAGAGACTCAGAGCAACGCCATTTTCAAGACATGGGGCACACTCTGCGGGAAGCCTGGGGGAGGAGCTACCCCCTGGTTTTAGAGCACAAACGCCAAAGGGCCTGTCCTACCTCCAGCCAACCATCTCCTGTAAAGACTATCCTGTGGTCACTGTCTTTGTTAGTAAGAGGGCCTGTACCAGCCAGAGTTGTCCCTAAACACCATCTTCTTTCCCATATTGTACCCAGAGTAAGAGTAGGAGGAAGGAACACTGCTTTTACTACCACCAACTCAGATGTAATCATACATATCTTGGAGAATATAAAAACTTAAAGGAGGACATAAACGGGCAAAGGCACCAAATATAAACAGATATGACTAAACCTGTTGTAAGTATTGATCGAAGGACAGAAGGTCCTCCAGAGTTGATATATAGACTCCATCATTATTTATAATACTATCTATCCTTTGATCGCAACTTGAGATATTTTACTAAACCAAGAATCCCTCATTGGTGTCTCATTCACAGCCACTCCATCTGATGCAATGAACAGCAAGCAAGGGGAACTGAGTTCTACTTGCCCTACCTATAATTAAATGGAAGTGGGGTGTAGAGTAGTCAGCTTCCGTAAGTATTTTAAATGCCCCAAATTAATAAAATGGCAACTGGCTTGCCTTACCTACTGTGTCACAAGGTTGTCATGAGATTCAAAATGAAATCAATTGAGAGTAATCTCTGTCCAACCAAGTGACCGTGTATATGTGTGTTCGTGCGTCTCTTGCTCTCTAGAAACTATCCATGCAGCAAGAAGTTTAGAAGCAATGGAAAGAAGTCCTTCTTTCTCCAGAACAATTCATTTTTGGTTTAGATAGAATGCTTTCTTTTTTTAGTTGAATACATGAATAATGTATCACATATTCCATCATGAGTGAAAGCCAAAATTTAGAAGACAGCTCTGAAGCCTTACTGGGTTTGGTGGCTCTCCTTAGTTCATAGAGAAGAGGATTGAGATGCTAGCAGAGTAGACAAAACTGTCTGGGTTCCTGCACGCTGAGGGACTTCTGAAGCAATGGGAATTTGTGCAGTGCTCTGGTCTCCTCATGCTGGTTTTATTTCACACATCAAACTTTTAAGCTCAAAAGATAAATATTTTGAATTTGTTTCAATATTATGATTTTTAATGTTTCACTTTTATTAACATCTTTCAAGTATTAAATTCTAGGCTTTTTTTAATGCCTCCAGTCTTGGGTTTGATTCTTTTGGAAGTCAACATTCACTTGTGTTCTATCATCAAACAAAACTGGTAATCAACTGTATTACTGGAAGCCAAATAGCCAGGCTTTTCTTCTTTTTTTATTACACCACCAAAAAAAAAAAAATCATTTTCTTTAAATGAGTAAAAAAAAGTAGTTTTAACAAGAGCAAATTTGCTAGTAATTAGATGAACCAGTCTTATGTCTTCCAGCACTCGGAAGCATGAAATTCATCAGAACTCTCATAGCATTAATTAAAAAGAATTTATGTTTTTTTAATAAAATGCTTCATGTTTTAGCTCCTTTATTCCTCCACCAAATGTGATTATGTGGGGGCTGAAGGGAATTCAGGTTAATATGTTGACACACTTAACAATGCAGGGTCATGTTGCACAATACGCTTCACTGGTTTGGTTCAGTACACCCCCTGACAGGGCCTAATCATCCCCTGCCCTAAAGGCAGAGGGAAAGAGAGGATTTTAATTACTGCTCTGTATGCAAGTTTGCCAGCATTAAATTGAGACATAATTAGGCCTCTGAATTTTAATAATTGTCCTAGCTAATTGGGCAGACAAGTACGTTATGCAGCATGGCGTGATTAGATAATTAGTATTTCCAAATGACAAAATTGGGCTCTTGATTACAAATTCTACATGAAGGGGGAAAAAGGTAGCAAGCAGATCTTTACAAGTCTATTAAGGGAGAGTTTAGCGATGTTGGTAATTTAAAGTCCATCAGGAGGCAACATTTCATTCTCAGAGCTGGGGGTCTGGGACAAGGGCCTCTGGCCAATTCTGGCTCCCACTTAAGTCTCTTCCCCAGGGTGCTGTGATTTCTCTGGGGTCTGTTCATCTCTCCTATCCCCCACCCCCATCCCAAGCCTAGCAGTCCTCACTGACCTCGGGAAAGGTCTCTTTGGCTGCACACCAGATGGCAGGTGATAACTCTGAAAAAGAAATCATGGGATGTAGGAAGGATAGAACAGAAAAGGGGTAACCTACCTGGTGAGGGTATATGTATCTGTTGTGTCTTTCCTTTGCAAGCAGCTGTTCTTTCATTCTTCTTCCAGAATTCACCACTGTCATTGTGTCATTAGCTCCTCTAAAATCTTTTTGGAGGAAAATCTTAAGACAAAATCTTAAATTTTTGAGGTATTATGTTATTGGGGTAAAAACCATGGGCACTGGAGACTGACCTGGGTTTGAGATCATCACTTAATAGGAGTATGCCCTTGGAGAAGTTACTTAATTTTGCCAAATCTCAGTTTTCTTATTGGCAAAATGAGGAAACTTCCCCCATAAGTTTGTTGATAGGATTAAATAAGGTAATGCATATAATTTAAAGCACAATGCCTGGCACAGAGTAAGTGCTCAATAAATATTAGCTGTTAAATGCAAATTAAATCACTAACTTTAGAAGCTACAAGGTAAAGGTGCTGGGTCTGGCTCTTTACTATGCTCTTTACTAACAAGTGAGGCAAGGGTCCCTGGCTCCTTTGCTTTCTAAGAGAGGAACATGGTGCTCCACTTATGCTGGGGGAAGCCCAATGGCAACAGCTGCCTTTACAGCTCAAATGCCCAACCAGATTTCTGTCCATTCTTCAGAGACTGGCATTGCAGGCAAGCCTGGCCATTCAGAAATCATGAGGGTAGTTAACCTAAGAAGAATGTGGTGTAAACTCTGTATCTTACTCCATCTTGTGACTCACTCTTCACAGATGTCACTTTATTGCCCACAGAGGCATACTTCTGGCTGCTAAATTTTTCTCACAATAATGAGTAGGTTGGGCTTTAGAGTTAGGGTTTTCAGGCAAAAGGAAAAACAATACAAACCAGAATCCTTCTAAAAAATGATTGATAGGTGGTTGGTGGATGATAATATGATGATAGCTTGTTATAGGAAACTCAGAAGTTCTGGATGTATTTCCATGTCCAGGCCATAAAAGGATGACTATAAGGAAAATAACAATGCTTCCATAGCTTGGTCAGGACAGTCTACCAGACTGAGAATTTCTTACGACTTTCTCAGAGTTTGTGCGTTCTGGCAGAGATTCCAATTCAGAATGCAGAGTTCTCTCTGTGGGTAAACTTTATATCACCATGGCATAATCTCTACAGTACATAACATCTAAATAACAGAGAAAGAAAAGGCACTTAAGATTAAGTATAGAATGCATACATTCAGCTAGAAGCTTAGAAGGAAGAGTAAGATACTGTTCTCCTGGATGAGGGTAAAAACAGAGACGGAGAGTGAGTGAGTGATCTTTATGCCTGACCTCTAAGGAAACCACTCCTCTTGGCTGTCTCTCTTTTGTTCACAGGGGTCACACGAGTGGCCTGGAGAGTTGGTGCAGGGCTCTCGCCTCACTGCACTTCCTAGATGCCAAGAGGAAATATCACGTGGGCAGAGGGTGGGAGAGGTAATAACTGTCATAAGATTTTCTTCCTCGCCACACAATGCTAGAGCTTCTCTCCCGCTCTTTTGAAGAAGTGCGTTTATGACTGATCGCTCAACACCTTGTTGGTTCTGATTGCAGAAAACACACCTTATAAATATATGATAACCATCCTGTAATAGAGGGTGTGACAATTTACTTCACAGTGCGTTTCGGGCTGCTAATTGATCGTTTCAGTCCAAGGACGATTTGGAATAAATTATAGCCATCAAAAGGATATCACAGCTCATTTTAGTGGAAGGCGTTCCATGTCGCTTCGCGTATGTCTCCGGGAGAGCGCCGATTGCACCCGCGGGCTGAGAGGAGGGGTGGGAGCCGACAGAGAAGTAGGAGGCTGGCGGGGCGGGGTCGGCGCTGCCTGGGGCGCGCGCGCGCGTGCGCGCGCGCGGCAGCTGCAGATCCGAGGCCGGACGGTAGAGGCCTCCCTTCTGAGAAGGCGGTGCGGCCTCAGGCTGCTAAGGTTCCGCTCTCGAACCCGTGCGTCCTTCCCGACGAGGTCCCTGCGCGGCCCGACCCAGTGTGAGTATTCCCCGCCCGCTGTCCTCCTCCCGCAGGTGGCAGCGCCTGTTCATCTGAGGTGAGAGTGCCCGCCGGGCAGAGGGCCCTGCTCGGGGCGGGAATGCTCACGTGCGCAGGGGCTCACCTCCGGCTCGTCGCTTCCTCTCAGCGGGGCTTCCCCGGGCGGGGGTGGGGGTAGAGGCGGTAGCGCGGGACGCGGCTCGCTGAGCTCCGGGAGCGGGATTAGCGAGGCTTGGAGTCGCCGCGGCCCCGTTGGGGGCTTGGTGCGCAGTTGGGGCCCGCGGCTCGGGTAGCTCTGCTTCTCACGCCGCAGTTGGGGAGGAGGGCTTGCGACAGACCCAGGCTCGGGGTGGCGTGGGAGGGGAGTCTTGCCCACCGCAAACCCGCGGAGAGGGCGCGTCGGGCCTGCTGGCGACGCGAGGCCGTGCCCCGATCTCCAGTTGTCCAGGTCGCGAGGGCGGCGGGTCGCGCCCTGGGGGACGCGGCGAGAGCGGCGGCCCGAAAGCCTAGGTGACGGGACCCTGTCCACCCCTCAGCCGGGTCTGGAGCCGGTCGCTCCCCCAGACCCTCGTCTTGTTTTCATTTCCCAGCAAAGTGTGTGCCGTTGTGTGGTGGTCATGGAGAAGGGAGACCCAAAGGCCTAGCCCTGGCTGGGATTCGAATTCGGAAAAAAAAGTTTTTCCTACTTCTGTCGCAGGCGCTTGCCTTTCTGGTCTCCCCGCCTCGCCCACGAGACCCCCAGGCAACTTCCATTCTCCTCCTAAGTTGAAGCGTAAGAAAGGTTGAGGCCCTTCAGCTGACACGTAACATACCCCTCTATCCCAAGTGCTCAAAGTCGGGCTTCGCGCGGTGTCCTTAGTTGTTTAGTCCTTTGTCACGCTAATACATTATGTCAATCTAGGGCACGGATGTTCCCATGCAGGCGATTTTGACAGCAATCATCATACCAAGCTATTATGAAGTGCGATGTCAGTGCGTTCTGGAGGACGGATAATGTATAAGCCAGTTCTTGACACGCTATCTTACAAGGAAACATCTGAGACCATCAGTAAGAGGCATTTTAATTCACACACCAAAAATATTTTGTTTGGTTGACATCTTTCAAAATGCTGAAAGGTAGTAGCATTTATCATTTTGTAGGTATTTATCAATATACTCACAGAAGTCCTCCTAGGAAGGAGGAGGGTTTTGTTTTATTCCTATTCTATATAAACTGAGGAACAAAGATGCTGTGTCCTACCAAATAGTCCATAGTAAGTCAGTGAGAAGGCTCTATTTATGAAACCAAACATCTTGTAAAACTGGAATAACTGGAAAAGTGAGGAAACTAGTTGTGTTTATACCTTTGTTGTGAAAGAAAATCATCTGCTAGCTTTAATGAGAGACCATATGCTTTTAGCACAAGTGCTGGGTGTGTGAAATGATCAGTTTATCTCAGGTATGGAAGTCAGGTAAACATTCTGTAAAACTCCAGTCTTAATGACTACTACAGCTGTCCTTTGGCAGCTACTCTTATTCCAGTGGAGCTATACATTCTCTTTGATTGTCCGTTAATGTACATTGTATACAGTCATATTCAGAAAGTTGTGTTGTCGAGAATTTGGTTGATCTGGATTTTATGAGAGTTCAGTTTTGCTGCTATGATTACAAAAGCTCTTAAGTTCTAGAATATGGAAATGGGTAGGAAAAATTCAAGATGTCATAAGCTAAAATCAGGATTGCTCTATATAGTTCTACAGAATTTGTGCTCCACGTTCCTTGAAATATAAAAGAATTATACTCAGTTAAGAAACCAAACTTCACCTGTATTCTATTTTGTGAGCAAGGCATTTACCATTAACAAAAAATTCAGTGATCCTTAGACTCTAGGTTAAATGTAACCTTTGGGTCGAAACACTTGTCATTTTTAGTAGTTGGTTGTGAACATAGACCCCAAAGTAGATGTGTCATAGAGCCACTATATACTGCTATAAGTTAACAATATACTATCAAAATACAGAATCATGAAACTCCTCACCCAGTGAATTTAAACTCTTATGATATTCAAGACCAGAATAGGGAAAGGGAATAGAAAGACAAGGAAAAGAGAGAGAGAGAGAGAGGGTAAGAGGTAGTTCATGGGGTTTTTGAGTTATAATTAGTTGAATTCATTTGAGGGAAGAGTTTATAAGTGCTTTCCAAAAACCACCAGCAAACGATTTAAAATCTGAGGGAATAGTTCAGATTCAACTCCAGCTGAGACTATATGGAGAACCAAGAAAAGCAGAAAGAATGTAATTAGCTGAGTAGGAATTTTTATATCAGTTCTGGTCTAATACCTCAGTATTATATAAAGGGCCATGGGATCATTAGTGATTAGCAGGCATCCAGACCATAATGATGAGAGATCAAGGCCAGGGGACAAAGATGAAAGGGCCTTCCTGCTTAAACTGAATGTTGCAAATGCTGGTGCACTTATATAAGGAAGGTCAGCCATCAGTTAAAGAAATAGGGAAACAGTCCCAAAGCAACAAATGTATTCTTCTCTTTCACCCCAGAGTTAGATTGGATATGGAGATTAACCAAGCTTGAGCTGACACAAAAAGAATGTCCTTATTGCAGCCATTTATAAGGCCTGGAAATTTGAGTCTTGTCTGCTTTAATGAGCTTAGATATTGCCCAGAAATTGGGGAAAGGGACCTGCTGGGTCCTGGATACCAGGGTTACATAACCAACTAAAAGGTCAGTGAACAAGGTGGACAGATCCAATTCCAGATATTTTCTGGGTACACCCTGGATTGTTTGTCCATTAGGTAGACAGAACAGCTCCTAAATTTTATAAGTACAAGGGAGTATTAGGTACCTAGTATACTCTCAATCGATATGACAGTTGTGGAAAAACAGGTGACATGAGGTTAACCTTTTTTTTTTTTTTGAAATGGATAGTCTAACTATCATGTCTGCTCATCTTCTATAGATTTAAGAACCATCCAAATATTTCTTTGAGTCTACTAAATTTTTGTCTATAGTGTTTATAGCTTCTGGATTGGAGTAGGGGGCTCTTAGTATGGCCCTAGGTAGTTGTAATAGAACTAAGTGTGGTTGGTATGGTTTGAAGTCCATCGCTTTCATAGAGAGGCTCTTGGTTTTAGATTTACAAAGTTTACATGTGGACCCAGAATATAGAAAAGGTGGGAAATTGCCCTGAGTATTGGGAAGTATCATGTGGTAGAAAGAATCCTGGGCCAGGAGTGGGGACCAGGTTAACCATGTGCCAATTGTGTTACTTGAAGCAAATTTTAGTTTCTTTATAGGCAAAACATATATTGTAGTAATACCCATTGGGTCTACTTCAAAAGGTAGTTTTGAGCCTCATCTGAGATGGAGTAAATGGAAGGACTGGTTTATTAAGTACTGTGCAAGTACAGGATTTTGTGTGCCACTACACAGGTTTTGTAGGTAAAGGTGTAGGGGTCATAGGCCCTGAGCTGTAAAGATATTTAAACCAAAATATAAATGAAGATGGAAACCTGCCTTTGGGAACTTGGGAGAATAGAGTAATTTTAACATGGATACTAGAGATGAGTGAATAATACAGTCATTATTCCTCCTTTCTCAGATTCATAAAAAGTAGTATTCTGTTGTCAGAGTATTCTCTTCTGCAAGAGATTGATTGATTTCTTGATTTGAGAGAGAGAGAAAAAACATTCGCACAAGGGGGGAGGAGAGAGGGGGAGAGAGAATCTTAAGCAGACACCACACCTAGCATGGAGCCCAACGTGGGGCTCAATCTCATGACCCTGAGAGCATGACCTGAGCCAAAATCAAGAGTCTGATGCTTAGCCAACTGAGCCACCCAGGCATCCCTGCAAGAGATTCTTTAAAAATTGCTTCCTAAAGGGGCGCCTGGGTAACTCAGTTGATGAAGTGTCTGACTCTTGGTTTCGTCTCAGGTCATGATCTCAGGGTCACGAGATTGAATCCCACATTGAGCCCCCCATCAAGCCCCCCATCAGGCTCTGTGCTCAGCACGAATCTGCTTGAGTTCTGTCTCCCTCTCCCTTTCTCTCTGCCCCTCCCCCCATTCATGTGTGTGTGCCCTCTCTCTTTCTCTCTCTAAAATAAATAACTCTTAAAAAAATAAAATAAAAATGCTTCCTGTTGGATATAAAGAAACCTGCCAGCTTAATACTATCAAGTCCAGATCTTCAGCATTGGCACTGAAGGCAAGCTCTACATGTGGGGAAAAGTAGCCAGACTTCCAGGCCTTGATTCTTGTACTCTCAGAAGTTCTTCTTAGAGATTTCATTAATTTCCATTGCTACCTTCATGTCTTAGGGGAGCACAGAAGCTGGCTGGAGTTCCATATATTGGCTTAATTGGTCAGCTGTGAACATTTTTAAGCAATTGTTATTCTTCCCACAGCAGCAACCCATTTTTGCTGCAGAGATAGCAAAACTTTCCCCCAGTCCCTTGCAGGCCATTTAAAAAAAATTAACACTCATATCTTTTATTTTTTCCTACTTTCCTCTGTGTATTTAAAAGTTGCCGAGGCTGCTGGGGAAAGAACAGTTTGCCTCTCTATCTCACAGAAATACCAGTACAGATACAGGCAGCATCATTGGCTCCCACCAACATGGGCCGATGGCTCCAAGCAAGGATGGGAGAATGGTCTGGGACCTTATGGGGTGGTATATACTCATTCTGAGTTTTAGAATCTACCCTACTAAAGAGTAAGAAACAGTGCCCCTTGTCTGAAGTCACTGGTTAGAGGGATGTTTTCTGGAGGCTTGTTGAATATCTTCGACACAGTGATGCTTCATAAATTCACATTCTGTGAGGCACAGTGTGTTTGAGCCAGTATAGTATATTGGGGCATTTGATTCAGACAGTCCGTGTTTGCATATCACATCTGCTGCTTACTTGCTGAGTGGCTTGGGCAAGTTTCTTAATCTCTTTGAGCCTCAGTTTCTTTATCTGCAAAATGACAATAATAATAGTATCTACTTTAGGATTGTTGTACCTGAGGTGTATGCTCAGCAAATGGGAGCTATATCATTAGGCTCTGGAGAGTGAGGGAGGAGTATAAAGAAATTTCCATTTTCAAGGATATCACACTGTGGTTGGAAGGGACTGAGTAAAAGAAAACTGACAAGACTGTACAGGGCAGAGAATAGGCAAGACATGTCAGTGCTGCAGATAATCCGCCAAGGACTAGGATGATGATGAAAGATTTCAAGATAGAGGTGGGAATTTCTCTCTGGGATTTACAGTCTGGGTGGGATTCAGATATGTATGGTGCAGTTGAGAAGCAGTGATCAGAACACACACTACAGCAAGGGTGGGAATATGCCAGAGTGGAAAGTAAACCAGCTTTTGAGCCAGATAGATAAGCATAAGAATCTTATCTCTGCTGTGAGATTTTGCTTGGACAAGTGTCTTAACTTCTTTAGTCTCAGTTTCTACAACCTTAAAATGGGTATAATCATATCTCATTTAGTTGAAGGGATTAAATAAGATGATGTTTGTAATGCCTAACATGATGCCTAACACCTCACAAGTGTTCAATAAAATGAAGATAATCCGTGTGGTATTTTCAGAGGACAATTGGAGGGCTGTCTGTCTGAGGAGCTGTCTTGCCTTGTGTAGGCTATTAGTGGGAAACAAACCAGAAATGTCCAGTTAGGGAGAGTGGGGAGGAGGCTTAAAGCCAATTTAAGGAGCTGGGGCTGTTAGAGGCTATCAGAGCTATCCAGGGCTTTCCAGTAAAGTAGGGGTTTAGGGTAGTTAATATCAAGGCATTCTGAAAGCTGTTTTGGAGGAAGGAAGAAACTCACTTTGTACATGTAAGGTGACAGGGATATAGATTAGGGATAGTGGAAGGGTGATCAGATCTGGTTGATGTGGTCTCTTTATAAAGTTTCTTCCATAGAAGGAGCTAAGGACTATAAACTGTGGAGTTAGAGAGTTGTTTTGTTTTCTTTTGTTTTGTGTGTAGACTCCTAATATTTAATGTCAGTTGACCAAAATAAAATTAGTATAGTTCCATAACTTTGGAAAATAGAACTCACTCAATATTCAGGGACTGTAAAAGGTGGGAAGTAACTTTAATGCTAAATACCCTTAGAACTTGCTTCAGCTCAAATAATAGCCCTTTAAAAGAGCTCCTTTCCCCTTCCTGTTAATGAAGATGAGTGTGTGCCTTTCACTGGTTTCCAGGAAGGCAGAAGTACAGATCATTTGTAGCTGTATGAAGTTTGAGGTTAGGATTGTAGTGGCATTAGGTTAAATGGGGAGGATGGTGCTAGCAAAATGGTAATTTTGATGACTTTATTTGGTGACATTGTGATTTGGATGAGAAAATTCTGTCCTTTCCTAAGTCATTAAAATGATTTAATTAAAGACACAAACCTTGTAAATAGTTTTGGATACTAGGGGATTTATTTATATTGTCTCTCATTTTCTCCTCATCTCTCTTTTTTTTTCTGCCCATTGTAGTTTTGTAGTGGGAGAATACATGGTAGACAATTGCATTTCTAAAGGGAGTCACACTCATTATATGGACACCAGTTTTTTAAAACATGAAGAAATTGCAACCACCTATTACTGTTCAGTGGTAGGCCTTAAACATATGAAGCAGAAAAGGATAACTGACCTAATATTGATTTCATGAATTTTTCTGTTCTCTTATTTGGGGGGCAAGGGGCAGCATGGTGGTAATAGCTCTGGGGTGTCTGGGGTGTCATAGTAGTTAACTAAAGCCAAGGATTGCTTCCCTTGGAAGGAGGATGCACATGCCAAGAGAATTGTACACAGTGGATGGCAAACACAGGAAGGGGATAAATGACAAAGGAAAACATAGGCCCTGTGAAGTTAGAGGCAAAACAAGCTGGCTTAGTCCTGTTGCTTCTGAGCAGGGGCAAGGAGTGTATTTCTTTTCTCATCTCTTGAGTTTATTTAAATTATCTGTTGGTTTGGGGGTGGAAAGAAAGTATGATGTTATAAGGCTGATTAATATTAAGATGCAAACATGCAGATTATATCCAGCTCCTGACACTCCTTTTCACTCCAGTTTAGAAACCGAAGACTATAAAAGAAACCTGTTCTAAGGGAAGGAAGGAGAGAAAGCAAAAGACATTTCCCTACTTTTTAACGAGAGGTGTTTTTGGAATGTATATTATTTTTGGATTTTTGGTGTCCATGCCACCCTAACAGATCATCTAAAGTAGCTCCTGGGGGCGCCTGGGTGGCTCAGTCATTAAGTGTCTGGATTTGGCTCAGGTCAGGATCCCAGGGTCCTGGGATCGAGCCCCACATCGTTCTCCCTGCTCAGCGGGAAGCCTGGTTCTCCCTCTCCCACTCCCCCTGCTTGTGTTCCCTCTCTTGCTGTGTCTCTGTCAAATAAATAAATAAAATCTTTAAAAATAAATAAATAAAGTCAGCTCCTGGCTGAAAACTGCCAGGGGGTTTGAACTAGGGGTGGGTTGCATTGGGCAGGGGTATCCAGGGTGCTGTTGTCATTAATTTTGCCAAAAGAGCCTCATCAGAGACCAATTCTCCCCTCCTTGGTGGGTGGCATCGAGCCTTGGAGAGGGCCTCCACGCAGATTTCAGCCTTGCCCCCTCCTCCAACCCTTTTGCCTTCTGCTCCTGCAGTGGGACTTCTCCCTCTCTTCCCCTTTTTTCAATTAAATGAATTAATTACCAGGCATTTAACTTTTTGCCAGACTCTTTCATTATGCCCAGAGTTGTTGCTGAGCGGCAAAGGGAAGTAATAACATTCGCAGTGAGGGGCAAATCCTGTTAATGAACAAATTAAAGTTCAAACAGTGATTCAAGTTCACAACCTCTCCGTGGCTCTTCTCTTTAATAAGAGTTATACATGTTACTTTCCTGCTCTTTTCTCCCTTTTATTACTTTTTAAGCTTTTCATCAGCACTGCCGGGGCATATTTGAGGCTCCCAGCCTTTCAGCCCTGACAAGGACTGGAGCAGTTATAATCCCATCTTAATTTGGCAACTTTTGTAAAACACATAAAGGGCCCAGGGCCACCTTTGGTCACCAGGACCAGGTGACCATATAGCTTCCACCTCCTGCCAGGGTTCTGTGGGTTGCTCCTCTCCCTCTGCATTCCTCTCCCTACACATTGCTCCTCTCCCTAGGAATTCCTCCAGCTGTCAGGATCTGATCACTCACCTTCCTGCCCCCCAGGCACCGCTTTGCTGAGCGAATGAGACACAACTGTCTGAGCCCTTGCCCTTCTGTGTTCCTTCTCCTATCATCCTCTCCACCTGCCTGGTTGCAGCGCTAGGGAGAAGGGGACTCTGTGAGAAAAGGGAGGAGTCTCCAGACTAAAAGCTGGGAACCTTTATGGGGAAAGGAGTTTGAGGTAGGAAGGAAGCCTGATCCCCTCCTGACTACCATTATTACCAAGTGCTACTAGCTTCACTTGGGGGACCATGTCTGCCGAGGTACTGAAAGGCCCAGCCTCACTGGCCCAAACCAGAGCAAGGCAGGGGCCTGGGTGGGAAGGAGCCCAGGAAGCGTCGGGTGCCCGCCTACTTCTCTTCCCTCTTTTTTTCCCTCCCCATACTGTGGATTGCGTGGGGGTCTTTTCCATCTCCGTGCCTGGCTTCTCACCACCATCTTCTGAGCGTGGTGGCTTGATATAATCACCATGACAACTGCAATCTACGAGCATACACATAATAGAGATGAAATAGACAAAAGATTAGCATGCCATGAAAAGTACAATAAGTTTCTTATTTAGCATTTAGATAACTGTCTTTCCTTCGGAGCAAGCTTCAAAGTTGAAGCCAGTTTAGACCAAGAGGATTAATTCTTTCTCCCGCATGCTTCATTGAATCTCTCATTACCAAACTTTGTCTGTATTGATGTAAGATTTGATTGAAGATTAGAGCATTTAGCAAATCTTGCTTTTCTGCATGTATCAGGTCCTTTCAAGCACGGATCGCAGTGCCCAGTGGTCAATACCCTTACTTTTATCCAGTGTCTGCTTCATTTAAACTTAATCAACTCCATCAACGAACTGGAACAGGGAAACGTCCCTGCAGTAAGAATGTTGTGCTTTTGTGGGATAATTCTTTGCTCTTTCCCAATCCGTTGCCATTAAACCTAAAATTGCACTATGATGAACTTTTTTTTTTTTTAATCAATATGATAATGACAATTGGGCCTGAACACTCTGGTAGGACCTAGACTACAACTGAATCTGGCTTCCATCACCAAAACAACTTCTGGTCCTACGATAGTCTGCTTCCTTTTGTGTGGCTTTAATACCTTTTCTTCCCTGACATTGAATATTGCTCAAGCTGGAAAATGATGCATCTTTGTAGGGAAGGCTCATATGTCACAGCCAGAAAGTGAAGCAGACCAATTGGTTGTGTGAATTATCTGACTTGCTGCAGTGAATTATTTGCACTGTTTCCCTACCTAGTCAACAAGTTCCTGAGGTATAGTAGAGATCAATCAAAACTGACAGCCCGCATGTGAAGGCTTTACTGTGTAAATCTGGCGCGCTCATCCTGGCCATGCCGGCCCTGGCATCTGTATATCATTTTTATACTGCTACCAGTAGAGCAATTTCAGAAGTATTTGCAAGGAAAATGCGTGTCCCCATCTGTTCCTAGAAGCATAAATGTGCCACCTTCAGAGGATTTTCACTGGTAATCATATCTTTAATGATCAACAGACTGGTGATATATATTTTTCCATAAAATGGGGTTTTCTTCACTTTATTGTGATTGGCTAGAATAAATAGCTTTTCCATATGTTAGGGAGATAAAATATAAGATTAGCAGAGGTCGTTTGTTGGATAGTAAACAAAAGAAACAATTCATTCCAAATAATCTTTGAAAAGAAGCAATGACAAAATTAAGTTGCAGTAACAGAGCATCTGAGGCCCCACATCAGAAAACAGACCTTGTTCCTCCTTGGAAAAGGAGCCGTTTAAGAGTAGAAAGTTAGAGACTTCTAAAGGACTCTGGTGGCTTATTTTCATGAGGCAGGGGAGGAAAGGAGCAGGGTAAGAAGGAGAGGCTAGAATAATCCTTATTTGTTCTACTTCTAAGGTCATATTTCCTATCCCTTTATTTTAAAAATTTATTTCTCAAATTCCCTTCCCTTTATTTTACCTGCTATTTTCCCGTCTTCACTACAGCACCCTCAGTAAGTTGGTGGGTGGTGTGTTCAGAAAGTAGGAAATGCCAACCCTGCTGTATTTCTCTTCAGGCCTACAAGGAGATGGGGACTTTTCATGTGCTTAAAAAATCAAAAGGCTGGCTCCCTCCCTGGTAGATTTATCTTCTCGCATAGAAAAGGGTGACTTTGGAGAGCCAGGCACAGTACCTGCCTTCAAGTGAAATTCCAGAGCCATACAGAAGGTACCTGAAGATAGCCAAGACCCACCAGAGAACTCCCAGGAAGTGTTCTTAGCAATCTAATTCCACCTGTATAGGTTACAGTCCAAAGATACAACCAGGCCCTGATCTGCTTCCCCCCACACCCCCATGCATGTATTTACACTCAGCACCCAAGAGGTCCCCCCTTTTCAAATGCAGACACTCTTAGTTCTGTAGACAGTTAGCTCTTGGGGAAATTTGGAAACAACTTCTCCAGGATCTCTGTGTAGAGGTTTCCACTGCCTGCTCAGGAATCTCCAATTCTGTTTTGTTTCCAGGGTTGGGAATTTCCTGTTCCACAAAGGACTGACAGTTGTAAGATGCCTGAATCTGTCTAAACAATGTCTTCAGCCTTCAGGCTCTCCAGAAAATAGGTGTAGAGCTGTTCAGACCTGTTTTCTATAAGTCAAGAATTGAGAATGAGAAGTTGGTGTGGGGGGTTTCCCTCTAAACATTGAAAATAAGACCAGTAGTAGGTTAAGTGTTGATTCTTTATTGTTATTTTCCCCCCTTGGGATAGTGGGGGGAAAACTCCATCTTTTCTGTATATGTTACCCACTCCATCCCCATAGTCCATAGAAATTTTTTTGCTCTTTCTGAATGCCTACTGCTCTCACTGCAGCAGGAATGTATGGGTATTAGTTTGAAAATTGGAAATGTGGTCTTTAGGCTGGTCCCACGCAGAAAGTCTACTAGCATCTTAGACCTAACTTGTGTTAACTTCCTGGCCCCAGTGAGGCTTGGGAACACTGACAGAAGTAGAAAAATAGCTCACCCAAGTCTCTGGCCAGAAGAAGATCGAAAAACCGCCATCAAAAGATTTTCTTTTAACATTTCCCTTTAATTGTAGAAACGTAATCTTGTAGGCTAGGTTGCACATAGGCAGGCATAGACTGTATAGGATTTACAGGTAGATCACATTTTGCCTGATCTGAAACCAGATTTGCTGTAGTACTGCAATTAAGACTAAAAGAAAGGGAAGTCACGCTTGTAGTTGCCACACTATTGTGATTACACGGCAGATCTGCAGTCTTCAATGAATTTGCTTGCCACAAGGAAATTCTGGCATGTGTTGTATATGAAACAATTTACACTCAATTCAAAAAACAATTTCCTGATTTCTGTGTATTTTAGTTTGAGACCCATTTTGTATTGAATTTTTCTATGTTGTTTTCATAAAATGAAATTTAAAAAAAACCAACTGATTTTATGTGGGAGAAATAAATGTGTAATGTTTGCTCCTTTCATTGTCCAGGAGGATGAGGCGGTTACTACTACAGGTGGGACATTTCCCACTCTTTCCTCCTGTGCCCAGGGGTACTGTCTAACGCACAGGCCTCCGCCAGGAATGTTGCTGTCCACAGCGGAGTAGAAGACCCTGCAGAGCTTACCTTTGGGGCTCATGTTGGCTGGGCTCTGAGCCATAGAACTGCAGGCATCCAAGTTTTTCCTAAACCCTAGATTGGAGCCATTTGCACCACATAGTCCTTTGCTGCTTCAGAACCACAGACCCTCTACACATTCATATCCATAGCAGAGATGGAAGTCTTGGCAACTATAGGACAAGTATTGCAAATTTTAAAAACAAACATACTGAGTTCAGGGTGAAAATTACCTGCAGCAACAATGCTGTCTCTTTCCCTGCACAGCTTCACTGCCACCAAGCAACCTCATCAGTTTAGGCTTATTTCACTGAAAATGTACTTAATTCCAGAAAAACTACTAGCTATCTATATGTAACTATTATTTGTTAGTCAATTTTATGACAACCCTCCTACCTTAGAAGAAAATATTGAACCTAAACTCTAATTCAGATATTTGAAAACGTATAATAAAGTGTTAATGTGCATATAATCTCTCATGACTGTAATATGCATAGTATTTGTTTTTTTAGATAAAAGTCAGGGTGGGCAGGCAGTGTGGTGCTTTGAAAAGAAATTCAGATTTTAAAAATAAGCTTAAGGAAATGCCTGTTTTAAGGAAAATAAACTTAATTGATCATTAAGACAAAGTGAACTATTAAAATTTAGTATCAATTAACAATCTTTATGTTAAATTACTGATAAAATGCCAAGGTGTTTAAAGTTAACAGAAAAT